>NC_064817.1:56768438-56904031 GCF_023721935.1 Panthera uncia | reverse complement strand
TTTTTTTTTATTTTTATTATTTTTTTTTTTAATTTTTTTTTCAACGTTTGTTATTTATTTTTGGGACTGAGAGAGACAGAGCATGAACGGGGGAGGGGCAGAGAGAGAGGGAGACACAGAATCTGAAAAAGGCTCCAGGCTCCGAGCCATCAGCCCAGAGCCTGACGCGGGGCTCGAACTCACAGACCGCGAGATCGTGACCTGGCTGAAGTCGGACGCTTAACCGACTGCGCCACCCAGGCGCCCCAGTACCATACTGTCTTGATGATTACAGCTTTGTAGTATAGCTTGAAGACAGGGTTGTGATGTCCTGCTTTGGTTTCCTTTTTTAAGATTGCTTTGGCTATTCGGGGTCTTTTCTGGTTCCATACAAATTTTAAGATTATTTGTTCTAGCTCTGTGAAGAAAGCAGATGCTATTTTGATAGAGATTGCATTGAATGTGTAGATTGCTTTGGGTAGTATTGACATTTTAACAATATTTGTTCTTCCTATCCCAGAGCATGGAATCTTTTTCCATTTTTTTGTGTCTTCTTCAATTTCATTCATGAGCTTTCTATAGTTTTCAGTGTATAGATTTTTCACCTCTTTGATTAAATTTATTCCTAGGTATTTTATGGTTTTTGGTGCAATTGTAAATGGTATCGATTCCTTGATTTCTCTGTCACTTCATTGTTGGTGTATAGGAATGGAACCATTTTTTGTGCATTTATTTTATATCCTGCAACTTTGCTGAATTCATGAATCAGTTCTAGCAGTTTTTTTGGTGGAATCATTAGGGTTTTCCATATAGAGTATCATGTCATCTGTGAAGAGTGAAAGTTTGACCTCCTGCTGGCTGATTTTTTCTTTTGCCTTTTATTTCTTTGTGTTGTCTGATTGCAGGGGCTAAGACTTCCAATACTATTTTGAATAACAGTGGCAACAGTGAATATCCCTCTCTTGTTCCTGACCTTAGGGGGAAAGCTGTCAGTTTTTCCCCATTGAGGATGATATTAGCATGGGATCGTTCATACATGGCTTTCATGATCTTGAGGTATGCTCCTTCTATCCCTACTTTATTGAGGGTTTTTATCAAGAAAGGATGCTGTATTTTTTCAAATGCTTTCTGTGCATCTACTGAGAGGATCATATGGTTCTTGTCCTTTCTTTTATTGATGTAATGAATCACTTTAATTGTTTTGTGGATATTGAACCAGCCCTTCATCCCAGGTGTAATTCCCACTTGGTCATGGTAAATAATTTTTTAATGTATTGTTGGAGCTGGTTGGCTAACATCTTGTTGAGGATTTTTGCATCCATGTTCATCAGGGAAATTGGTCTATAGTTCTCCTTTGTAGTGGGTCTCTGTCTGGTTTTGGAATCAAGGTAATGCTGGCTTCATAGAATGAGTTTGAAAGTTTTCCTTCAATTTCTATATTTTGGAACAGCTTCAAGAGAATAGGTGTTAACTCTTCCTTAAATGTTTCTTAGAATTCCCCTGGAAAGCCATCTGGCCCTGGACTCTTGTGTTTTGGGAGATTACTGATTACTAATTTGATTTCTTTACTGTTTATGGGTCTGTTCACATTTTCTATTTATTCCTGTTTCAGTTTTGGTAGTGTATATGTTTCTAGGAATTTGTCCATTTCTTCCAGATTGCCCATTTTATTGGCATATAATCGCTCATAATATTCTCTTATTATTTTTTTTTCTGCTGTGTTGGTTGTGATCTCTCCTCTTTCATTCTTGATTTTATTTATTTGGGTCCTTTCCTTTTTCTTTTTGATAATACTGGCTAATGGTTTATTAATTTTGTTAATTCTTTCAAAGAACCAGCTTGTGGTTTCATTGATCTGTTCTACTGTTTTTTTGGTTTCAATAGCATTAATTTCTACTCTAATCTTTATTATTTCCTGTATTCTGCTGTTTTTCAGTTTTATTTCCTGTTATTTTTCCAGCTCTTTAAGGCATAAGGTTAGGTTTTGTATCTGAGATCTTTCTTCCTTCTTTAGGAAGGCCTGGATTGCTATATGCTTTCCTCTGATGACTGCCTTTGCTGCGTCCCAGAGGTTTTGGGTTGTTGTGTTATCATTTTCATTGGCTTCCATATACTTTTTAATTTCCTCTTTCACTGTTTGGTTAGCTCATTCATTTTTTAGTAAGATGTTCTTCAGTCTCCAAGTATTTGTTACCTTTCCAAATTTTTTCTTGTGGTTGATTTCGAGTTTCATAGCATGGTGGTCTGAAAATATGCACAGTATGATCTCGATCTTTTTGTACTTGCTGAGGGCTGATTTGTGTCCCAATATGTGGTCTATTCTGGAGAACGTTCCATGTGCACTGAAGAATGTATATTCTGCTTCTTTAGGATGAAATGTTCTGAATATATCTGTTAAGTCCATCTGATCCAGGGTGTCATTCAAAGCCCTTGTTTCCTTGTTGATTATTTGATTAGATGATCTGTCCATTGCTGTGAGTGGGATGTTGAAATATCCTACTATTATGGTTTTACTATCAATGATTTTATGTTTGTGATTAATTGATATATATATGTATATATATATATGTGTATATATATATATATACACATATATATATATACATATATATATATATATTTGGGTGCTGCCACATTTGGCGCATAAATGTTTACAATTGTTAGGTCTTCTTGGTGGATAGACCCCTTGATTATGATTTAATGCCCTTCTGCATCTCTTGATACAGTTTTTATTTTAAAGTCTAGATAGTCTAAGTATAGCTACTCTGGCTTTCTTTTGTTGACCATTAGCATGATAAATGGTTCTCCATCCCCTTACTTTCAATCTGAAGGTGTCTTTAGGTCTAAGGTGGGTCTCTTGTAAACAGCATATAGATGGATCTTGTTTTCTTATCCATTCTGTTATCCTATGTCTTTTGATTGGAGCATTGAGTCCATTGACGTTTAGAGTAAGTAGTGAAAGATATGAATTTATTGCCATTATGTTGCTTGTAGAGTTGGAGTTTCTAGTGGTGTTCTCTGGCCCTTTCTAATCTTTGTTGGTTTTGGTATTTATTTATTTATTTATTTATTTAAATTTTCATATTTTCTCTCCTCAGAATGTCCCCCTTAAAATTTCTTGCAGGACTGGTTTAGTGGTCACAAACTATTTTATTTTTGTTTGGGAAAATTTTTATCTCTCCTTCTATTTTGAATGACAGATTTGCTGGATAAAGAATTTGTGGCTGCATATTTTTCTGATTCAGCACATTGAATATATCCTGCCAATCTTTTCTGGCCTGCCAAGTTTCTGTGGATAGGTCTTCTGCAAACCTGATCTGTCTTCCCTTGTAGGTTAAGAACTTTTTTTCCCTTGCTGCTTTCATGATTCTCTCCTTGCCTGAATAGTTTGTGAATTTGACTATGATATGCCTTGTTGATGGTTGGTTTTTGTTGAATGTAATGGGAGTCCTCTGTGCTTCCTGGATTTGGATGTCTTTGTCTTTCCCCAGGTTAAGAAAGTTTTCTGCTATGATTTGCTCACATAACTCTTCTACCCCTATCTCTCTCTCTTCCTTTTCTCGGACCCCTATGTTCTGATGTTGTTTCTTTTTAATGAGTCACTGATTTCTCTAATTCTTAAATCATGCTCTTTTGCCTTAATCTCCCTCTTTTCTGCTTCATTATTCTCCATAAGTTTGTCCCCTATATCACTGATTCTCTGTTCTGCCTCATCCATCCTTGCTGTTGCAGCATCCATCTGTGATTGCAGCTCAGTTATAGAATTTTTAATTTCATTCTGACTAGTTTTTACTTCTTTTATCTCTGCAGAAAGGGATTCTAATTTTTTTTCGACTCCAGCTGGTATTTTTATTATCGTGACTCTAAATTTTGGTTCAGACATCTTGCTTGTGTCTGTGTTGGTTAAATCCCTGGCTGTCGTTTCTTTGTGCTCTTTCTTTTGGGGTGAATTCCTTCATTTCATCATTTTGAATGGAGAAAAGGAATTAAAGCGGTAGAAAAAATTAAAATTAAAAATATATTAAAATTAAAAATTAAAAACTCATGCACAAAAATTGAATAAATGATGCTAGATCCTAAGTGTGTTTTGGTCGGGTGTTGAAAGTGGTTTAGATTAGAGAAAAAAGGGGGAAAGAAAAAAAAGAAAATCATTTGAAAATTTGAAAAAAATGAATACACTGAAGTAGACTAAAATGAAATTATGGAAGTAAAATAGAATTTGAAAAAAATTACACAGAAGTAAAGAATATAGTAGAAAAAATTGAAGAAAAATATTTTTAATAAAAATTAAAAATGAAAATGGATTTTTCTCTTTTTGTATTCAAGATAAAGAAAAGAAATGAAAAAGAAAAAAAAGAAAAAAAAGGAAATTTTTTGAAAATTTGAAACAGTGAATACACTGAAGTAGACTAAAATAAAATGATGGAAGTAAAATAGAATGTAAAATTTACACAAAAGTAATAAATATAGAAAAAAAATTAAAGAAAAATATTTTTAATAAAAATTGAAAATAAAAATGAATTTTTTCTCTTTCTGTAGTCAAGAAAAAGAAAAGAAGTGAAAAAGGGGAAAAAAGAAAGAAAATTGAATAGATGGACCTGCTAAGAGATTGAAATATGACTGAAATTAGTACGTTTCCCCGTAGAAATCAAGCTATGAAGCACTTTATAGTCCATCAACCAAGCAGGCAGTTAGTCTTATGTTCTTGAAGAGCAAGGTCGGCCCAGTTGTGCAGGACTTAGTGTAATGGCTCCATTCTTCACTAGATGGCACTGCTAGCCTACTGGGGTGGATTGTTTTGTAGCTCATAGGTGTGTATGCACATGCGCAGGAGTGGTGAAAATGGCGTCCCTCAGCTACCCAGTGTCTAGTATCAGAACTCTGCTCTCACTGGTCAGCAATTGTACACCCATCCTCTGTCTTCAGCTTTTGTCCACTCCCTGGTTTTTTACTGTCCATGACCAAGCCCCAGGCAGTACCTCTCTCCCTAGTTTTGTCTCAGATGTGGCTGTTTTCCCTGGCCCCTTACTTCTGAGGGACTGCGACTTTGACCCGTTTTGCCCCTCTGTGGAGGGTCTCACTGAGTAATGGCCGAATGGTGGCTGCACCCAGGAAAGTTTGCGAGACCGTGCTGCTGCTGGTGCCCAGAGACTGTGGCCAGTTGCAGGCCTGCCCCAGAAAATATTTGTGAGATAGTGTAGGAACAGCGTTTCAGGGATTATGGAAAAAAGCACAACACACATCTGGCACCAGGCTTCACCCTTAACGACCTTGTTCCAGCACCAGAGATCTCTGGGGTCTGCTGGGACCAGGTGGCCTCAACAGTCTCTAACAAATATCCTTCCAGCAGTGGAACTGTTTTCCCCGTGTGGCCCAAGAACCTCCCGGACCCCACTCTGCTCCTGGGGATTCTCCCTTCCCACCAGAGCACTGCCAGTTATCAAGCTGCGGAGTTGCAGACTCTGTGGCTTCTCTCTCCCCAAGTTTACCTCTCCACACCACATACCTGTTGAATTCTGTGATTCAGGCTGTGCAGATTGTTGTGTTAATCCTCAGATCAGTTTTCTAGGTGTGCAGGATGGTTTAGTGTTGGTCTGGATGTATTTCATGGATACGAGACACACAAAAAACTTCCATGCTGTTCCACCATCCTCTTTCGTTAGTTTTCTATAGTTTTAAGCATACAAATCTTTTACCCCTTTGATTAGGCTTATTCCTAGGCATTTTATGGTATTCAGTACAATTGTAAATGGCATCAATTCCTTGATTTCTCTTTCTGCTGCTTCATGATAGAAATGCAACCAACTTCTATAGAGGTGTATAGAAATGCAACTGATTTCTGTATGTTGATTTTATCAGTTCTAGCGGGTTTTTTTTGGTGGAGTCTTTTAGGTTTTCCACATAGAGTATCATGTCATTTGCAAAGAGTGAAAGTTTGACTTCTTCTTTGCTGATTTGGATGCCTTTTATTTCTTTTTGTTGTCTGATTGCTGAGGCTAGGACTTCCAACACTATGTTGAACAACAGTGGTGAGAGTGGACATCCCTGTCATGTTCCAGATGTTAGGGGGAAAGTTTTCAGCTTTTCCTTGTTGAGGATGATATTAGCTGTGGGTCTTTCATATATGGCCTTTATGATATTGAAGTATATTCCTTCTTTCCTCACTATTTTGAGGGTTTTGTTAAGAAGGATGGTGTATTTTTTCAAATGCTTTTTCTGCATCCATTAAGAGGATAGTGTGTTTCTTATCCTTTCTTTTATTAATGTGATGTATCACCTTGATTGATTTGTGGGTATTGAACCAGCCCTGCATCCCAGGTATAAATCCCACATGATCATGGTGAACTATTCTTTTAATGTGTTGTTGGATATGGTTTGATAGTATCTTGTTGAGGATTTTTGCATCCATGTTCATCAGGATTATTGGTCTTTAATTCTCCTTTTTAGTGGGGTCATTGCCTGGTTTTGGAATCAAGGTAATGCTGGCCTCGTAGAATGAGTTTGGAAGTTTTCCTTCCATTTCTATTTTTTGGAACAGCTTCAAAAGAAGAGGTGTTAACTCTTCTTTAAATGTTTGTTAGAATTCCCCCAGAAAGTCATCTGGCCCTGCATTTTTGTTTTTTGGGAGATTTTTGATGACTGATGAGATTTCTTTACTGGCTATGGGTTTGTTCAAATTTTCTATTTCTTCCTATTTCAGTTTTGGTAGTTTATATGTTTCTTGGAATTTGTCCATTTCTTCCAGATTGCCCAATTTGTTGGCATGTAATTGCTCATAATATTCTCTTATTATTGTTTGTATTTCTGTGGTGTTGATTGTGATGTCTTGTCTTACATTTGTGACTGTATTTATTTGGGTCCTTTTTCATTTTGATCAAAATGGCCGGGGGTTTATCCATTTTGTTAATTTCTTTAAGGAACTAGCTCCTGGTTTCATTGATCTGTTTTACTGTGTTGTTAAAAATGTTTATTTTTGAGAGCGAGAGAGACAGAGTGTGAGTTGGAGGAGGGGCAGAGAGAGAGACACACACACAGAATCTGAAGTAGGCTCTAGGCTCTGAGATGTCGGCACAGAGCCAGACGTGGGGCTTGAACTCATGAACTGTGAGATCATGACCTGAGCCAAAGTCAGAGGTTTACCCACTGAGCCACCCAAGTGCCCCCCCTTTTTTTTTCTTAATCCATCATTGATTTCTGCTCTAATATTTATTATTTCCTTCTCCTGCTGGTTTTGGGCTTTATTTGCTGTTCTTTTACAGCTCCTTTAATGTCATGTTAGGTTGTGTATTTGATAACTTTCTTCCTTCTTAAGGAAGGCCTGGATTGCTATCCACTTCCCTCTTATGACCACCTTTGCTGCATCCCAGAGGTTTTGGGCTGTCATGTTTCTATTTTCCTTGACTTTCATGTACTTTAAAATTTTCTCTTTAATTTCTTGGTTAGCCCATTCATTCATTAGGAGGATGCTCTTTAATTTCCATGTATTTGAGGATTTCCAAACTTTTTCTTGTGATTGGCTTCAAGTTTCACAGTGTTGTGATATGAAGATATGTATGGTATGAACTTGATCTTTTTGTCCTTGTTGTGGGCTGTTTTGTGACCCACTATGTGATCTATTCTGGAGAATGTTCCATGTGCACTTGACTAAAATGAGTAGTCTGTTTTAGGGTGAAATGTCTAAATACATCTGTTAAGTTCTTCTGGTCCAGTATGCCATTCAAACCCCCTTTTCCTTGTTTATTTTCTCCTTACATGATCTGTTCATTGTTGTAAGTGGGTGTTGAAGTCCCTTACTATCACGGTATTATTATCATTGAGTTTCTTTATGTTTGTGATTAATTGATTTATATATTTGGGTGCTGTATGTTGGGAGTGTAAATATTTACAATTGTTAGATCTTCTTCGTGAATAGACCCCTTGATTATGATATCATGCCCTTCTTCATCTCTTGCTACAGTCTTTATTTTAAAATCTAGTTTGTCCGATGTAAGTATGGCTACTCAAACTTTCTTTTGATGATCATTAGCATGATAGATAGTTCTCCATCCCCTTACTTTCAAACTGCAGGGATCTTTAGGTCTAAAATGAGTCTCTTACAAGCAGAATATAGATGGGTCTTGTTTTCTTATCAATTCTGATACCCTATGTCTTTTTATTGGAGCATTTAGTCCATTAACATTTAGAGTGAGTACTGAAAGATATGAATTTACTGCCTTTGTGTTGACTATAGTATTGGTGGTTTTGGTGATGTTGTCTGGTCCTTTCTAGTCTTTGTTGGTTTTTTTTTTTTTTGTCTTTTCTCCACTCAAAAAGTCCCCCTTAAGATTTCTTACAGGGCTGGTTTAGTGGTTACAAACTCCTTTAGTTTTTGTTTGTCTGGGAAACTATCTCTCCTGTTTTGAATGACAGCCTTGATAAAGAATTCCTGGCTGCATATTTTTCTGATTCAGCATGTTGAATATATCCTGCCACTCCTTTTTGGTCTGCCAAGTTTATGTGGATAAGTCTGTTGTGAACCTGATCTGTCTTCCCTTGTAGGTTAAGGACTTTTATTCCCTTGTTGCTTTCATAATTCTTTCCTTGTCTGTGTATTTTGTGAATTTGACTATTATATGCCTTGGTGATGGTTGGTTTTTGTTGAATCTGATGGGAATTCTCTGGGTTTCTTGGATTTTGATGTCTGTGTCTTTCCCCAGATTAGGAATGTTTTCTGCTCTAATTTGCTCACATAAACCTTCTACCCCCTTTTCTCTCTCTTTATCTTCTGGGACTCCTATGGTTCAGATGTTATTCTTTTTTTATGTCACTGAGTTCTCTAAGTCTTGTATGCATTTGTTTGCCTTTATTTCCATCTTTTTTTTTCCTGCTTCATCATTCTCCATAGTTTTATCTTCTTTATTGCTGATTTGCTGCTGTGCTTTGTCCATCCTTGCCATTGTGGCATCTATTCAAGATTGCATCTCATGTATAGAATTTTTAATTTTGGCCTGACTAGATTTTACTTCTTATCTCCACAGAAAGGGATTCTTTGGTGTCCTCTATGCTTTTTTCAACCTCAGCTAATATTCTTATTATTGTGGTTCTAAATTGTAGCTCAGACATCTTACTTGTATCTGTGTTAAGTCTCTGGCTGTCATGTCTACCTGTTTTTCCTTTTGGGGTCAGTTCCTTCATTTTTTCATTTTGGAAGAAGAAAAATAATAATAAAACAAAAATAAAAATTAAAAAATTAAAAACAACACAAAAAATCAAATAAAGTAAGCTAGATCCTAGGTGTGTTCCCATCTGTTTGTTGAAAGAAGCTTGATACAATGGAGAATAAAAGGGGAAGGAATAAAAAAAAACAGTAAAAATTTTTAAAAACTTAAGTAAGTTATAACATAGAATAAAATGAAATAAATAAAATGAAATAGAATAACATTTTAAAAATAAAAATAATGTAAAAAAATAAAAATTTCTCTTCCTGTATTCAAAGAGAAAGAAAAAGAAAAAAGAAAACAATTTAAGCAAAAACAGAAGCAAAGAAAATGAACAAATAAATGAACCAGCAAACAGAATGAAACCCATATGCAGTTATATTCAGTTTACACCACAACTGAAACTATGAAGTACTCTATAGTCCCTACACTATGCAGGTGGACTGACTTGTGCTGGTCTTCTGGAATATGTGCTTGTAGGATGCAGTTGGGTGGGTCTGGGTATAAAGCCTCCATTCTCCATTAAGTGGCAGTGATTAGCTTATCGGGGTGGATCAGCATGTGTGCGCCTATGTGAGTGTGTGGGAGAGGTGTAAAAGGCTTCACCCATCTCCCTAGTCTCTGGCACAGGAACTTTGTGCTTTCACCAACCAGTGATCAAGCACCCCTACTTTGCCCCCCTCAGGCCTCTGTCCATTCCCAGCCTCTACCCTGTCTGTGTCCAAGCTGTCCACCTGCCAGGCGGCACCTCCCTCCAGAGGTTTATCTCATATGGGGCTCTGTTTCAAAATCCCACACTTCAGAGCCGCCTTGGCTTAGGCCTGTGCTGACTCTCTGGGGGAGGGTCTCACTGAGCAATGGCTGGATACCAGCTTGCTCCAGAGAACCTTCGTGTGATCATGCAGTGGTAGAGGTTCAGAGATTATGGCAAATTATAACACACAGCCAGCAACAAGTTTTACCACACTCTGGCATTTTTTCCCAATACCAGCAAACATGGCCACTCTCCAAGGTCCACTGGGACTTTTGTCTGTGGGAAGGCTGTATGGCTTCTGCCAAATGCCCTCCAAGCATGGGAACCACTTCTCCCTGTATGGCCCTTGGACCCCTAAGACCACACTGCCTGCTTCTGGGGATTTGCCCTATTTTCTCACCAGAACACTACCAGGCACTAAGCTCTGAACCTTCAGACTCTGCCCTCCACTGTTTATAGAATTCTGATAGTATTGAAACCCTGTCCTTTCTCCCCATCAATGATTTTTAGGAACAGATTTCTTGTCTAGTCCCCTGTGAGTGTTTTTACTCTTTCTCTCTCTCTTTCTTTCCAAGTACTTTTGGGGAGTGTGCTTTCTTGTGCAGTCCTGAAGTGTTGCACTCTCCCCCTTTCTCTTTCTCTCTCTGTCCTCTCTCTGCATAAATAGCTCCCTACCCTTCGTGGCTCCGCAGCTTTTCTCTCCCCCAATTCACCTCTCCACACCACATACCTGCCAAGTCTGTGGCTCAAATTATGCAGGTTGTTGCATTAATCCTCAGATCGGTTTCCTAGGTGTTCAAAGTGGTTTGATGCCGATCTAGCTGCCTTTCAGGGATGAGACAAGCTCAGGGTCCCCATACTACTCCATCATCTTAACACCTTCCAAGCATGTCCTCTATCTTCTCATTTTCAATCTGCAGGTGTCTTTAGGTCTAACATCAGTCTATTGTAGACTGTATGAGTCTTGTTTCTTTATCCATTCTGACACCCTCTGTGGTTTGGTTGGACCGTTAGTGCATTTACTTTCAAAGTAATTACTGATAGCTATGTATTTAGTGCCATGTTATTACTTGCCATTGTTTCTGGATATTTTCACAATTGCTTTCCTTTCTTTGTCCCTTTTGGTCTCTTCTTTGCACTCAAAGGGTCCCTTTTCATATTTCTTGCAGGGCCGGTTTAGTAGTCACAATCTCCTTTAGTTTCTGTTTGTCTGGGAAACTATCTCTTTTTCTATTCTGAATGATAGCCTTGCTGTATAGAGTATTCTTGGTTGCAGACTTGTCTATTCAGCATATTGTATATATCACGCTAGTACCTTCTGGCTTGCCATGTTTCTGTTGAGAAATCCCTAGCTAGCCTTATGGGTCTTCTCTTGTACATTAAGAACTTCTTTTTTTCTTTCTGACCTTAAGACTTGTTCTTTACCAGTATAGTTTGCAAATTTGATTATGATATGTCTTGGTATCGGCCTGTTTTTGTTCTTTTTAAAATTGTTTTTAATGTTTATTTATTTTTGAGAGAGACAGAGTGTGAGCGGGGGTGGGGGGCAGAGAGAGAGGGAAACACAGAATCCGAAGCAGACTCCAGGCTCCGGGCTGTTAGCACAGAGCCCAACGTGAGGCTTGAACTCACAAGCTGTGAGATCATGACGTGAGCCGAAGTCAGACACTTAACAGAGTGGGCCACCCAGGTGCCCCCTGTTTTTGTTCATTTTGATAGGAATTCTCTGTACTTCCTGGATCTGGATCTATTTTTTCCCCCAGATTAGGAAGTTTTCAGCTATGTTCCTCAAATATATTCTCTGCCCCGTTTTCTCTCTTCTTCTTCTGGGACTCCTATAATATGAATGTTATTACATTTTTTGGACTCACTGAGTTTCCTAAATCTATTCTTATGTTGCATAATTATTCTTTTTCTCTTTTGTTCAACTTCATTGTTTTCCAGTATTTTGTCTTCTATGTCACTAATACATTCATTTACTTCTTCCAGACTGCTATTCATTGCATCAAGCCTGTTTCCAATCTCTTTTTTTTGCGTTCTTTATCTCTGATTCTTTTTTAGCTCTTTTATCTCTGTAAGGGTCTCACTGATGTCTTCTATTCTTTTTTGATGTCTTCTATTTTTTTCTGAAGTCCAGTGAGTATCCTTATGATTGTTGCTTTAAATACTCCATCAGGCATGTTAGCTATATCTGTTTCCCTTAGATCTCTGGCCATGGCCTTATCTTGTTCTTTCATTTGGGATTAATTCCTCCATCTTGGCATTTTGTTCAAGTCTTTGATTTTTTTCTGGATGTCAGAAATGCCAGTTATGTCTACTACTTCGCGTTATGAAGAAGTGATTATGTAGTGCCCATTGCCTGGCACTTCAGGGAGTGTCTCCATTGTGTGCTGCATGTGCTCTGGTGTTGTGTTTTAGCTGCCCTATCCTTCATCCCACTTGTATGCAGAGGCTCCTTTTGCTTGCAGTGAGCAGTGTTTGGTCCCTGGCCTGAATGTGACAAGTTGTAACTGGTTGTGTTCTGGTCTGCTTGTGAAATTAGACCTGACAGCACTTTCCTGCAGAACTCTGGTTGGTAAACATGGTGTCAGCTAGTGTGCTTGTCTCTTGGGGAAGGGGACTGCCATGGTGGGACTGAGGCAAACTTGATTGAGATGGGCAGGTTTGCCAGAGGGCAGAGGGGTGAGTCCTGGTGTAAGCATGTTAGGCAGCCAGTTTCAGCAGTCTGCTGCTTCCTGCAGGTTCCTCTGTGCTTATGTTGAGGGGTAGAGGAGGAAAATGACACCAACCACCTTCTTTGTTCCCAGAGAAGTGTCTTTGGGAATACTGCCTCTCAAGGATACACTCTGAGAAGAGCAAATAATCTCTTCTCTGTGTGTCTGAGGCATTCTTCGGAAGGCTATTTCCATGTTGTCTGCCCCTAGGCTGTTTCCTCCCCTTCTGTCCAGGAACAGAGCAGTGTCCTCCAGGCTCTATCCCAGCTAAGTCTGCTGACCTTTAAAACTCCATGCTTTAAGTTTTGTTGGTTGCAAGAAGTCACAAAAAACAGTCCCTATTTTCCAAGCCAATGGCTTTGTGGAAACCTTCTTGTGTCCTCCTTTCTCTTTTTCTCCTCTCTGCAACCAGGGATTCCTCCCTTCCACAGCACCTGTGATCTGTTTCTCCCTTGTACCACATCTTTTCACTTCTGCACTTCCTACCTTCCTCAATGTGGCCTCTTCTCTCCCTTTAGTTGTGGACTTTATTCTGTCAGTCTTCAGGTAGATTTCTGGGGTATTTAAGATTATTTAATATTATCTAGTTGTGTTCATGGAATGAGATGGGCCTAGGATCCTCCTACTCAGCTGCCATCCTCCCTCTCCTGATTTTCTTATCTTTAAACTGGAGACAATAATGTCTGATTGACTTATCTAGCATATTTTTTTGTGTGAGAATTGACAGAAGTGAAAAATCTTTCAAAGTGTTAAAAGTCCTGTATATATGAAAGTGGTGGTTAGATATATAAAAACTGGTTAGATCAGTTTAGTGAAGGGAAAGGAATGAAAGGAAAAGGGATTACAAAGCATTTTTGCAGTGAATTATGTATGTACTGTTTACACACTATATACAAGTCATCTGTTGAGGAGCATTCTTGGATTCATGGAACTTTAGCATACTCCACATCTGGAAGTCTGCTTACTTGCAGGAATTGTATATGTTCAATTGGCTCATACTGACCCAACTCTTGATCAACCTCTCTTACTTAATGCCTACTTTGTTTCTAATTCTGTACTAGGGACCTTCAGCAAGATAGAAGAATTTAAAATTCTGAAATGTATCTTCTTCCCTTGATGACACCATATCTTAACTTTTGGGGCAAGATACTCTATTCCTATGTTCCATATCAAAAATTTAGATTTATGGTGTAAGTACACATGTTCTTATGGAGATATTGGAACAACTTTTTAAAATCTGTACTGCACTAAAGGGATCAGGATGTTTGGTTATAATAAGAAATACACATACATGCAGAAATAACATATACTATATACAATTGCTAGTTAAGTGTTAAAGGAGTGACAGAGACAGTATGCCAAAAGGAAGATTTCTTTGATATGAGGTGGTCAAGAAAACCTTCACTGAAGAGGCAAGATGTATAAGCTTATGAAAAGGAGGGAAAAGGCATTCTAAACATGAACATGATGATTGTCAGAATAGCAAAACTTTTCATATTGGAGAGAATTCAGTACTGGGCAGCTGTTGTTATCACAACTAAAAAAAAAAATTTCTGGTGTGACCTAAGTAACAAACCAAAGTCCACTTAACTCAAAGTTGTAATCTGACTCCATTTTACCCTGAGCAGCAAATTACCCTTTGGGTCTTCATCAGAGGTAGGTATCAAATGGAATGAAAGCAAACCTCCAACTAATGAAGGGGATATGGAAATGCCAGAAATATCTCAACTTGTATGGAAATACATTAACTTAACAATATCTACAAAGTGTATAGATGAATCAAAATGCCATATCCTGACAGATAGTAGCTTACTAAGGTCAGATAAACTTCATTTCTCAGTTTTGTTCCTGATTGTTTCTCCAAGGAATTCTCTGTGTTTACAGAGATCGGTTTTTTTTTCTATGCAACTGACAACTGCACAATAAGTGGTTCAAGATGCTAAGTTCAATCAAGAGAAAGCCAAGAGATTTTTCTATCTCATAGAATAGTGAATTTATTTGATAAATAACAAATGAAAGTTTCACATAAAGAACTTACAAAGATGTATGGGGTGGTCCTACAATGTATGCATGATAAAACAATATTGGGATAAGATTTTAGAACTGGAATAACCATGATAGATCCTTGAAGTCTCTTATTTGACAGCAGAGACATTGAAGCCCAGATTGCCTAAGATCTCATAGTGAATGGCAAAGGCAAGACTAGAATCTTGGCTTTAAAAAAACAAAACAAAACAAAAAAACGTGGTCCAGTGTTCTCTCCATCATACTATGTTGTCACCCACAAATCATATAAGAATGTCTTACATTTATTGAATTTTTGCTTTATGCCAGACTCTGGGTTAAGTACTTTATATGCACTGTCTTACTGAATCTGCACAAGAACACTAAGAATCTGGTACTATTAATATGGTGATATTAATGAGGAAACTGAGGCTTTGAGAGGTTAATTTGTTCTAAGTCAAAGAGCTACAAGGTAGTTTAATTGAGTTCTTTCTAGCACTGAAGCTCATTGTCTTTATAATTATGCTCCTCTGTATAAAAATAGTAAGCCATACTTTGAAGAATACTCAGCCTCACTAGAAATAGGTGCAAACTGAATTATTAGATACATTTTACTCCCCTTAAGTTAATAATAATAAAGGATCTCAATGATAAAGAGGCTGCATTTACACATTGCTGATAGTGATATACTTTGTCAGTTTAAATCTTTATAGCGAGCAATCTGGCATTATGCATCAAAAGTTGCAAAGTTAGCCTGCCCTTTAAACTAGCAATTCCACTTCTCGGATGTATCCTAGGGAAATACTTAAGAATAAGTTAAAAGAAATTTGTGTAATACCATTGATATTTCTATTAGTGGAAAATTGAGGAATTGTTCAAAAGTCCCCAGTGGGGAAATGTTTAAATTTCATAATCGTAGAATGCTAAAACTAGAATATTTGAGGTCATTTTATTCAAATGCCATTTCTTTGTCACCCCACCTTAATTTTCATATAAAGCAATTGAACTCAAGTAAACTCTGGTATCAACTGGAATGATATTTTACCACCATCAAGCATGATAAAGACCATAAAATATAGGAAAATATATAAATAAAATATTGTAGTCATAGCTTCGCATGAAAATGTAACGAATAGTTTAAGAAAAAAGCCAGTGAAAAGTCAAATTTTTAGACCCAATCCTTGACAGCCGTCTGATATCTCTAAATTATTGAAGTTTGCATCATGCTGCTTGCATCATGCATTTGCCTAATTCAGAGATCATTTATCTAGAGATGGGAGGAGAGAAAGCAAGTGCTCCTGTTGTTAGCAATGTAAAGAGAATCCAAAGAAAACAGAATAAATAATACTGCAAAGGGAATCAAGCAACCTTAGCTTCAGTTCCAGCACTGTCACTAAAAACAATTCTCTGTCCCCAATTTAAAACTTTGATTTCTCATTTTTATTGGAGTAGATCCCCTCAGAGATCTTTTTCACATCTAACACTTTATCATTCTGTGTTTCCTGGAAGCTTAAAATTTAAATGCAAATCTGGGTTGAAAACATCATGCTCTTGAGGCTAAGCCAATAAATTTAGATCCCCTTGTTCTATTGTCACAGATTACCTCCTCAACCCTAGCCAGTAGTCTCACAAATATGTGCTACTGATTATGGAGAGGCCTGAACAAGAGTATGTGTGCTACATTCTCAAAACTAGTATAAAAAGTACTAAGGTAATGTTAACCTGAACTTGGAGAAAACAGTGCATGATCTGCTTAAAACCATTATGTTAGTGTGTTGGAAGTCAGTTGAAAAGATAAAAAGAAAGCAAAGCATCTTTAAGAGACTATGTTTGAAGAGAAAAGCAAATAGATTAGTAATCTTTAGTACTATATGCCACTAAGTTTTCACACAAACTTTGAATATCTGAAGGGAATACAGCTGACAGCTGTAGGAGTTCACTGGCCACATCTCCCCTAAGGGGGAGTTCCTTTCTTTTTCATCTGTGCTCTGGTAGCCAGTATGTGTGGAGATGTCCTGGACAACAGCAATTCTCTCCTTCACTTGCAGTTTAGAAAGCTCTTCCACATCCATGATCTCTTTTGATCCTCACAATAGCCCTATGAGGCAAGGATTGTTATATTCTCCCCATTTCATAAGTATACCAAAGACTTTAAGTGATCTCAAAGCTAGAAAAAAGGAGAGCCAGCATTTGAATCCAAATAATCTGATTCCAAGTTCAGTGCTCTTTCCACAAAATCGCTTTTCCTCTACTTCAGGTGTGAGGCCTCACAGCAGTCTCCAAAAGCCACCTAATCTTTCTTTTTCTACCCATTGGTCCATGGTCTCTTTTAATCTTTGTCTTTAGTTTTGCTTTCCATTCTGTTGTGGCTCAACAGACTAGAAAGTGGAAAAGACCTATTGCACACCTAGAAAACAGAAATTTTAAAGTAGACTGTGAGTGTGTTATAGACTTAGTTGCTCACATGTCTTGAGGAACTATTCATTTTCACAAGTTATAAATCATTTTTTTCCAAGAGAGAACATCTCAAAACCTCTTTACAAGCCATGTCCCATTACCTATCTTTTCTTTTAAACATCTTGACAATATAAGCATAAATTGTCTCTGTCAGCTGATTATTACTGAGTTGAGGAGAAAGTGGAACATAGTCTTTGGATGAGTGTCAGACTTATTTGGATCCAACAGCACACATCCCTCCCATTGCTCTGTTCTTTATGGTAGGTCTTGACCCCATTTCTCTCTTCATTCAACTTCTGGAGCCAGTATAGTCCTGTTCTGAGTGATCAAACCATTTTTCTTAATCTTATGGTATGGCATTCTGGTATCTTTTAACCAGGTACTCATTCTTCCCAACTGAGACTTAACTCTGACTTGGTGCCTGAAATATGCCTAGAGGCCAAGCCAACACTAACATGACTCAGATGAACTCAGTGGGGTGGCCAGTAGAGTTCCCATTGTCATTTTCAAGCACAGATTTATTTGTTGACTGCTTCCATCACTTTGAACAAACAAAAGTTTGAGACAGAGATGAATAAAAGCCAAGGCTGAGATAGAGATAAAAGCCAAACAGAAAGACAAATAAAATTAAGGATTGTATAACACAATACTATAATTGATTACTCATTAAGCTCTTATAGAGTAGAAGACTGACATTACAGATATCATGGAAAACAGGGTTCAGAGGGCAGATGTGTTTCCCTTCAATATGGATGTTAAGAGCATCCAGTTGAAAAGTTTGTTTATTTGAATTTTCCCCTTCTTTAGTCACCTGAAATAATCAGATGGAGGAAAAAGTGTCCCAGAATTTTTCTTCAACATCCAAAAGTATCAAGTCCTTGTTTGTGATTCATCATGCTTGCTCTTTGGCCCCTTTATGTATATCCTATCTGAGCTCATTGAAAAATCACTAATCATGGGAAATTTCTCTCTTGAAAGCATTTGGAGGTCTCCTTTGATCTTCCTCTACCTTTCATTCTGATCATCTATGCCAGTCTGAATATCTGCATTGTTGCCTACTTTTCATCTGTGAAACCCCTCATCAAACTCTAAGTACAGTTGATCCTTGAACAACATGGGTTTGAACTGCATGGGTCTATTTATACATAGATTTTTAAAATATTTTTTAACGTTTATTTATTTTTGAGGAGATACAGAGCATGAACAGGGGAGGAGAGAGAAAGAGGGAGACACAGAATCTGAAACAGGCTCCAGGCTCTGTGCTGTCAGCACAGAACCCGACACGGAGCTCGATCTCATGGACCGTGAAATCATGACCTGAGCCAAAGTCGGACGCTTAACCGACTGAGCCACCCAGGTGTCCCTACATAGATTTTTTTAAGTACAGTACTATAAATGTATTTTCCTTATGATTTTTATAACATCTCTAGTTTACCTTATTGTAAGAATACGGAATATAATACATATAACCTACAAAATAAGTGCAATAACTGACTATGCTATCAGTAGGGCTTTCAGTCAACAGTAGGTTACTAGTAAAGCTTTTAGGGAGTCAAATTTATACATGGATTTTTGACTGCATGGGGGATTGGTGCCCCTAACCCCTGTGTTGTTCAAGGGTCAACTGTATTCCAGAATGTTTTCTCAGATAAAAGAAATGAGAAGTGGCAGGGGCCACACACAATGGGTGTACAAAGATTGCCAAAAGAACTTGAGGCGTGACCCTAAGTAAAAAGAACTGAGAAAGGACCCACTACTTCTACCTTGGCAGAGTTTTGAATGATCAATATTTTTAACATAAGCAGTAGTAGACAATCCTGGTGAAAGAATGTGATTAATTTATTTCCCTCCAAAAGGCATAGATTATGAAATTATTCTTCCCTAGAACAAAAATACTGTGATTTGATAGCTTCCCAGCCCTTTCACATTACCTTACTTAATCGTAACAATTCTGTTAGGTGTAATTATTTGTTTTACCAAAGAAACAAAGGCTAAAAGAGTTAAGCTACTTTCTCAAGATTGTCTACAGAAAAATAGAAGGCAGGAAAGTATAAAGCCAGGTTTACAATAAATGTAATATAAATCCAGTGCTTCTTTCCCTGAATTATGACTGCCTTTACAGAATTGGTAAATCAGGTAAGAGGCAGCCATTTTAGGAGAGTGAAAAATAACCATGTAGGAACACAGAATATGGCAAATAATATGTGAGGAAGGGTCTCTTTCATAAAGTCAAATTTAAAAAGCCATCAAGGGAAGTAGTAAATCTGATTGCTGAAATATAGGAAGATGGGTATAATTACAGACAGCCACAAATCGTATTTGCTGGTGTTTTTTTACTGAGCTATCAGAGCTCTATAAATTATAGAATATGAGAGCCAGGGGTTTTCAAGGGATCAGGCCTTTAGCACTGACTTGTAGGGACAGATCTGCAGGGCTGAGGATGGTGTCCCACATGCCCTTAAGTGGAAGAGCAAGGACCCTCTGTTCTACTCTTAGCTGCTGGGGATGCCAGTTTGATCCTTCCAATTTTCGCAGTACTGCACCTCAGCACCTCTAAGTATTGTGTCTATATTAATTCTTGCTCTTAATTTCCCCCATCTATTCAGAGGAAGACAGAAATACTGTTTATGGGTGTCACATCTCCCATGCCTCTCTTAAAGCAATTTTGCAATATACATCAAGAGCTATAAAGACTTCATATGCTTTCACCTAATTATTTATAGGAATCTTTCTGAAGGAAATTACCAGATTCAAGTGAAGATTTATGTATAAAAATGCTCATGAAGTCATTATTTATAATAGCAAAACACTGAAAACAAACTAAATACAAACAATGGGAAGTTATGGCATATGCAACCATCGTATGTTTATATAAACATGATTTAGTTTCAAAGATTATGTATTGATATGGGAAAATATGAAACTGTAAAAGCAGCACACGGCATACAATGTAATTAAAATTTTTCTTTTTAAAAATCCACTACACATACACATAAAAATGTTATGTAGTAATATTTAAAACATGTTAAAAAGTTGTGGATGATGGGGTTATGGGAAACTTTTATTCTCTTCTTCATGCTTCTTTTACTTTCTAGTGGAAGACAATATTTTTATAATAAAGAAAAAATATCTTAATGGCCATATTTTTCATCCATCAGACCATAATACAGGTCCCATTAAAGCAAAACCTGAGTTAGTTCTGGTTGCAGAATCTAAACATATTGAGTCTCTAACCTATTTTTCTAAAATGTTTTATTTTAGTATAGTTAGCACAAAATGTTACATTAGTTTCAGGTGTACAACATACCGATTCAACTTTTTTATATGTTATACTGTGCTTAGCATAAGTGTACCTACCATCTGTCATCATACAATACTATTACAATATTGACTATCTTCCCCATGTTGTGCCTTTTATTCTAGTGACTTGTTCATTCCATTACTGGAAGCCTATATCTCACATTCCCCTTCACCCATTTTTCCCAATTCCCTAAACCCCTTCCCTCTGGCAACCATCAGTTTGTTCTCTGTATTTATAGTTCTGATTCTTTTTGTTTATTCATTTGTTTTTAGATTCCACATAGGAGTGAAATAATATTAATCTATTTTTTGAGTATTTTTTTACAGAAGGGAAAAAACAATAGCTTAATTTTTAAATAAGTCTAAATTTTCTTTTAGATTAATATCATCTTGGTTCAACATAGCATAAAAAAGAGAAACAATCAGTAGTCCTATCTAAATAACAAAACATAGGATAGGTTTTATGGATTCCTACCTAGAGGTTTTATCATGGTAGTGTCACCTTGGGCAGTATCACCTTTGGGAAATAAGGTAGGCACTGCTTTGGGTGCTTGACCAAACCTTCATTGAAAAGCTTTTGAGCAAAAATTAGTTCTGAAATAATGTGTGTTGAGGGCACTTGTTGGGATGAGTACTGGGTGCTGTATGGAAACCAATCTGACAATCAATTATATTAAAAAAAACTTATTCAAAAAAATAAAATAAAATGTGTGTGTCCTCCCTGCTTGTGGCTGTGTTTCACTAGGGGGTCTTTGATGCCCCTATTCCATTTGGAAGCCTGACTAGATTTATAACCACTATCCATTTATCATACACTGATCTTCAAAGGCATAATAATTTGAAATACATCATTGTTATAAAATCATCTCATGGAAACTTGCAATGTCAGAATTAAATGAGGCTTTAGAGATTGTCTAGCTCAGGAATCATGAAATCAGCCGGTCATTTGTAAGAAAACAGCTCCCCTCCACCAAAAAAACACAAAACAAAACAAAACAAAATAACCCTACTCTCCATCCCCTCCCTACCAATTTTTAGAAAGAATATATGTAGCTATCATGGTCAGTATTTTTTCCTCAATTTTGAAAGAGACATGAAATATTTTGCTTTCTTTTTAACTATACCATAAGAAGAACACAACCTGAGTTTCAGGGAGACAAGAGAAAACAGTAATGACCATGGTAAAACAAAAAGTAAATGCTCCTTCCAAAAAGGCAGGTTGCTGCTACTCAGTGCTAGCTAATTGTTCACACATGAAATTTCTCAAAGAAGTCAGAAATCTGGATTTCTATGTGAAGTCTCTTAATTTTAAGTGCTGGCAACTAATTCAAAATGTGTGAAAAAATTCTGCAAGTCAAAAAAACATATCTGTCAGAGGACTGACTACATTTTAGTTTGCAACCTTGATCTAACAACCGACCTTGGGGATGATGGATAAAATCAAACTCACTGAGTGTCCTGATTTCTGCTAGAGGTCACTCAGATGACAGAAAAGGGATCACAACTCCGATTTATGGTAATTGCAACTGGAGAATTCTAGTATCCCCCAGAGAATTTCCTACATTTAGGTAGGTAAATATCCCACGTGTTAAATATTATTTAATGACATGTGTGGCTTCTGTCTTCAATAATAGAAAGTGTAATGTGAAAGTATTTCCCATAGAGTGCATCCTACACCACACCCAAGAAGTTATGAATAAGTATAGATTTTTGCTCCATTCATTAAGTTTGAGAAAAGAATTTTAAGTATATTTATTTATTTAGAGAGTGAGCGAGTGAGCAGGGGAAGAGCAGAGAGAGGGAAAGACAGAATCCCAAGCAGGCTCCACGTTGCCAGCATAAAGCCCGATGCGGGGCTCCAACCTGAGCCACCCAGGCGCCCCCCCCAAAAAAAAGAACTTTAAAACAAAACATGAAACTTCCCTGTAGGTTTAAGTGTGTCATCTCTACTTTAACATATTAAAATTTAAAGTCTTTTAAAAAATATTCAGTCTAATTATCAAAGATGATGGGAAACATTAAGTTTTTCTTGTTATGTTACATTTTGGTGCTTTGCTGAATTTGCAAAAGTTTGGGATAGTTTAAAAAAATCTAATGTTGCATGATAGCTTGAGTAGTAACTCAAGTAGAAGATGTTAACACTTGAATTTTGTATAACAATCTGATGACAAAAGGAGTCAAAATTTTTGCCAAGTACCGACACATGTCAACATTTCTTACACTAAAAATTATGCTAAGGTGGAATACCACTTCACTTTACTTTTAATTTTGTAGTTCACAGCTAGGCATGCAAAGTAGTTTAGAAATGAATTCCTACTTACCTAAATATCAAGCACTGGGCACAATAAAGGCCCCCAAAGCCAATAGATAGCATGAAGTACTTACAGGGTCAGACATAATACTAGCAAATGCAGGAAGAGGCAATATGCAAAATACAATTTTTAAAAGGAAGCCTTAAGTAAGGCTTTGAAAAAGAAGCCTTAGAATGGTGAAAACAGGGAAGAGTAGGAAGAAAGGAAGGATGCACCAAAGAACACACAATTCATTAACATAGATTTGCGCTTTATTGTAATTTTGCATCCTGAGATAATAAAATTTTATATCTGACAAGTGAACAACAGAAGCAGCAGTGAAAGTTTCAGAGAGGCAGGTGTCCTTCATTTTGGCACAGCTGTATGTATACAGGTTGAGTTCTTTCAGGGGAGTCACTCTCAAACTTGGAAGAAAAATAAATTCATTCCACAGGCTATGTAACAATACAAGATGCACAAATGTTCTTGGTTTGAATGGACATATCCACTTGTATTCTTTTCTGATAAAGCTGTCTCCATAGGAATCCTCTGCCAAAAAGAAATCTTAGGCTTTTCAAATAGATGTTTTGGATCGACGCCCACCTTCCAGCTATCAGAATTTCCTGTTTTTGTAGCTGAGATTCATATTTGTATGTGGTTAATCCAAGGAGGGTGAACTAGCTTGTAGATTATATAATTTCAAACATCTGTAATTTGTTCGAAGTTCAGGCATTAAAACAATTTTACACTATTTGCTTACTAGAAAAATGGAAAATTAAGAAAATTAAGCCAAGATAAAAGCAAACAAATAAGCAGGAATAAAAGGGACATTTGAGAAATTATTGCCTAGACTCATAATGTTGAGTTTATATACAGAACTACTTTGAGACTCAGAAGTTGATATTTACTCCAATGCTAGAACATATTATAACACTTTCCACGTTTGCAATCCAAATAAATTAGCTCAGTTATCATCCTGAAACAGAAGAAAACAGAAGGCAGATTCTAACTTGAAATTATGTAGCTCAATCTAGCCAACACACACACACACACACACACACACACGCACACACGTCTAGCATTTCATTATTTAGGGACTGGGTAGTAACCTGGTGGAGAGGGCCAAATAATCTTAGTTCCTTTATAAAAGTGGCTTCCAATATTTTTACCATAGGGATCCCTTTATTATTCCTTCCCCATGCTTTCAAGTATTTTATTTACTAAACTGCATGTAATAATAGACTCTTTCATTCTTTTACTAATCAAAAGAATTGTCATTCACAACTTCTGATTAGTGTGGGATAACCAGTAGTATGTTAGGCAGGATTGAAAAAATATAAACAAAATGCATGGAAATTCAATGACTCAGTTGGCTTGTGCAGCAGAAATATTATGGATAAATGTATGATTCCTGGTATACTTTTTGAAATATAAAAAAGGTTCAAGGATGTCCTCACTGCTATCTTTATCTTTCCCAAGTTGGGAACCATTGGTTTACATCCACCTGCTTTTCCTCCCTAAGTCAAGTGTTAATTAACATAACACAATTACTCGTGTTAATATATAGGGAATTAATAACAAAATTTACTACTGATAAAATAGATTAACTGCAACACTCGTTCTGTAGGGTTTGACTGAGAAAGAAAACATAACAACATAGATTTAAAGGAATGTGTTTAGAAATTACAAAATTATGATATTCAGTATATCTTTCAGTCAACTTCAAAAGCACATTAATATATGAGAAAAATCCTCAATTCCCCTGTGAGGTAGGTCCAGATTATTGTCCCCACTTCCACAATGAGGACATGAGGTACAGAGGAATTAAGCAGCAGAGTTAAGAATTAAACCAGAAGTGATTTGGGTTTGAATTCCATACTACTTTTCTTTCCATCTAACATCAATTTGTTCCAATAAATCTTTTTGAGGATGTGGAAATTGGTTAAGACACTGAAGCAAATATTGGATATGATATGAAACTTTTCACATCATTGTCAAAATAGGTCCTCCCATATCTCCATTATTGTCACAGTTATAATTCTTGCCTGGATACCAAATGCATAATCAGATTCCACATATGCAAAGCTCACAGACCTTAGTCCTCGGTTCCTAGGGAAACTACACTTATTTTTATCACCATAGAGGGGCTGAGGTCTAGCAGGCATCAGTTCTTTGAGTCTGTGTGACATGAACACATATGAGCTGGGAGCCAGTTGGCAAATCAAACATTTATTGTGTGCAAGGCACTGTGAGAATTTCCACCAAGGGTAGTAGTTTTGAGAAAAATCATTCTGAGATTCTGTAGAATAAAATTTTCCTAAGGATTCCTAGAATCACAGAATGTTAGGTCATCTCTAATTTTCTGTCCAGCTCTAAGTTCAACCCCATGACTTTATAGATAAAGAGACTGACACGTAATTTAAGTGACTTGTCCAAAGCCCATAATAGATAATTTCCTCATATAGTATGAATCTGATGAAGTCCACATATAATGGAATATATTCTCATGTTGCCATCATCAAAATGAAAAGCCTGGCTCAGAATCACAAAAGAGAAATTTGGGGCAAGATAAGGATATACATATCCCTTTTTTCAGTCTCCATATTACATGAACAAGTATTATTAACAAAATATATTCCTTTTCTGTGGAAAATTTCCCAATAGTTCATCATTTAAAGGGGCCTGAACAATTTGACAATTGTTGCAAAATGAATTTTTTTAAAGCAGAATTTTATAGGCATAAGAGGACTTAGCTTCAATGAATTTGGGCATCTTATAATCCAATTAGCAAAAAGTATTTCCATATGTGAAACTACTCCAGTTAAATGAGTGTATATAATTTCTACATCCCCCTAGGTCAACATAGTTCATTTTAATGAAATATTGTTTGGGGCATTATGTTCAAGTAGTGAGGTTTGATTTTTTTAAGTGGTAATTTATTTGTAAACAAAATTAAAATGCTAATAATTTTTAAAAGCTCTCATACACTTGGAAAAACCTTATTTGTTCTATGCCTTACAAATGTTATGTAATGTCAGTCAAATTATGAAAAAATAAGAATTTCATTAAAAATGGCAGAGTGCCAAATGCTAACACAGATTAACTGATCAGACATTAGTGTTTATAGATCATAATATAAATAGCATGTATATTGAATACTTAAGGGGGTTTTTGTAGGGCTTCAAAGACCATTGTTTTTTCAGAACCATGTTGAATTACATATTTACTAACATTAGAATTATACCAGTTTTGTAAGTGATTGATAGTCCTGTAATATTTTAACACTAACATAATATGATTAGGGGAAAACAAAGAAACATGCTTTAAATAATAAATAGAAGAAATATGATATGCTAGTGAAATATTCTAATACTTGAAAAGGATGGTTTTAAATCTAATGATCTACCAATTCATTCATTCTGGTTCCTTCAACATAAAATGTTATCTTTGTTCAAAAAAGACAAGGCACTTCTCCATCTACTTCTAATGTTCAACTACAATGGTGTCTTTCCTAAATTAATAGAGTGGGTAGGAGGGAACAGAGAGTAGCTGAAGAAGGTTAGGGCTTAATTTCATTTTCTACATAATTTAGTTGTTTAAAGGGGCATTGGGATGGAGATGCATAACAGAAGTCAAAGAAGCAATGGTTTTAGCTTACAACTTCAAAGCTTTGCGAGATTTATATACTTTGGCAACTAGATGTTATTTTCTCTGGAAACTACCACAGCAGGTTTCATAAAAGAATATCATGTAACAAAGAAATTCCCAATTACTTTATTCAACCTAAAAAAAGCTTTCACAAAAATATTCTGCTAACTTGACAGAAATATCCAAGTATGCTCTATCCTGAGGATAAAAGAAAAAAAAGGTCAATGGGGGAGTAATTAATGACCACATGTTGTGCTTTGCCATTTCATCATTCACTGCTGCCAATTTCATTGAAAAGAAAACACCCTCCACCAAAGCACTCCAAAATCCCCAACTGCTAATCAGCCTGCTTCATAGGAAAATAGTTTGAAAAAGCAGTCATATAAGAAAGAAGAAAGAAAATTGTGTATTTTCTGAGTAGTTCAAGAAAATAAGATGAGTCAACCAGCATAATGAACAATAAAATAATACATTTAAAAGCAACTAGAGGAGGTATTAAAAAAAAAGTTTACAAATGCTGGGAAATGATTTTTTATGACAAATTTTACTGTAACTCAAGTTATATTCTGTCACCTCCAGATGCACTCAATTTCTGTCTCAATATTTGTTTCATGGAAACAGTTCACCACTTTGTGCTGTTCTTTGAGCAAAACCAAGTGTGATTTATACATGGCAGAAAAGTCACTATGACCATCACATGGCCAGATTCTAAGTATACAGAAAAAAATAAATTTTTAAGGATTGACACTTAAAATTATTCTATCATTGGTAATTAGAAATGTTGTATTCTGGAAATCATTTTGGTATTACACAATCACAGTTTGAAGCATAAACCTGATAATATTAGCTGGAGCATAAACCACAGATACAATTTTTCCCTGACCTTAGCTATAAAACAAGACATTTGGTATGCATTTTTAGAGGTTTCCACCTTGTCTATAAAAATACATATTTAATTTTGCAGCAGACAGACAAATGATATTTACAGGCACACATATTAAAAGTTAAAGATTCTGGATGGCTTGGTGGCATGGGGGTAATGGGGTTCTACAGAGGGAAGTGGAAAAGTGTGCAAACAATTACAGTCATAGATCAAACAGTGTTGCTTTTTCCCCTCTTCTTTTATTGGTCCAGGACCGTGGATTTCAAATTAGGCATAAATTTTAAAAATGGCTTTAAAGACTTGACCTTTTATGAAGAAATGACTGTTCTCTTCACTGGGATAAACGTTTGTCTAAAAAGTTTTACTAAAACTAGTAAGATGACAAATAGGATATTATTCAGTCTCAGATACTTTTAATTTCTTTTTAGCAATAGGAATTACAAATAATGCCTATATACAGGCATACATTTGCAGTTGAATTAACACAATATAAAGCTTTAATTGTGTTAAAAATTCAAATTAAGTGTGGTGTTCTCACTCATCTTACTTGGGAGGAGAAAGAGAAATATGTACATGTCAGTGAAAAGGCTACATGTGTGGTGAATTTATAAACTAAAATACTTTTTGTATAAGTACTTGTCTTTCCTCATTAATATCTAAATGTTTAAAAAAGATCATCAAAAATATAAAGAATATTTTATCAATTATGAATCAGCCACTATGTATTCTTTAGGTACAGCTTCTCAATTACCTCTCCCTCTTTCCCAAAGCAGAATATCAGAACTCCAAAAAGGGATTAGCAGTGGCTTTCATGAAGATCTAGACACCTCCCAAGATATCTGAAATCTTGAAATACTCCTTAAAGATAACTGTGTGTATTTTCAAAAGGGGGAAAGGATACATAACAGGAAATAAGTACAGTGAGGCTGTGAAATGTGTTGGATATCAAATGAATTTTTTGGGGGGTGGGAGTGGAGGACAAAATGGATATTATTAAATTAAATGGAAAAAGTAAGGTTCTTGGTTTCAGGTGCAATGCAGAATATCTCAGACAACAACTTCAATTTTAATCTACTCATTAGAAAGGGCAATCCTGCCCTACACCTGAAATTTTAACAAACTCATGGCTCTGCCATAAAACATGTTAACAGTCTATACATTCAAAAGGATGCTTGCAAACTTCATTCATATTAAAATCTATGCAGATTTGTTGGCAATACAGTAAGAGTAATATTACATTCTGTAAACCATGGCATATTACATTTTGTTATGCAAAGAGACAATATTTACAAGTCTTTTAAGAGTTTAAATATTTTATCCACTAACATAAGTGATAATTTAGCAAAGTGCAGGACAAAACCAGTGCTATTAATCGCATGTCCTTTAAAAGCAAGTAAGAGTAAAACCATTTCTAAAAGCTACCAAAAGCTTATTTACTTATGTCCAGTAAGGGATTACAGAGCATTAAATAGCCTAGAAAAATGATGCATATTTAAGAAACAGTGAGTATGAAAATTATAAGGCAGCATGCTCAGAACAAATTTTTGTTTTTTTGAAACACCGGCACTGATGTTTTTTATCTTTAGTGGCAACTATATATATACATATAAGTCTCTGTGTATTTATTTAAAAATTGAAAGTGCAAAACACAAGCCTCATTTAACAACAAAAAAAGATGTGCAAATTTTCTTCTAAAACCAACATAAATAAAAGAGTAAGGAGAATATTCTAAAGAATAAGAATAAGAAATAAAGAATAAGTTGAACAGAGCAAAGGAGACCATCTTCATTCCAAAATCATCTACAAGGCACTAAGGGTAGGAAATGACAAGTAACACAGAAGTGACTGAATAAAATTCCTCAGTCAGGTCGGAATATGGGATATTTTGGTAGGAATTCTATTAGTATAACCTGTAAAATAAAAACAAACAAGAATATATTGATAAAATAATTTGCATTTACTATAACATATATAACCCAGAAAGTCTATAATCATTTTTCACAGGACTGTGTTTTGGTCCTCTAGTATAAAGTAAGTTAAATATATAAAACAGTTATAAAAAGGATTTACTACAAGTTATCATTACAGTGGCAATTAAATTAAACTGGCAAACATAACTACTTATTGTAGCTAACAGTTTCTATGACTTAATTTACAATAATTATTTGTTTAACTGCAGAAAAGCAAACCCTCTTACATTATTATGTCCTTCTTCACCTCCTACCCTCTTTTTTTTTAACAAAGTAGAAGAGGTTAAAACTTATATAGATTGGAAAAAATACCTTTTCTATATATTACATGTACATATTTTCAATTAAAGCAACTGCTATTGGTTCTTACTATCTTTTATAAGTTGTTTATAAAAAATACTGAAATATCCAAATGGATTGATTAAAATATTTTAATTAAAGGTTGAAAACACAGTAATAAAAACCTAAGATATTTATAAACTTGTATAAATGTATATGTTAAATTTATATTTAATATTTTACTTATAAATTTAATGTATAAATTTGTAATATTTTATATAAGGTTTTTGCCTATAGTGGATTTGAGATTTGTGGTCAGTCATTTGCACATTTTTTTCCCTAAGCTATTCAAAGTGGAGAAAGATAATGTAATAATCGTTATTTATGAAACGGAAATGGAACGTTTATGTATTAAATACAGACTACATGTCAGCAACTTGAAGCTTAGATAAATTTCATATTCTTTTGAGTGTTAATGATGTTGTAGTTGTCACTTTGGCTATGTGTGAATTTGTGTTTTGTGATTAAGACTGCATAGCTTTCATTAAAAAAAATAGAACCTATAATTTCTTTGTTAAAAATTAAATGTCAGCTTAGAAAAAAAGCCAGGAACATGAATCCAGAATTCAGAAGTCAATTCCTATTTTATGCAAGTTTTGACAAGATAACATTTAGAAATATTTTGTTCAACAGCAGCTGTGTCCATCATCATGTAATGGTCTGCACTTATATTAAAAGAAGATTAAGGCTGTGCAATGTTTTCACTGGAGCATACAAACTGAAAATTTTCTAAGATCTAAGTAATTCCTAGGTTTCAAGATATTTTATGTTGCCTACAGATCTAAAGAAGATGGAAGGAAACCTCCATGTTTCAACTGACAAAAGTTCAGGCTGAGGAGAAAAAGGTAGAAAGAAGAACTGACAAATGATAAGCATAGTGAAATGTAACATTTAGAATGGAATCCAGGGGCGCCTGGGTGACTCAGTTGGTTAAGCGTCTGACTTTGGCTCAGGTCATGATCTCAAGGTTCGTGAGCTCGAGCCTTGAATCCAGGTCTGTGCTGACAGCTCAGAGCCTGGAACCTACTTTGAATTCTGTCTCCCTCTCATTCTGCCCCTCCCTGGCTCATGCGCACACTCTATCTCTCAAAAATAAATAAAGACATTAAAAAAATTTAGAATGGAATCCAAAAGAAAGTAACTAAAAACAGCTGCATACTTACATACTCCATCATATTGCTAGTTTCGCATTTCCTTTTAGTCAACTTCCAGTGCAAAGCAAGCTAAGAAAGTACAGTTTGTTAAGAATTTCTATATCAATTTATATTACCTATAACATTTGAATAAATCACTGAAAACCATCCAGGTATAAGCATAAGATGTATAACATAGCATTTAAAAATAACTTGTAAAGAATATATATTAAAATTGAATATCAATTTTCTAATTCATTCTTTTGTGGCCTGAAAAAAATCCCATTTTTTTCAACTTAATAATGCAAATATATAAATGGGGCACTTATTTGTTTAAACTTTCTTACCTTGTGATATAATCTGTTATTTTCCCATTCTAATAACTTCTGAATTGATCTTCTGGTCTAAGAGAAAGAATGAAGACTTTGTTACAAGATGAACTGAAGAACTTTGTAAACTATGTGTATCTGTATTTTTCTGCTTGTTTGTAAAATCCCATTATTTTTTCCTTTTGTTTTTCTATTGGAATCAGAAAAAAAAAAACAAAGTAACAGAAACTTCCAAAAGAGGAGTAATATTTTGAGCAATTATTATACTGTTATTATGAGGTCTCTTTCTTTCCCCACCTCTTCACACACCCACATCCGTGTATATGGATTTTTAATATATGCTTTTCAAAATGAAATATGTACAAATTGTTCTGTGTGGTGAGTCCATTCACTGGACTATTGTGAAATCATTACCAATGTTGCTAGCAGTCCATTTATGGACCTAATCTTGACTTTCATATACCTTTTTATAGGGTTACTTTTTCAATATACATGTAATATACCAAGCTAATCTGAGTCTTTACAGAGTTTTCCTATCAGAGCTCCTAGCACAATGCCTGGGATACATTAGTCACTAGAGGTCTACAAGTTGAATAAAGCAAGTCAACATATATCAGAATTTCCATTGAAAAGAACATATTAAAAACAGCCAGTCAGGGGTTGCCTGGGTGGCTCAGTTGGTTAAGCATCTGACTCTTGGTTTCAGCTCAGGTCATGATCTCATGGTTCATGGGTTCAAGCCCTGTGTTAAGCTCCAGGCTGATGGTGCAGAGCCTGCTTGGGATTCTCCCTCTCTCCCTCTTTCTCTGCCCCTCCCCTGCTCATGCTCTATCTCTCTCAAAATTAATTAATTAATTAATTAATTAATTAAAAAAATAAAACAACAAAGAGCCAGTCAGAAAACTTGTACTTAGAGGAAAAAATATGAATGAGAAGTAGCACTGTCCTAAACAAGGGGACAGAGGCTGAATTTCTCTATTTGGAGTTGTATGTATTTTGTAGAGAGGAAGAAAAGTTTATAAAACCTTCAAGATAATTAAAATAGAACAATATTACACATTTCAACTCTATTATTTTTATTATTTTTTTAACTTTTATTTATTATTGAGAGACAGAGAGAGACAGAGCATGAGCATGGGAGGGGCAGAGAGGGGGGAGACACAGAATCTGAAGCAGGCTCCAGATGTCTGAGCTGTCAGCACAGATCCTGACGCAGGGCTTGAACCCACAAACCATGAGATCATGAACCGAGCCAAAGTTGGACGCTTAACCAACTGAGCCACCGAGGCACCCCCACATTTTCAACTCTTAATTGGAAGACTTTTAGTAGGTTTCTGATAAAAGGCACTGTTAAAATTTAAAATTACTTCCTAAAATTAAATGATTTACAAACCAGTATCTGAAATGATTTCCAAAGCACCAACACATAAGAAACTTCTATTCATTCAACTATGTAGGTTAACAATCAATGGCAATTGTATTCAGCTAATTCACAGTGGGTCAGATCAGCAACAATGCCAGCTAGAGTATACCTTGGAACTACTATACTTGATAGAATCTCTGTAAACAAAATCAGATGGGTAACAAATAAAGAGATTGAATTAGTAATTATAAATCTTTCCACAAAGAAAAATCCAGGCCCAGATGGTTTTAATGATGAATTCTACCAAATAGTCATAGAGGAAATAATACCATGAACATAAACGCAAAACTCTCAACAAAATACTAGCAAACTGAATCTAACAACATATGAAAAAGATTATACATCATAACCAAGTGGAATTTATTTCAGGAACATAAAAATAAATTGGTGCAATACATTGTATTAGTAGAATAAAGGACAAAAATGACATCATCATCTTCATAGATTTAGAAAAAGCATTGGACAAAATCCAATATTCATTCATAATAAAAATCCTAAAAAACCCTAGGAATTAATGTGAACTTCCTCAACCTGATAAAGAGCACCTACAAAAAACTACAGTTAATATACTGGCGGGAGGGAGCCGGGGTGGAGGGGCAGCCCGCCGGCCAAGCAGAGCCCTGAGTCTGGCTGGCAAAAGCGGAGGGGCCGGACGGAGTGTGTTCCGACAGCAAGCGCGACTTAGCATCTGGGAGGTCATAAGTTAACAGCTCTGCTCGGAAAGCGGGAAGGCCGGAGGACAACGGGAGGGAGAGTTGCTGAGTCCCCGGACGACAGAGCTCAGTTTGGTGGGGAACAAAGGTGCTCGCCAGTGCCATCTCCCTCGCCCATCCCCCAGCCAAAATCCCAAAGGGAACCAGTTCCTGCCAGGGAACTTGCTTGCTCCGTGCAAACACCCAACGCTGTGCTTCTGCGGATCCATCCCTCCAGCAGCAGGTCTGACTCACTCCCGGTGCCACAGGGCCCCTCCTGAAGCAGATCACCAAAGGAAAAGTGAGCTGAGCCTGCCCCTCCCACCCCTGTGCACCTTGCTGATCCACCATAGCTAATATACCAGATCCCCAGCACCATAAGCTTGGCAGTGTGCAAGTAGCCCAGATGGGCCACACCACCCCACAGTGAATCCCGCCCCTAGGAGAGGGGAAGAGAAGGTACACACCAGTCTGATTGTGGCCCCAGTGGTGGGCTGGGGGCAGACATCAAGTCTGGCTGTGGCCCCGCCCACCAACGCAAGTTATTCAAGACAGCACAAGGGAAGTGCCCTGCAGTTCCTCACCACTCCAGGGACTACCCAAAAGGACGAAGCAGAAGAATTCTCCTCAAAAGAATCTCCAGGAAATAACGACAGCTAATGAGCTGATCAAAAAGGATTTAAACAATATAACAGAAAGTGAATTTAGAATAATAGTCATAAAATTAATCGCTGGGCTTGAAAACACTATAAAGGACAGCAGAGAATCTATTGCTACAGAGATCAAGGGACTAAGGAACAGCCAGGAGGAACTAAAAAATGCTATAAATCAGCTGCAAAATAAAATGGAGACAACCACAGCTCGGATTAAAGAGGCAGAGGAGAGAATAGGTGAACTGGAAGATAAAATTATGGAAAAAGAGGAAGCTGAGAAAAGAGAGATAAAAAAAATCCAGGAGTATGAGGGGAAAATTAGAGAACTAAGTGATGCACTAAAGAGAAATAATCTACGCATAACTGGTATTCCAGAGGAGGAAGAGAGAAGGAAAGGTGCTGAAGGTGTACTTGAAGAAATAATAGCTGAGAACTTCCTGATCTGGGGAAGGAAAAAGGCATTGAAATCCAAGAGGCACAGAGAACTCCCTTCAGACGTAACTTGAATTGATCTTATGCACGACATATCAGTGAAACTGGCAAATTACAAGGATAAAGAGAAAATTCTGAAAGCAGCAAGGGATAAACGTGCCCTAACATATAAAGGGAGACCTATAAGACTCGTGACGGATCTCTCTTGAAACTTGCCAGGCCAGAAAGGATTGGCAGGAGATCTTCAATGTGATGAACAGAAAAAATATGCAGCCGAGAATCCTTTATCCAGCAAGTCTGTCATTTAGAATAGAAGGAGAGATAAAGGTCTTCCCAAACAAACAAAAACTGAAGGAATTCATCACCACTAAACCAGCCCTACAAGAGATCCTAAGGGGGATCTTGTGAGACAAAGTACCAGAGACATCGCTACAAGCATGAAACCTACAGACATCACAATGACTCTAAACTCATATCTTTCTATAATAACACTGAATGTAAATGGACTAAATGCGCCAACCAAAAGACATAGGGTATCAGAATGGATAAAAAAACAAGACCCATCTATTTGCTGTCTACAAGAGACTCATTTTAGACCTGAGGACACCTTCAGATTGAAAGTGAGGGGATGGAGAACTATTTATCATGCTACTGGAAGTCAAAAGAAAGCTGGAGCAGCTATACTTATGTCAGACAAACTTGACTTTAAATTAAAGGCTGTAACAAGAGATGAAGAAGGGCATTATATAATAATTACAGGGTCTATGCATCAGGAAGAGCTAACAATTATAAATGTCTATGCGCTGAATACTGGAGCCCCCAAATATATAAAACAATTACTCATAAACATAAGCAACCTTATTGATAAGAATGTGGTAATTGCAGGGGACTTTAACACCCCACTTACAGAAATGGATAGATCGTCTAGACACACGGTCAATAAAGAAACAAGGGCCCTGAATGATACATTGGATCAGATGGACTTGACAGATATATTTAGAACTCTGCATCCCAAAGCAACAGAATATACTTTCTTCTCGAGTGCACATGGAACATTCTCCAAGATAGATCACATATTGGGTCACAAAACAGCCCTTCATAAGTATACAAGAATAGACAAAAATAAGAAAAGGTATCCAGATTGGAATAGAAAAAGTGAAACCATCTTCATTTGCAGACATGATCTTGTATAGAGAAAACCCTAAGGAATCTGAAAACGTGCCCCACAGAGTTAATGAAGTCAAAACTGCCACCAGCAAGACCCTCACTGACTCCACTCTTCTTCACAAGAATGTTAACCTTATCTTTTAGAGGCAAACAACAAAAGAGCTCGGGTAGGCTTAGACCAGTTTGAGCTTGACCAAAGCTCACATCTGCGCAGATAGACCATGGAGTGTCTGACAGTAACTTCTACCTCATTATAATCTCTGCCAAGGAGGAGTACAAACCTCATTAACAACATATGATGCATGTATAGGCAAGTTTCCTAAATATATGCAGGTGATGTTATACCTCTACATGTAATGACAAAACCTCCCTTTCTGAATATTCACTCTAACACTAAATAAAAGAAACCCATTTACCCCCACTTAGGAGTCATGGCTTTGGAAGTTATTCCCCTTGGTGATCTCATTTGCTGAAGTAAAGTTTTCTTTGTGTGACAGCTCCACCTGGTGTAGTCTCTATCTGTAACTCACCAAGGGGAGAATTCATGTTAGTTAGTTGTTAGATTACAAATCTATTAAAACATTACTAGAATAAGTAAGTGCAGCAAGTTTGCAGGAAATGAGATTTTGGTAGGTAGAATTCTGGCCTCCAAGATCTTTACCTCCTGGAGTTACACTGGTGACCATGTTACATTACATTGCAAAAGGGATGATGCAGATATAATTAAAGTTACTAATTATGTGGCTTTAAAATGGGGAGATCACCCTGGGTTATTTTGGTGGACCCAATGTAATCTCAAGGGCCCTTAAAAGTAGAGGACATTTTCTGGCAGATGGAAGGACATCCGGAGGGGTTTGAAGCACAAGAACTCAAACAATCATTGCTAGCTTTCAGACAGAAAGGAACACAGAGAAAGTCTAAGAAGGAAACAATTTTTGCCAAAATCTGAATGAGTTTGGAAGAAATTTCTTTCCCAGAATCTCTAGAAAGGAATGTAGTTCTGCCAGCACCTTGATTTTGGCCTTGTTAGACCCTAATAGGAGAACCCAATTGAGCTACGTACGCTCGGACTTTTCACTGAGATAATAAAAGGTGTTGTTTTAATCCATTAATTTTGTGGAAATTTGTTACACTAGACAGAAAAGTAGTATGAGGATCTACATATAAAAATCAATTGTATTTACTAGCGATGAACAATCTGAAAATGAGAGTAACAGACCATTTACAGTAGAATTAAGAACAAAATATGTAGAAATAAATTCAACAAAAGAAATATAAGACTTGTAAATTGAAAACTAAAAACACTGTTAAATTAAAGAAGAGGTAAATAAATGGAGAGATATTCTATGTTCATGAATCAGAAGACTCATGTGATAGCATTTACAACAATGGGGCTGGGACAATTGGATATCCAAGAGAAAAAAATATGAACTCAAACACCTGTCTCACACCATGCACAAAAATTAATTCAAAATAGATCAAAGTTCTGACCATAAAAGGTGGAACTTTAAAACAACTATAAGAAAACATAGAGATAAATCTTTGTGATCTTGAGTTAGGCCAAGTCCTCTTATATATGATGCAAAAAGTACAAGCAAGAAAAATTTAAATGTGATAAATATGACCTAATCAAAATTAAAAAAAATTTGTGCATCAAAGATACCATCATGAAAGTGAGAGTGGCCAAGTAAGGACCTTATGGAAATCTTTTCCTTGTAGAGAGAGAACTATTAACCTGATCAGTATTAGCAAGGATAATCAGTCAAATGTTCCAGAGATTGAACAAAGGATTACAACAGATTGAGAAGTATTTATTCAACAGCATTTATGGACAATAGGTAAGAACACTGGGAAGCCTTGGTAATGAAGCTAGGCAGTATTAGTCATATCTCCACTGCTCTGCTTTGTGGAGGAACTATTTTAGCAAGCTTGGGAGCTGAGTGACAGGCAGTTCTCCATATCTCTCAGCTCCCTGTGTTACGGACCCAGGCTGGAACGCTGGTGGAAAAACCAAACGACACTTGGAGATCTTGGTGGATCGGAGATTTATTTAACACTGGTGGGCTCAGAGGAGACCATTTCTCCAAAGATCTGAGTGGGGAGGGTAATTTATAGTCGTCAGCTTCCATATCTGTGGGGGTTTTCACGTGCGCAGCAAACAAAGGAAGAAGAACCCAGAGGAGGGGTCGCTAAGCTGGAGACTAGAGTCTGTTTTAGCCCCATTGGCCATCTTTGGCATATTTTATTCACTTCTCCAACATTCCCCCTTTTGACGCCTTTTAAAAAAACTTTTAGTAGGCATCACATTTCAGTTTTACAGGCTGGTACTATAGGAAGGCTAAGACACGTGCCGTAATTTGGTGAGTAACAGTGTTTTCAATAAAACATACCATGGCATTCAGTATACCGGGGCCAATGGATACAAGTAAAATTATGAAGAGGAGGGGCCCCACCAGGGCAGGAAGCCAGGATGCCCAATCTGTGAGCAGATGGGTTCCTTAACCTTAGTTGTAACTATTCCTGACTGGTTTACGAAATAGCAACATTGCTCCCCCAGAAAGATGCATGTCCCTCCTTTTTTTGAAGTGAGGAGGTGAAGGGCTTGCCAATTTTGGAGGGTCACTGCCACCAGAGAGTTTATTTGGTTTTGTAAGGTTACCAGAGAATCTTCCACCCGTTCCAAGTCTTCATTTATCTCTTGAGATAGTCTATGGTATAGTCCTATGGATGAACCTATGCCCCCTATTCCAGTTCCTATTCCTGTCGCAATTCCTGCTCCTATCAGAACAGGTAGCAGGACTGCTTGTTTAGCCCGGGACTTGGGGCTAAAGGCTGTTAGGAGCTGATCTTCAGGGTATTCGGATATCTCTGGGGTTAGGAAGATGGAATAACATATCTGATATCTGAGTCCAGTTGGCCTCTAAGCATCAGTAGGCCAAATTAGAACACAGATAGAACACCCCAGGGGTTGAACATAGGGTTGTATTCCTCTTTAAGGTTATATATCTTCTGCATAGAGAGGTACCGTTCATACCTTCAGGGACTGTACAGATTAGATTGTTGGCATTTGTGAGATGGACCCCAGTGGCCAGGGGTCCAATTAAGACAGGTGTTGGTTTTCAGATTTTCAGGAGCTTCCCAGGTCAAAGGGATGGGAGTGGCTAAGTAAGCCCTCCAGCTGAGGGGCAAGCACATCCAGCAGGTTTGGGTGTGATTAACTATTTTATGGAGGACTTGTAGAGTAGTGTTGGCCCAACACTGGAGTGGGAAATTGGTAAGCATCTGATTGAGGGCTCAAAGGTTCAAACCTTGGTAGGCTGCCGGGGTAGTGGTCACCTTTATGGCTTGTATTACCCTATCTTGGGTATCCTTTATAACTTTTTGAAGGGCCCTGTCTTGCACCCCTCCCCTGTCCGAGATCCCCCATTGAGGAAGTTAAGTGTAGCAAACTCACTTCCCACTCTGGAGGCCCTTGTTGTGACATGGGTTCCTGACATTTTGGGTTATCTCTACAGTCCAATACTGTAACAATACCCGGTCCTTGGGGCACCGGGTGACTGACAGAGAGTGGGTGTTTTTACCTTGTAGCAATCTTTGTGGAGGGAGGTGAAGGCGCTGAATGCCCTTGACCCTCTTATTGTCATATAACAATCCTGGGGGCAAAGTGGGTAGTGGCAGTTGAGAGGGTGAGAGAGGTTATCATAATATACAGGCAATACATAATAATCCTCCCATCCAGAGGAGGTATATGAGGCCCAGCATGCATCTTTTGTCCCATCTCCAGCTTGTTGGTGCAGTCTCTATCAGCCCAACAGTATGGGCTGGCAGATACCAGTAAGGGGCAAGGGCTGGCAGAGTTGCATCCAAACCTCTGGGCTATGTTCACGCGTTGATTCCTTAAGCTTCTGCCGTGGACAGGCCAGCCAGCTTCTGGGGTGTGGCTGGAGCAGGGCTGGAGGTCTCAGGGGCCAGTTTCCCTTTTGAGGGTCAGTTTAAGCAGGTTGACTGGATCTGGATCACTTTGCCAGGTTGTGGGCTCTTCTGAGTTGGCCTTCTTAACTCTGGAGTGATGGACCCATGGGGTGATAACCTGAAACTTTAAGGGCTGTAGGAGTTGTTAGAATAGCAGTATGAGGCCCAGTCCACCGTGGTCTAAGAGGTTCCCTCTTCCAATCTTTGACTCACACAGAGTCTCCTGGCTGAAAGGGGTGAATGGGGGTCCCTAAGGAAATTGGGGCCCTCTCTATGGTGTATCTCTATAACTTATTAGGACTTCAGCCCCCAAGGTCTGGAGCTGTTCTCTTATTCCCTTGTCTCCAATCTGGTGTAGGTCTCCTGGGAGTTTTCCTAAACATGGGGGTGGGGGTCGCCCATATAATAACTCAAAAGGGGAGAATCCTAGTGCCCCAGGCATGCCTTGGGCATGCAGGAGGGCCAGCGGTAGTAAATCTGGCCATGGGAGATTAGTCTCTTGGTGGAACTTAGCCAGGGTTTCCTTGAGGGTGAAATTCATCTGCTCTACTTTCCCTAAGCTCTGTGGTCGGTAAGCAGAGTGCAGTTTCCAGGTAATGTTGAGGGACTTTGTCAGGGTTTGTATAATGTCTGCCACAAATGTAGGTCCATTATCACTGTGTATGGTTAAGGGTAGACCAAACCGAGGCACAATCTCCCGTAGAAGAGCTTTGGCCACCTTGCAACTTCTTTCCGTTCTGGTCGGGAATGCTTCGACCCATCCCGAATATGTGCAGATTATTACAAGAAGGTACCTAAACCCTTTATTTGGTTGTATGTTGGTAAAGTCCACCTCTAAGTCTTCAAAAGGTGCAGCCCCATCCTATGTGTGCTGGCTGGGGGCCGTGAGGCAGACCAAGCATTGTTTTTTACACGTTACACATTGTTCACTGACAGCTCGGCATAATGTGGGCAACTGGCTGATACAGTAGTTCTTTTTGAAGAGGGCCTCTAGTGCAGTTTTTTCTAGGTGCATGAGTTGGTGATATTCCTTCACTAGATGTTTTCTCATAGACAATGTGACAAAGATGTGTTCATTTGGCATGACCCACCATACCTCTTTGCTTAGTGTGCCCCCTTCTGTCGAGGCCCAACTTCTTTCTTCCTTTGTGTACAGGGGCAGGGAGGCTTCCCTCTGGGGTGCAAGAGTCATAGTGTAGGTAGGAACTTCACCTAGCTCACCACAGGTGGCCGCTCTGGCTGTTTTGTTGGCCAGGCAATTTCCTTGAGTTATGGGGTCATCTCCTTTCTGATGTCCCTTACAGTGTAGCATAGCTACCTTGTCTGGCAGCCATACGGCCTCAAGAAGCTTTAGTATTTCTTCCTTGGTTTTGATAGTTTTCCCTACAGCAGTAAGGAGACCTCTTTCTTTATAAATGGCCCCGCGTATATACACAGTAGCGAAGGCATACCAGGAATCAGTGTAGATGTTAACTCGTTTACCTTTGCTAAGGATGAGGGCTCATTGTGCCGACCATCCTTCTGGCAAGGCCTTGGCTTCCAGAACTTTGGTGGTTGTGGTTACCACATATCCTGCTCTTCAGTTGCCCTCTTGTAAATAGCTGCTCCCATCGCTGAACAGGGTGATCTCCAGGCTTAATAGCCTGGTTTTAGAGGTCTGGGCGGCTGGCGTAGACTTCATCCACTACTTCGGAATGGTCATGGTCAGGTTCTCCCTCCTCCATGGGAAGGAAGGTGGCCGGGTTTAGTGTTCTTACTGTTTCGAGAATGACCACTGGATTTTCACAGAGAAGGCCTTGGTATTGTGTCAGCAGAGAATTGGAGAGGAAACAACATCCTTGGGTGCTCATGAGGGACATGACCACGTGTGGGACCTTAACATTTAAGTGTTTGTCCCAATGTGAGTTTGTCTGCCTCCTTGATGAGCAGACTGTGGCTGCCAGCGTTCTGAGGCACAGTGGCCATCCTGTAGCCACAGGATCAAGTTTTTTTGACAGGTGGGACACTGGCTATTGCCAAGGCCCCATACTCTGAGTGAGCACTCCAAGGGCTATTTTGTCCTTTTCATGTACAAACAGGTTAAAGGGCCTTTCTATGTCTGGCAAACCCAGGGCTGGGGCTCATCCCAGAGCCAGATTTATTTCTGTGAAAGTGGCCCCTGCCTCCTCAGTCTATGCAAGGGGTTCCCGGTCTGGCCCTCCCAACAGGTCATAGAGGGCCTCGCTATGGCTGAAAATCCGGGAATCCAAATGGGACAGAACCCTGCAGCCCCTAAAAATTCACGGAAGCCTTGTTTTGTTTGGGGCTGTGGCAGTGTGGTGATAACTTTCTTCCTTTCCAGTCCTAGTTCTCTTTTTCCTTTCGTGAGGAGGAAGCCTAAGTATCGGACCTGCTGCTGACAAATCTGTGGCTTTTTCCAAGAGGCCCTGTACCCCGAGTAGGATAGGAGCTGCAGGAGGGCCTTGGTACCTTTCATATAGTCTTCTTGGGTGTCACTGGCAAGGATGAGGTCATCTACATATTGGAGGGCACACCCTGTGGTTTCCCTCGTAATGTCAGCGAGGTCTGCAGCTAGTGTTTCCCCAAAAAGAGTGGGTGAGTTCTTGAAACCTTGGGGAAGTCGTGTCCAGGTCAGCTGCATCTAGTGCCCTGTAACAGGCTCAGTCCATTCAAAGGCAAACAATGGTTGACTTTGAGGAGCCAGGTGGAGGCAGAAGAAAGCGTCCTTTAGGTCAAGGCATGTAAACCATCTGGCTGACCCTGGAATTTGGCTGAGGAGAGTATACAGGTTTGGAACCACTGGGTGTAAGGAAACAGTCACTTTGTTAATGGCCCTCAAATCCTGTACTGGTTGGTATCCTCCTCCTGGCTTCTTGACTGGCAAGAGTGGGGTATTCCAAGCCGATTGGTACTCAATTAGAATACCTGCTTCTCTGAGCTTGGTCAGGTGCTCTTGTATACCCATTCTAGCCTCAAGTGGAAGGGGGTACTGCCTTTGTCTCTGAGGTTGGGCTCCAGGGATCAGGTCAACAACGATGGGGGCCCAACTCCAAGCTAGTCCAGGTGGGTTATCTTCAGCCCACACGGAGGGGAATGTAAGCCTGGATTCTGAGGGGCTATAGGGTAAGGCCTGGGCACAGAATAGTCTCCATTCTTCTTCCCTTGGCAGGGTAATCACCAAGACCAGGGTTTCCTTCTGCCTTGGGTTTAATTGGAGGCTAGTGTGTCCAGTGGGTTCAAAAGTTATCTGGGCCCCAAGTTTGGAGAGCAGATCCCGGCCCAGGAGAGGAATTGGCCAGTCAAGTAAGTAGAGGAACTCATGGCAGTCCTTGTGACCCCCAAGTTCACATTGTTGAGCTGGACAGAAGGGCTGCTGCACCGCCCATGTCCCAGTAGCCCCAAGTATGGTTGCTGTCTTCTGGCTTAAGGGCGCCACTGGGGAAGTAACAACGGAGTATTCAGCCCCAGTGTCAACCATGAAAGTTATTGTTCAGCTCCCTACCTTCATTTCGACTGTGGGCTCATGGGGGCCAAGAGAGAAAGGGCCTGGTCCCCCTCAGTCCGATTGTACCCCGGCCAGACCAACGAGGTTCTCGCCTGGAGGTTCCTCCCGATATCGGCTGGGTTTTGAGGGCCCCTTCCAATTCGGACATTCATTTTTCCAGTGTTCCTACTCTTTGCAGTATAGACATTGGTCCCTTGCTAAGGGGGCTCTGGGCTTCCCCCGTTTTGGTGGTTGGAGCCTTCCCGTCTTCTCGGCGTCTGTTTCTTTTAGTGCTGCTGTGAGAAGGGTGGTCTTCTTTCTCAGTCTTCTCTCTGCCTCTCTTTTGGCTGCGACTTCTCTGTTCATGAAAACTTTATTGGCGACCTCTATCAGCTGAGTGGTATTCATCCCGGCAAAGCCCTCCAACTTCTGGAGTTTTCTTCTGATATCTAGCCTGTGCCACAAAAGAGGTGTTTACCATCTGTTGACTTTCTGGTGCCTCGGGGTCAAACTGGGTGTATACTCGGTATGCTTCACATAATTTTTCATAGTAGTCTCCGGGAGATTCCCCAGGGTGCGGAGTGACTGACAGTATTTTAGTCACGTCCATGGGCTTTTTGGCTCCAGCTCAGACACCCTGAAGGAGGGCTTCCTGGTATCATTGGATGTGGGCCTGTCTTTCTTCTGTGGTGAAATCCCATGTTGGGAATTCTACAGGTGCAGCAGCTTGAGCCCAGACAGCAGGGCCATTGATCCCTGGAGGTGTGTGATCTTCTAGGTACTGTCATGTTTCTCTCATTCCTCTTCTTTCTTCTGTATTAAACAGAGTAGGGAGTAACTGTTGACAATCTTCCCAAGTGGGTCGGTGGGTCTGGAAGAGGGACTCCATCAAGTCGACCATTGCTTGTGGCTTTTCAGAGTATGATGGAGTGTTGTGTTTTCAATTGAGGAGGTTGGTTGTAGAGAAAGGTTGATAATACATCATGGAATGGCTGGGCTGGACTGTTCCATCCTCATTCTGCCTTTCAGGCTCCTTTGTCTCCCTTACAGACATTTGTAGAGCATTAGGTCTGGGTCTGGGGCGCAGTCTGGTGGCTGGCCCCTGTTGGGGAGGGTTCTCTGGGCCGAGAGGGGCGGGGATATGGGCAGCGCCCAGCGGCAGTGGCAGTGGCGACTGTGGCTGCCGCAGCCGCCAGAGGAGAGACAGATGGGGGAGGAGTTTCAAGCTCAGGGGGAGCGGGGAGGAGGTTGGCGAGTCATAAGAAGGCAGAAAGACAAAATCTTCTCCGTGTCTCCTGTCAATATTAGAGGAGCTGTGGGTCGCTTCTTTGGCTCCCTGGGTGAGCCTCCGGATAAAGTGACTAAAACCTTTGCCTGGCTCTGTTTGGTAACGATGAATCACACCCAAGGCAGGGTATTTCGGGCAATTTCAAGCCAGGAGTAGATGTATGGAAATTGATCAGGGTGACCTGGATTCCCAGTGACTATGAGCCAAACCCACTGCACTATTTGAGCATCTAATGTCCCTTCTGGGGGCCATCTTACATTGAATATGGGCCATTCTAGTTCACAAGAGGTCCTTAACTTCCTGGGCATCATTTTCACCCCGCAATCACCTGAAAATCCCTTTTTAAAATTTTTGAGCATGACCTCTAAAATCATAGGCTTACTCTGTTTTGATCCCACTATTCATTTCTTTCTCGTGTTCGGTATCGCAAAGACAGACAAAGAGAGGGTATCCCCTTGGATGAGAGGACAATCAGATATTCCTCTGGTCACGTTCCCAAGGGAAACTTTAGGTGAGGTTTGGCCGTAGCAGACTCAGCTTTGTGACTTGTGATCGGAATCTGATCCGATACTACTCTAGACCTTACACTCTCACCATGACACAGGAGAGCCCAGACTTCATAGACTTTTGGGGACCTTAAGGATGCCCGTCTGTGGAGCCACAAACTCCAACTCAACTGGCAAGCCTGGCCGAGCCACACATTCACACACACACACACACACACACACACACACCAGAGTCTATTACATTCCCTCCCGGAAGATTTTCTACCTGTGAGACCTATTAAGGCCTCCGGGGATTGATCAGGTCCTCCTTCCACCCTTTTGGGTGGGCCTAACTTCTTTGGGGCCCTGGCCTTACAGGTTCCGACGTCGGGTCCAGGTCCTCACCTATCAGGTCTCTTTGAGTCTAGCGGGAACAACGGAGCGGGGCCGGCCCGAGGCAACCGAGAAGGAGACTGCCGAAATTTAGGCAGGGCGCATGCCTTCTCCCTTGCGATCTCTTGCTCCGTCACTGCCTCGCCGTTCTGCCAAAACGGTGGCAACAATGGGCCAGCGTGGTTGGGTTTCCTGGTCAGGGAACCAGGTATGTTACAGATCCAGGCTGGAAGGCTGGTGGAAAAACCAAGCAGCACTCAGAGATCTTGGTGGATCGGAGACTTATTTAACATTGGCGGGCTCAGAGGAGACCGTTTCTCCAAAGATCTGAGCGCCGAATGCAAGTGGGGAGGGTAATTTATAGTTGTCAGCTTCCATATCTGTGGGGGTTTTTCGCGTGCGCAGCAAAGGAAGAAGAACCCGGAGGAGGGGTCTCTAAGCTAGAGACCCGAGTCTGTTTTTAGCCCCATCAGCCATCTTTGGTGTACTTTATTTACTTCTCCAACACCTGGAGTGAAACTGTTTTCCTGGGTAGGTTTGGCATGGTGAAAATAGGCAAATCCCATTTTTCCACAACTCTGTGTTACAGAAAGTCTGCATCATGTGGGTTGTGGTAGCAGGGCACCACCCACTTCTCTACCCCCAACTTCTGCAAAATAGGCAAAACAACTGGTAAAAAGTTCAATTCCCCTTTCTGGCACATATCTGAATTGTGGGAAAGCTGATATACTTGGCTTGACAACTGAGTAGCAGTTCCCATCTTCCCAGCTTCCTAGGGCAGAAATATTCTGGGTAGATTTGATAGATGGTGAATATTACCAGACATCACCTTTCCTGGCTCTGGGCAAAAAAAAAAAAAAAAAAATCCACAGCTAACATCATACCAAATAATACGAAATCATAAATCATAAAATTATACCAAAGACTGAAAGCTTTTCCTCTAAGACAGGAAAAAGACAATGATGCCTACATTTGCCATGTCTATTCAGTATACTACTAGAAATTCTAGACAGGTCAATTATACAAGAAAAGCAGTAAAAGGCATCTAAATTGGAAAGGAAGAAGTAAAATTATCTCTGTTTGCAGGTGATATTATCTTATATGTAAAAAACCCAAAAGAATGTATACAAAATCTGTTAGAGCTAACAAATTCAGCAACATTTCAGGATTCAAAATTCAGTTGCATTCTATACAATAGTAAATAATTCAAAAAAGAAATTAAGAAAATAATTATGTTTACAATAGCACCAAAAAGAGTAAAATACTTAATAAACAATAGACTTAAGCAAAGAAGTGAAAGACTTGTACACAGAAAACTACAAAACATTGTTAAAAGAATTTAAAGACCTAAGTAAATGTAAAGACATTCTGTGTCCATGGATTATGAAACTTAGTATTGCCAAGATGACAATATTATCCAAAATGATCTACAGATTCAATGTAATCCTTATCAGAATCCCAGTGACTTTTTTGTAGATATAGAAAAACCCATCCTAAAATTCATATGGAATCAAGAGACCATTATTAGGCAACAATTAAAAATGAAGAACAAATATGAAGGACTCACATTTCCTGATTTCATAATTTATTACAAAGTAATGGCAACCAAAAAAAAAAATATGGTACTGGAATAAAGACAGATATAGAGACCAATGGAGCCCAGAAATAAATCTCCAAACATATATGGTCAACTATTTTTTTACAAGAGTGCTAACTATTCAATGGGGAAAAAGAATAGTCTTCAATAAATGCTACAAGGAAAACTATATATCCACATGCAAAAGTATTAAGTTTGACTCTAAACTTACACAATATATAAAAATTAACTCAAAATGAATCAAAGAACCAAACATAAGAGTGAAAACTATAAAAGTCTGTGAAGAAAACATAGGAGACCATTTTCATGACATTGGATTTTGCAATATTTTCTTGGATATGACACTGAAAGGACAGGCAAAAAGGGGGAAATAGTTTAACTGGACTTCATCAAAATTTTCATCTTTTATGCATCAAATGACACTATCAAGAGAGTGAAAAGATAATGTACAGAATGGGAGAACATATTTCCAAATTACACATCTGATAAGGGATTAATAAGCAGAATATATAAAAACTCCCACAACTCAACAATAAACAACTTAAGTTGCAAAATGAGCAAAGTACCTAATATTAGAAATGGCCAATAGCAAATGTAAAAATGCTCAAAACTAGCCATTACAGAAATACAAATCAAAACCACAGTAAGACACTACTTCATGCATATTAGAGTGGCTATTAGCAATAAAATAGAAAGTAGCAAATGTTGGTGAGGACCTGCAGAAATTGGAATCCTTGTGCATTACTGATGGGAATGTAAAATGGTGTAGCTCCAATGGAAAATTTTGGCAGTTTCTCAAAAAGCTAAACAATTATCAGCAATTCTACTCCTAGGTATACTTCCAAAAGAATTGAAAGCATGGACTTGAACAGATATTTGTATGGCAATGTCGAAAATGCAGTACTATTTACAATAGACAAAGGTGAAAAGAATTCAGGCATCCATCAAATGATGAGTGGAGTAACAATGTGGAATATATATAATAATATACTGTTATTCATCCATAAAAAGGAATGAAGTTCTTTTTTAAAAAAAGTTTATTTTGAAAGAGCTCACATGCAAGTGGCAGAAGGGCAGAGAGTGAGGGAGAGAGTCAGTCCCAAGCAGGCTCCATGTTGTCTGACACAGGGCTCCATTTCATGAACCATGAGATCATAACCTGCATGGGATCAAGAGTCAGACACTCAACCGACTCAGCCACCCAGGTGCCCCAAAGGAATGAAGTTCTTAAACATTCTATGACATGGGTGAACCTTGAAGACATTATGCTAAGTGAAATAAACTAAGTGAAATAATACCAGAACAAATATGGAATCATTTTATTTATATGGGGTATCTAGGCTAGGCAAATGTGTAGACACAGAAAATAGATTAGAGGTTACCAGGGTCTACAGGGAAGGCGAATGAGGAATTATTATCTAATGGTTACAGAGTTTCTGAAAGAGTAATGAAAAAGATTTGAATATAGGTAATGGTAATGGTTACATAACACTCTGAATGTAATTAATGTTACTGAATGGTTAAAAACACTTAAAATGGAGGCACCTGGGTGGCTCAGTTGGTTAAGCATCTGACTCTTGATTTTGGTTCAGGTTATGAACTCACAGTCGTGAGATTGAGCCTTGCATTGGGATCTGTGTTGGGTGTGAAGCCTACTTAAGATTCTCTATCTCCATCTCCCCCTCCCCCCTACTCCCTCCCCAAATGCTTAAAATGGTAAATTTTATGTTATATGTATTTTACTACTATAAAAATTTTTCAGAAAAATCCAGCGAACACATTAGAAACCAAGAAAGGATGTCATTAGCTGACCAAAATATAAGGAATTTCTTTATGATAGATGACCCTACCCTCAAATGAAAAAACAGAACTTTAAAAAATTATAGACTGCAGACATCTTGTTAAGAAGGTGTAGGAGCCTGAAAAAGAAGCAGAGATGAATTTGAAGTAACTTACTTTATTTATTTATTTATTTATTTATTTATTTATTTATTTTTAAATGTTTATTAGTTATTTTTGAGAGTGAGACAGAGTGCAAACAGGAGAGGGGTAGAGAGAGAGGGAGACACAGAATCCAAAGCAGGTGCCAGGCTCTGAGCTGTCAGCAAAGCCCGATGTGGGGCTTGAACTCACAAGCTGTGAGATCATGACCCGAGCTGAAGTTGGAGGCTTAACTGACTGAGTTACTCAGATGACCCAAAGTAACTTTATTTTTTAAATGTTTTCATTAATTTATTTTGAGAGAGAGAAAGAGAGAGAGAGAGCGTGCACATATAGGAGAGGGGCATAGAGAGAGGGAGAGACAGAATCCCAAACAGTCTCCATGCTGTCAGTGCAGAGCCTGATGTAGGGCTCGATCTCACAAATGGTAAGATCATGACTTGAGCCAACATTAAGAGTTGGATTCTTAATGAACTGAGCCACCCAGGTGACCCTGAAGTAACTTTATATGTGTGCAGCAAGGAGGATATATGGACCAAAAATGGAATAAAGATTCTCACATAAAGGAATAAAATATGCCATGCTATGACCATAAATTAAAAAACTGAAATTATGTCAATGGCTCATTAAGTGAAGACTACAAGGAGATATAAATTATTAAAAAGAATCAAATGGAATGCTGGAGTTGGGGAGTACAAAACTGAAATGAACAATTCAGTAAAAGAACACAAAGTAGATGTGAGCTAGAATAATCAGTGAACCCGAAGAAAGATCAAAAGGTAATATGCAATCTCAAAAGCAAAAAAAAACAAAACAAAAAACAAAAAAAAAACCAGAATAAAGGAAAATGAAAACAGCCTCAGAGAAATGTTAGACATCATTAAGGGCACCAACATACATACACTGGGAGTACCAGAAAAAGACAAGAGCAAAACAGAAGAAATAAATGAAATAATGGTGAAAACCTCTAAATTCAATGAAAAATGTTTATCTACACACCTAGGAAGCTCAAGAAGTCCAACCAGGAAAAAAACCACAAGGAGATCCATAGCAGATACATAACAGTATAATGTTGAAAGCCACAGAAAAATAGACAATCATGAAAGCAGTGAGACTGATTGATTGCTCTCACTGAGAGTACTTATTGACTGATTACTTCAAGGAAACTACAATAAGATAAATAGCTGACTTCTGATTAGAAACAATGTAGGGTAGAAGTCAGTAGGATAACAAATCAAAAGTGATGAAAGAAAAAAAAGACTGTCAACCAAGAATCTCATATGCATCAAAATTAACTTAAAAAAATGAAGGTAATCCATTTAGTCATGTAAAGAGCTTGGAAGTTGTCTCTCCTGCCCACATATGAAGAAGAAAAAAAGACCCAGAACAACCTGAAAACCAACTCCTTACAGATTCATCATAGAAGTGAGGTCATAAGACATATTAGTGCCTCCAAGACTGGGCAGAGATACAAATGAATACATATAAGCACAATTTACCGGAGTAGAAACCCAGGAGGGGAAAACTCTGGGAACCAGGACTAGGGTAGCAGGACCTGAACTTGACGAATTTCTGGAAGCTCAGTGGGGACAAGTTTGAGAGTTAAAAATTCCAAAGGGCTCCAGTCCCAGGGAAGACTCACACTTTTGAGTTTTATTACAAGGAGCCCTATCAGGTTCTCACAGTGATTGGAGAAAACTCCTCTCATCCTTCTAGGAAGGAAAGGGAAAAAACAGATACTTTTAAATATGCCCAGAACATTCTGTTCTTAAAGCCTGCTCTTAAGAGAAACTATTGTGCTAGAGCCTAACCAATCTCGGGGAAGGGAAATATACAACACCAGCACCCTCTAGCCTTCCTGTCCCACCTAAAAGGAAAAACAAAACAAAACAAAACAAATTGAGAAGCACTTGTGAAGGACACAGCTCAGGGCACAGGGTTGCTAAAGAACTCAGGCCAAATCATAGTACTACAGAACACTTCCCATCCTCCAACACCTTACCACTACATCAATAAGGCTTCTTACAATATGGGAATACAACTGAAAGAATTGCATGTCAGACAATATCCAAAATAAATAAATCATGTGGATAAAAGTACACCATAGGGAATATAGTTAATAATATTGTAATAATTGTGTATGATGACAGATGGTAATTATACTTTTATACTTACTGTGGTAAGCACTGTGCAATGTAGAGAACTGTTGAATCACTATGCTGTACACTTGAAATTAATATAATACTGTACACCAACTATACTTCAAAAAATAAAGAATAAAAACAAGCAAAAAAATGAAGATAATTTACTTATGGTCCCCTACACCAGGCGATTTGTTAAATAAATTATGTTAGATTAAAAAAACAAAAAAGAAATCTCTAGGGAAATCTAAAAACAGGCCAGACAAAAACAAGGACACTGGGGAAAGTTTAGCCTCCAACACTGACAGCTATAGCAAATAGTAAGTAAAGCCAAATGCCTAGCCTGACAACATAAAATCTTATCTAAAGGCCTATTTACCTCAGTTTCTTTCATCTATGTGTAGCTTTCAAACAAAAAGTAGAAATCATACTACAAGAAATAGCAAACATCAGAACCAGACTCAGAAATGGCAGAGATGTTGAAATTATCAGACTGGGACTATTAATCAAATAAAACTAATATGGATATCCTCATGAACATAGATGCAAAAATCCTGAATAGGACATAACAAATACAACAATGTATATACCACAATAAGTGGGATTTATACAAAACTAGTCCAACATTTGAGAATCAATTAACGTAATTCATCACATCAACAGGCTAAAAAAAGAAAAATCACATGGTCATATCAATAGATGCAGAAAAAGCATTTGACAAAATCCAACACCCATTCATTTCCTGTAAACTAGGAACAGAGGAACTTCCTGAAGAACATCTTACTAAAAAACTACAGCTAATATCATCCTTAATGGTAAGAAACTCAAAGCTTTCCTGTTAAGATCAGAAGAGCAAGGCAAGGATATTTCTTTCTTCTTACCATTGCTTTTTGACATCATGAGGTCCTACCTAATGTACTAAGACAAGAAAAGGAAATAAAAGGTATATCCACTGAGAAAGAAGAAATAAAACTGTCTTACTTCATAGATGACATGATTGCATAAGTAGAAAATCCCAAAGAATAAACAACAAAACCCCTGAAACTAATAAGAGATTATGGCAAGGTTGCAGGATACGATGTTAATATGCCAAAGTAATTTGCTTTCTTATATGAGCAAAGAACAAATGGAATTTGAGATGAAAAATATAACACCATTTAGTGTCCAGAAAGCTGAAATACCCAGGCATAAATCTAATAAGATTGTCAAAATCTATATGAAGAAAACTACAAAACTCTGATAAAAGAAATCAAAGAATACCTAAATGATTGAGATAATCCATGAATTTGGGTACAAAGACTCAATGTTGTCAAGGTGTCATTGTTTACAAACTTGATCTACAGATACAAAACAATTCCATTCAAAGTTCCAGCAAGTTATTTTGTGGATACTGACAAATTCTAAAATATTTATGGATATGCATAAGACCCAGAATAGCCAAAACAATACTGAAGGTGAACAAAGTCAGAGGACTGACACCACCCAATCTTAAGACTTACTGTAAAGATGCAATATTCTAGACAGTTTTGAATTGGCCAAAGAATATAAAACAGAATAGGGAGCACAGAAATAGACCCACACAAATAAAGTCATCTGATCTTTGACATATGATCAAAGCAATTTAATGTGAAAAGAGTAGTCTTTTTAACAAATCATGCTACGTGTACCCCAATGTTTATAGCAGCGCTTTCAACAATAGCCAAATTATGGAAAGAGCCTAAATGTCCATCAACTGATGAATTGACAAAGAAGATGTGGTTTATATATAAAATGGAATACTACTTGGCAATGAGAAGAATGAAATCATGCCATTTGCAGCAATGTGGATGGAACTGGAAGGTATGCTGAGTGAAATAAATCAGTCAGAGAAGGACAGATATCATATGCTTTCACTCATATATGGATCTTGAGAAACTTAATGGAAGACCATGGGGGAAGGGAAGGGGGAAAAATAGTTACAGAGAGGGAGGGAGGCAAACCACAAGAGACTCTTAAATACAAAGAACAAACAGAGGGTGGATGGGGGGTGGGGGAGAAGGAAAATGAGTGACGGGCATTGAGGAGGACATTTGTTGGGATGAGCGCTGGGTGTTGTATGTAAGCCAATTCGACAATAAATTATATTCATAAAAAAGGAAAAAATAAATTATGCTAGAACTAGACACCTATATGCAAAAATATGAATCTAGAGACAGACTTAGGCTTTTCACAAAAATTACTCAATGTGGATCACAGACCTAAATGTAAAATCCAAAATTATAAAACTCCTAGAAGATAATATGAAAAAAATCTAAGTGACCTTGGCTTTGGTAATGGATTCTTAGATACAACCCAAAGCACAAGGAATAAAAGAAAAAACCTGATAAGCTGGACTCCATTAAAATTAAAAACTTCTACTCTGCAAAAGATGTTATTAAGAAAATGAAAAGCTAAGACACACACTGGAAGAAAATATTTTTTTATTTAAAAAAATTGTTTTTAATGTTTATTTATTTCTGAGGCAGAGAGAGACAGAGCATGAGTGGGGGAGGGGCAGAGAGAGAGAGGGAGACATAGAATCAAAAGCAGGCTCCAGGCTCTGAGCTGTCAGCACAGAGCCCGACACGGGGCTCGAACTCACAAACCATGAGATCATGACCTGAGCTGATGTTGGTCGCTCAGCCAACTGAGCCACCCAGGCGCCCCTAGAAGAAAATATTTTCAAAACAAATATCCGATAAAGGACTGGTACCCAAAATATATAAATAGTGCTTAAAACTCCACAATAATAATACAAAAACCCAATTAAGAAATGGGACTATGTATGAACAGAAAAATCTCCAGAGAAGATGTATAGATGACAAATCAATACATAGAAAGATGCTCAGTATCATATAACCTTAGAGAATTGCAAATTAAAAAAAAACAGTGATACCACTACACACTTCTTAGAATGGTCAAAATTCAAAATATTGACAACACCAGCTGTTGACAGGAACATGGAGCAACACAAAGTCTTATTCACTGATGGTGGGGAATATAAAATAGTATAGCCACTTTAGAAGAGAATTTGGCAGTTTCTTATAAAATTAAACATAATCTTACTATATGATCCAGAAATTATACTCCTTGTTGTTTTTTTTTTTACCTAAATTACTTGAAGTTTCCTGACACGAAACCTGTACATGGAATGTTTGTAGCAGCCTAATTTATAATTGCCAAACCTTGAATACAATGAAGACATCCTTCAATAGGTGAAGGGGTAAACTGTAGTGCAACAAAACAACAGAATATTATTTAGCACAAAAAGGGCCTATCAAGCCACAAAAAGACATGGAGAAACCTTAAATGCATATGCTAAGTGAATGAAGCCAATCTGAAAAGACTACATCTTGTAGGATTTAAACTATATGACATTCTGGAAAAGGCAAAATTATGGAAACAGGTTAAAGTTCAGGGATTCCTTGGGATTTTGGGGTGGGAGAGAGAAATGAATAGGTACCTTTTTCAAGCAGTGAAATTATTATTCTGTGATACTGTAACAATGGATACAGGTGATTATAAATTTGTCAAAATTCATAGAATGTACAACACAGAGTGAACTCTAATATAAACCATGAATTTTAGTTAATAACAATGTGTCAATATTGGCCTCATCAGTTTTAACAATTGTACCTCAATAGTGCAAGATGTTACTAATAGGGTAAGTTGGGGGTTGGGTGAGGAGGGTATATGGGAACTCTGTACCTTTGTCTTAAATTTTTTCTGTAAACCTAAAATTGCTCAAAAATAGTAAGTTAATTAAAATATTATATATTAAAAAGTGAAGATGAAATAGATATTTGTAGATAAATACAGACAACATTTGTTCCCTGCAGACCCAGTGTACAAGAAATATTATGGGAAATTATTCAGGCTGAAATCAAGGGACACCAGATATTAATTTGAGTCTATAACACACATAAAAAAGGAAAATTCCAAGAAGCTCAAAGAATTCCGAGCAGAATAAACTCAAAGAGATCCATTCTGAAAGAAATTATAATCAAACTCGAAGGCCAAAAACAAGGAGGGAAATCTTAAAAGCAGCAAGAGAGAAGTGACTTGCTATATTCAAGGGATCCCCACTAAGATTAACTGCTGTTTTCACATCAGAAACCATGAGGTCGCAAAGCAGTGGGATGGTGTATTTAAAGTGCTAGAAGAAAATCTGTAATCCAAGAATTCTAGATTTGGCAAAACTATCCTTCAAAAAAAAAAAAAGGGAGAAATTAAGACATTCCCAGATAAATAAGCCCTAAGGGAGTTCATTCCTACTAGAATTGTCTGTAAGAAATGCTAAGGAGAGTCCTTCAGGTTGAAATAAAAGAACTTTAGACAATAACTCAAGTCATATGAGGACATAACACCAGTAAAAGTAACTGCATAAATAAATGTAAAAGACAATATTTTTGTGTTTTTGTTTTGGAACTCCTCTTTTATTCCTATGTGATTTAAAAAATGCATAAAATAATAATTATAAATCTATGTTAATGGACACACAAATATATAAGATATAATTTGTGATAATAACATATGGGGAGGAGGGCCTGGGTGGCTCAGCTGGTTAAGTGCCCGACTGTTTTGGCTCAGGTCATGATCTCATGGTTTGTGAGTTTGAGCCCCGTATCTGGCTCCATGCAGAGCCTGGTTGGCATTCTTTCTCTCTCCCTCTCCTTCTGCCCCTCCCCTGCTTGTGTGCACGCTCTCTCTCTCTCTCTCTCTCAGAATAAATAAATAAACTTAAAAAATAACATATGTGGAGGTATGGATATGCATAGAAGCAGAATTTGTGTATTACCAAAGCTAAGGTAACAGTAATTCAAACCAGTATAAGTTTATGATGTTAATTATAATCTGCAAGGTAACAACTATATATATATATATATATATATATATATATATAAAGAAAATGAGAAGGTACATGGTACATTACAAACATTAATTAAATATAAAATAAGGAAATAATGGAGTAACTGAGTAAAAATATGTATGATATATGGAAAACAAATAGCAAAATGGCAGAAGTCCTTCCTTATCTGTTATGGACTGAACTACTTTCCCCCAATTCATACATTGAAGTCACAACTGCCAGTACCTCAGAATGGGAGTATATTTGGATACAGGGTTTTTGAAGAGGTAATTAAGTTGAAATGAGATAATCAGGGTGAGCTGTAATCCACTATGACTGATCACTTCTGATAAGGACACAGACATGTTAAGAGGGAAGACCAGATGAAGACTCAGAAAATGGCCATCTACAAACGAAGGAGAGATACTTTAGAAAAAAAAAACAAACAAAAAACAAAAACAACCTCTCCCAACACGCTGATCTCAGATTTACGGCCTCTAGAACTGTGAGAAAATAAATTTGTTGTCTAAGGCACCTAGTCTGTGGTACTTTAAGGTAGTCCTAGCAAACTAATATTACCATTAATCACTTTAAATGTAAATAGACTGAACTCTCAATTAAAAGGCAGAGATTTGCAGAATGAATTTAAAAACATAATCCATCTATATCCTGTCTACATAAGAATCCATTTATATTCAAAGACCAAAATAGTTTGAAAGTGAGAGGATAGAAAAAGCTACTCCATGTAAACAGTAACAAAAACAACAACAATAAAAAGAGCTGAGGTGGCTATAATATCAGACAAAATAGATTTTAAGTAAAAAAAAGTGTTACAAGAGAAAAAAGATGGACAGTATATGTTTAACTATGCTCAGGCTGCTATAACAAAATACCATAGACTCAATGGCTTAAACAGCAGAAATCTATTTCTCACAATTCTAATGTATGGGAAATCTTAGATCAGAGGGCTAGCACAGTTTGTTGAGTTCAGGGGAGAGCCTTCTTCCTTGGTTTCCTTGGCCACTGCCTTGCAGACAGCTGCCTTACTGCTGTGACCTTTCACTGTGGAGAAAGTGCAAGCACTGGTTTTTTCTTTCTTTTTTTTAATATTTATTTTTGCAGGGGAGAGAGAGAGAGAGAGAGCATGAGTGGGGGACAGGCAGAGAGAGGGAGACACAGAATCTGAAACGGGCTCAAGGCTCTGAGCTGTCAGCACAAAGCCCGACATGGGGCTTGAACTCAATAACCGTGAGATCACGACCTGAGCCGAAGTCAGACACTTAACCGACTGAGCCACCCAGGCGCTGCAAGCTCTGGTTTTTTCTTATAAGGGCACTAATTCCACCATGAGAATCACACCCTCACGACTCCATCTAAACCTAATTACCTCTCAAAGACCAATATACCATCCACCTCCAAATATCATCAGGTTAGGTGGGAGAGCTTCAACATATAAATTTCAAAAGAAATACAAGGCTTGTACAACACTATCAACCAACTATACCTAACAGATATATATGGAACACTCTGTTCCACAACAATATAATATAAATTCTTCTCAGGTGTACATGGAGTATTCTCCAGAATGGGCCATATATTATGCCACTAAACAAGTCACAATAAATTTAAAAAGAGTAAAGTCATACAAAGTATGAAATTGTAAGAGAAGGAAAACAACATCATATTCATGTTGCAAGACTGAGAGAACAGTCCCTTTCATCTGAACAACCCTTTAAACTTAGCAAATATTATAGCAAAAAAAGGTAACATTTAAAAAGTAACTTCAAATTTAAACTTGGTGGCATGAATAGGCCTATTGATTATAATATCACAGTTGTTTCAGTGCTAAATGTAAGAATGGGTAAATGAAAACCTTCAGTTCATATACCATTCAGTCATAGTATCCTATCAGAGCCAAAAGTGACTAGGAAGAACTCAGGACACCCTAATGTGTATTTCTTTTCTTTCATCTAATTTACTAGAAAATATATCCATGAAGTATACTGGCTGAAAAAAAAATGTTCATTAAGGTAGACAGTTTACAAAGTTCTTTTCTTGGAAACATTTTTTAAGTTTATTTATTTATTTTGAGAGAGACAAAGAGTGCGAACAGGGGAGGGACAGAAAGAGAGGAAGAATCCCAAATAGACTCTGCACAATTAGCACAGGGCCCGATGTGGGGCTCAAACTCACAAAACTGTAAGATCATGACCTGAGTTGAAATCAAGAGTTGGATGCTTAACTGACTGGGCCATCCAGGTGGCCTTTTTCTTGGGAACATTTTACAATCAGTTTACAAAGCAACCTTGTGACATAGGGCAATGTAACTACATTATTTCCATTTTATTTTGTGGATAAACACAGACATGACTTTCATAAAGCTAGATACCCCATTAGAGTTGGCTAGAGCAGGATGGCAAACTAGCCCACAAAATCTGGCCTGCTGCAAGTTTTTGTAAATAAAGTTTTACTGGAATACAGCAATGCTCACTCATTTACATATTGCTTATAGCTGCTTTCATATGAAAACTGGAGAGCTGGGTAATTGCAACAGAGACTTCTGGCCCACAAAGCCTAAAATATTTACTATTTGGTCCTTTAAGAAAATGTTTGCCAACCCCTGCTAAAGAATTAAAACTCAGTGGGCTATTTATTATACCACTTATCCTAATGTTTCTTGTCCCAGCAATAGGAAATATGACCTAGGAAACATGATGTAGTCAAGAAAATACAGTGTTACAAGAGACAGAAACCAAACAGAAAAAAATATTTTTCTGGGTGTGCCATTTACTATGTGACACTGAGAAAGTCACTACATCTCTCTGGATCTGCTTCCATACCTGTAAAATAAGGGATTTGGCAAATGAATGCTAATCATCTTTACAATTAAACTATTAGAGTCTATACAACTTAGTTTACAGATCAGGAATCAGTAGTGAAAGCATAAAAGTTCTTAAATTATTGTATTTTATTTTTAAAAATTTCTCCCTGTGGACACAAAAGCAGTGGGCACCTTAAATTTCTTTATCATCACACTATCTTAAAATTAAGTAATATTATCCCAATTTTGCAGGTAAGGAAACTGAGGCTCTAGAAAGGGCAGTATCTTGCACAAGGTTACCAACACATGTGTAGTGTTTTTTCTAGTGTGTTAACAACACAGCATGTACAAAATCAAAGGCTGTAACTATAAACTGTAGAGAGCAAGGCAGATAATATAAATGCTAGGTGGTTCTGTGGTGAATTGGAGACCTCATGCCCTATTTAAAGGCAGAAACCAACACTCAGCTAGGGCCAACTGCTGAAATATAGGCATGTGGGTCCAATTGGTCAGATCTTTAGATCTTAAAAAAAGAGGCTGGCTATCTCAAATTTTATTTTAATTTTTTTAATGTTTATTTTTTTATTTTTGAAAGAGAGAGAGAGGGTAAGAGAGAGAGAGAGAAAGAGAGAGAGAGAGACAGTGCACCACCGGGGGAGGGGCAGAGAGAGACAGAGACACATCCGAAGCAGGCTCCAGGCTCTGAGCTGACAGCAGAGAGCCTGACGGGGGGCTTAAACTCATGAGCCGTGAGATCATGACCTGAGCCAAAGTCAGATGCTTAACCAACTGAGCCACCCAGGTTCCCCTAAATATTCCAATTAAAAACATTTTTTTAATGTTTATTTATTTTTGAGAGAGACAGAGACAGAATGCAAGTGTGTTAGGGGCAGAGAGAGGGGGAGACACAGAATCCAAAGCAGGCTCCAGGCTCTAACTGTCCGCACAGAGCCCGATGCAGGGCTTGAAACCATGAGCTGTGAGGTCATGACCTGAGCTGAAGTTGGATGCTCAACTGACTGAGCCACCCAGGTGACCCTAAATATTCCAATTTTTAAATGTTGGCAACTGATTCAAATGTTTAAAAAACAGAATGGTCCAGATTTGGCCCACAGGATGACAGTTTGAAAATCTGTACTAAATAAATGTTTTTAAACTGACAGATTAGTGGTCTAAGAATACAGATGGTCCCTGACCAACAATGGTTATACGTACTATGTTTCAACTTCCTGAAGGTGTGAAAACTGTAAACATTCAGTAGAAACCATACTTCAAATTTTGAATTTTGATCTTTTCCTGGGCTAGTAATATGCAATGTTATACTCTCTTGTAATGCTGGACAGTGGAAACAAACCACAGCTCCCAGTCAGCCATGTCATCACAATGATAAACAACTGATACCCTTACCACCATTCTGTACCCATGCAACTATTCTGTTTTCACTTTCAGTACAGTATTCAATAAATTATATAAGCTATTTAACACTTCATTATAAAATATGTTTTGTATTAGATGATTTTGCCCAACTACAGGCTAATGTAAGTGCTGTGAACACATTTAAGTAGGCTAGGTTAATCTAGCCTAGATTGTTGGTTGGTAGGTTATGTGTATTAAATGTGTATTATGCGTATTAAATGCATTTTCCACTTATGATATTTTCTTCTGATGAATTTATCTGGATGTAACCCCACTGTAAGTTGAAGAAGATCTGTGCACTGACACCTCAACTTCAATATGAATAATTAATTAACCAAAGTAATGGGGGCTAGGGTGAAATCACAGCATCAGTATTAATCTCACTTTCCGTTGAATATCTCACTTTCCATTGAACTATCAAAAGTTCTCAAAGTAAAGCCACATGACTGAAAAAAATGCTTCTATTTCAGGACCTGTGGCGAAAGTATCAATAAACAGGCCAAGAGTAAGGTCATCAGTAAAAAAGACAGATCCTGGATAATATTAAAACCAAAAAAATCTGTTCTTAAGTAATTAAAATTAGCTGTATTTGTGTGATAGAAAATCTAAATCATAATTAATTCACACTGAGGCTTTAAAATAATGGGAATGGACAGGAATCACTATTTTGTAATTGTCAAAAGATATGACAGGGAAAGAAATTTATGTTGTCAATTTTTTTAACTTCTAGAAAGCCATTTGAAAATACAGTACATGCTTTGACAAACAATAAACTAAGCCTTACTTAAAGTTAAGCTCTGACCTACTGGTACTTAAGAATCAATAAAATGTTTAACTTTTCCATTCAAAAAGTCATAGGGATGGCAGTGTTTCATTATTTTCCTTTTTGAAATATACATTAAGAAGGGCAGGAGAAAGAATGGAGAAAAAAAAATAACTGGTAACATTTTTGGCCTTTATGAAACAACTGTATCATTCATTAATTATAGCTGTACAAGGTGCTGTAATTTTGAAGATGGTTCAGTAGGTTAATTATTATTTAAAAGTTTAAATGAAGTCATCAATGTGGTACAGGGTGGCTTCCTTCTTTCCACTGAAAATAAAAACATTCTGAAGACAAAAATAAAGTTCTAAAGAAGATGAAATAAGATATTAGTCTTAAATCCATGATGTAACTAGTAATGTCTTGTTATAATGTTATTTCAACATGTTCAAAACTAAGCAGGATCTCCTCCCAGCTCTGTACAGTGACTCCCACTTTTGCTTTTTCTTAGATCTGAAGACACGATCTCCTATTTGTAGCTTAGAAATACTTCAAATCACAGCTTTGGGTTTTGTAAAAGGAGAAAGTAGCCTAGTTACATTTGTATTTACTCCTGTACTCCATTTATATTTCACTTACTTAAAATAGTGGGAACTCATATTAACTAACAAAGTGTTAATAAAGGCTGGGCAAATGACTTTAGCTCTGTCCCCAAGTCTGCCTCTTGAATCAGGATAGCACTGTTATGAGAATTTAAAAAATCATATAAAGTACTTAGCATATACAAGTGTTCAATAAATGTTAGCTCCTATGGTTACACAATAAAATGGTTACTTACTCTTTTGTTGAGACAAATAACAGGCCACAGGCTGCAACCCAGTGTGCAACAGCAGCAGAGACAACCACAGAGCAGCCATTTCACATTGACTGGGAGAGCCTTTTTCAAACATGCATTCACTCGGCCAATGCTGGTCTTAAATTCTTCTGGGGCCACCTACAACAAGGGCACAGTCTTTATTTAACAGTTTGTGGGAAGCTTTCCACTATTTATCTTTAAACTTAAAGGAAATGTCTGTATTATGACAAAGGCTTTAAGGAATTACATGTCTAAAAATATTTCCTCTGTATACATATTACATACTCTGGATGACATTAGAAAGCAAAACAATATAATTTCGTGTTTATAGAATTTATTCTGATATTCAAAAATAATCTTCTGAAATTACCAACAATAAAATGACAACAAAATTGATGGTAAGAATACCTGTCAAGCAGTTTTCCTACCAAATATTCTCATTATTCAGGCAATATTACGGTCTCTAATCATTCTGACTAGTAAGACTAGAAGCATAATATAACAATAAAATTCTAAATACTACAAGAGGAAATGGAATTAAAATGAGACTTTGGCAATATTCCTGGATTACTTTTAAAAAGGCAACTCTTGAAACTTTTTCTCCCTGGCAAATTTGCAATGTAACAATTTTAACACTTGCCATTGTTTGTAGGGAAAAGCTACAGTAACAAGACAGTGAGGAGTGATTATATTAAAAAAAAAGGCCTTAATATTCAGCATAAAATGGACTCAAAACTGCTGTAAATTTTCAGATTTGAAAGGTCTTTAAATATACAAATTTAATATTTTAAATCACTACCTCCATTCCTGGAAGTGGCTGCTTGTGCCTCTCTGTAAACAATGATAAAGTCAGTTCAAAGGAAAGAGCATGACAGACATAAGATTAATACCAAAAATTCTGCTTGAAGGTTACACAATTCAAAGCCATACTAAAAATATTTTGCTTTCAGTGAAATCACATTTCTGGATCACAAAAATTATTCCCTTTCATTTAAAAAACTGTTAGACTGTAAAATCTATATGGAAAAATTCCAGCATCTGGCTGTAAAAGCAAAAATTATGAAAATACTAGAAAAAATAAGTTGCCATTAAATAAAAACCCCTTTAGAATGTTTGGTATAAAAAATAGTTTTACAACTCTTTCAAGTAAAAATTGTACTAGAGGAATCAATTTATTACACTTTATCTTTTAATAAACATGTCTTAGAATCAACACTACAAAACATATACCCCTTAGCAGATGTTATAAAGATACATGATCAAAGAATTCAGCACCATTATGATTAAGACATTAATTATACTAGCTTTATTAGAATTGTTCATGCCACTCAATAAAATTAATTGCTTAACCCATAAATTTGATTTTCCTCCTAATATGTTAACCAACAACAGCTGTAAAACTGCAAGGCTCAAAACTGTATTTACAAAGGGTAAATAAGTTAATCTATTCTCCACCTAAATTGTCAGCAATATGACCTAAAGACAATCACTGAGTAAAAAGAATTCCAATTAAATGACTAACTTCTTGGGATAAATATGAAAATAAATTCAGAGAACCATGCCTTATGACTGAAAAACAGAACATGATAACAGGCTAAGCATATTAGACAATAAATCAAGATTTGGATTCTAATTACTTATTAGTTATGAAACATCCTAGGAAAATTCATTTTAATTTCTGAGTTTTAGTTTCCCACCTAGTAAAATGACAATAAAACCCTTTCTCTTACATATCTCACAGGAAATGGAAATCATAACTTAAAAAGAACCTCATGACCAGAATGCTTTGAAAAGGGAAGCCAGTGAATCCTATCTCTTGACTAGATTTGGAGAAAGAAAAGCAAAGCTCTTGTTTGCGTGGAGTCTCACCTTAAGGCAAGGGGTTTGATCTGGCAACCATTAATAATCCACAGACTTGCTACACATTTTATTATAAACAAAAGGATAATTAGCTACACTTTTTTTTAATTCTTAATTTTAATTCCAGTAAATTAACATACAGTGTTGTATTAGTTTCATGTGTACAATAGAGTTAATTCAACAGTTCCATACATCACCCTGTGCTCATCATGGCAAGTGATCATCACCTTAATCCCCTTCGCCTATTTAACCCATCCCCCACACCCCCTCTGGTAATCGCCAGATTGTTCTCTATAATAGAGTCTGTTTCTTGCTTTTTCTCTCTCATTTTTCCCCTTTGCTTGTTTTGTTTCTAAAATTCCACATATGAGTGAAATCCTATGGTATTTGTCTTTCTCCAACTGACTTATTTCACTTAGCATTATATATACTCTCTAGCTCCATCCATGTCATCACAAAGGGCAATATCCTGAATGATATTCCTATAGATACAGATATATATCACATCTTCTTTATTCATTCATCAGTTGATGGACACTTGGGCTGTTTCCAAACCTTGGCTATTATAAATAATGCTGCTATAAACAAACATCGGGGTTCATGTATCCCTTTGAATTAGTGTTTTTGTAGAGTTTGGGTAAATACCCAGTAGTGCGATTGTTGGATCATATAGTAGTTCTATTTTTAACTTTTTTGAGGAACCTCCATACTGTGTTCCACAGTGGCTGCACCAGTTTGCATTCCTACCAATAGTACATGGGTGTTCTCTTTTTCTCCACATCCTTTTTATGCCACTACCATACTGTTTTGCTTACTATAGCTTTGAAATATAACTTGAAGTCTGGAAGTGTGATGCCTCCAGCTTTGCTTTTCTTTCTCAAGATTGCTTTGGCTATTCAGGGTCTTTTGTGGTTGCAGACAAATTTTAGGATTGTTAGTTTTAGCTATGTGAAAAATGCTGTTGGTATTTTGATAGGGATTGCATTAAATGTGTAGATTGCTTTAGATAGTAAAGACATTTTAACAATATTTGTTCTTCCAATCCATGAGCATGGAATGTTTTTCCATTTCTTTGTGCCGTCTTGAATTTCTTTCATCAGTGTTTTATGGTTTTCAGAGTCTAGGTCTTTACCTCTTTAGTTAGGTTTATTCTTAGGGATCTTATAGTTTTGGGTGCAATTGTAAAAGAGGTTGTTTTCTTAATTTCTCTTTCTGCTGCCTCATTATCTGTATATAGAAATGCAACAGATTTCTGTATATTAATTTTGTATCCTGTGACTTTATGTTTATCAGTTCTAGCAAAGTGGAGCCTTTAGGATTTTCTATATATATTATCATGTCATGTGCAAATAGTGAAACTTTGACTTTTTCCTTGTCAATCTGGATGCCTTTTATTTTTGTTGTTTTTGCTGTTGTCTGATTGCTACAGCTACAACTTCCAGTACTATGTTGAATACCAGTGGTGAGGGCAGACATCCTTGTCTTGTTCTCACTTCTTTCCCATTAAGGATGATGTTAACTGTGGGTTTTTCATAGATGGCCTTTATTATGATGAGGTATGTTCCCTCTAAACCTATTTTGTTGAGGGTTTTTATCATGAATGTGCATTTGAAAAGAATGTACTCTGTTTCAGGATAAAATGTCTGAATATAAGTGTTAAATCCCTCTGTTCTAGTGTGTCATTCAAAGCCATTGCTTCCTTGTTGATGTTCTGTTTAGATGATCTGTCCATTGATGTAGGTGATGTGTTCAAGTCCCCTACTACATTATTATATTACCAATTAGTTCCTTTATGTTTGGCCATAATTGTTTAATGTATTTGGGTGCTCCTATGTTGGGTGCATAAATATTTACAATTGTTATATCTTCTTGTTGGATTATCCCCTTTATTATTATATAGTATCCTGCTTTGTCTCTTGTTACAGTCTTTTTTTAAAAATTTATTTTACTTTAAAAAAAGTCTATTTTAAGAGAGACAAAGACAGTGTAAGTGGGGAAGGGGCAGAGAGAGAGGGTGAGAGAGAATCCCAAGCAGGCTCCACATTGCCAGTGCAGAGCCCGATGTGGGGCTCACACCCAAACCAAGAGTTGGACACTTAACTGACTGAGCCACCTAGGTGCCCCCAGTCTTTGTTCTAAAGTCTATTTTATCTGATAAAAATGTTGCTCTCTGGCTTTCTTTTGACATCCATTTGCATGATAAATGTTTCTCCCTCATCTCACTTTCAACCTGCAGGTATCCTCAGGTCTAAAATGAGTCTCTTGCACATAGCAAGCAAATAAAGACGTCTTTTTTTTTTTTTAATCCATTCTGTCACCTTATGTTTTTTGATTGCAGCATTTAGTCATTTACATTCAACATAATTATTGATAAATATTTATTGCCACTTTATTACTTGTTTTGTGGTTGTTACTGAAGATTTTCTCTGATCCTTTTTTGTCTTTCTCTATTTCATGGTTTGCTGGACTTCCTTAATGATATATTTGGATATCTTTCTCTTTATTATTTGCATATTTATTAGTGGTTTTTGACATATGGTTACCATTAGGTTTGGATATAACCTCTTCTGGATATAGCCATCTATATTAAGTTGATGGTTATTTAAGTTTGGGCACATTCTTTTCTCCTCTCCTCCCCACATTTTAGGTATATGTTATTGTATTTTATATCCTTTTTTTTGAGAGTTCCTTTACTTTTCACAGAAAAAATTTTGTTTACTGTTTTTGTGTTTCCTACCTCTACTCTACACTGTCACTTTTGGTCTCTCCACCCAAAGAGTCCTTTTTAATATTTCTTGTAGAGATGGTTTAGTGGTCATGAACTCCTCTAGTTTTGCTTGTCTGGGAAACTCTATTTCTCCTTGTATTTTGAATGAGCCTTGCTGGATATTATTATTATTATTATTATTATTATTATATTTTTTTGGTGAAAAAAAGGTGATTTTATTAAAGCATGGGAACAGGACCTGTGGGCAGAAAGAGCTGCCCTGGGTAGAATATTCTTGGCTGCAGACCTTTCTTATTCAGCATTTTGAATATATCATGCTAATCCCTTCTGGTTTACAAGTTTCTGTTGAAAAATCTCCTGTTAGCCTTATGGGTTTTCCCTTGTAATTTAATGACTACTTTTGTCTTGCTTTTTAAAGTATTTTTTTCTTTATCACTATATTTTGCAAATTTAATTACAATATGTCTATGTGTCATCTGCTTTTGCTGAGTCCGCTGGGGGCTCTCTGTGCCTTCTGGATCTGGAAATCTCTTTCCTTCCCCGGATTAGGGAAGTTTCCAGCTATTATTTCTTCAAACAAATTTTCTTCCCTCTTTCTCTTTCTTCTTTTTCTGGGACTCCTATAATATGAATGCTATTTATTTTATGTAGTGGCTGAATTCCCTAAGTCTATTCTTGTTTTTGCATAATTCTTTTCTCCCTCTTTTGTTCAGCTTGATTACTTTCCATTACTCTGTCTACTAGGTTACTAATTCATTTCTTTGCTTCTTCCATCCTCTGTTCATTACATCAAGCATGTTTCTCATTTCATTTATATTGTGCTCTTTATCTCTGCTATGTTATTCCTCATCTCTGTGTTAAGGGTCTCACTCACGTTTTCCACTTTTTTTCTCAAGTCCAGTGAGTATCCTTATGATCACGGCTTATATTCTCCATCAGGCATGTTACTTACATCTGTTTTGCTTAGATCTCTGGCTATGGCCTTGTCCTGTTCTTCCATTTGTCTCCTCATTTTGCCTGCCTCCCTGTGTCTCTTTCTGTTTGTTAAGAAAGTCAGTTTTTTCTTCTGTTCTTGAAAGTAGTGATTTTATGAAGAAGTCCTGGAGTCCATGTAGTGGTGTCCCCTGTTCACCAGAACCTGGTACTTTAGGAGAGTATCCTATGGTGTTGTTATGCCCTGCTGTTTTGTCTGATTCAATTTTCCTTTCAGTGCAGATATTTGCACTGAGTCTTGGCATGTTGTGGGCTGTGCTTGCTTTCTGTGGTGCTAGTGGGACTTAGCAGGCCAGCTCTGGTCGGGGGGCATCACTGGGGAAGCAGTGATAGGAGCAGAAGGGCAGTGTTACCAAAATTTGGTCTGGGCCACTAGTCCTGTGCTGGATCCCCTGAAGCACTGCAACAGCTGGGGGCTGTTTGCAGGGGTGGCCAAGGGCACAACGCTGGGCATGGTGTGCAACAGTGGCTGAGGGTGCATGGTTGGGCACAGCATGCAAGGGCTGCCAGGGGAACATGACTAAGTGTGGTGCACAAAGACACCTGTGGGCACTTAGGGGCAATGGAAGGTATCCAGAGAGGTCCATGGGTAGGTATGGCACTCGATGGTCAATTAGCTATATTTTGAATGCAAATTCAATGCTCTTTAGTTCTTCAATTCTTTAGAGGAAGAAAAAGAGATGTCCTTTTAAAGTACAAGGTGCCAAGTTGCTATCTTAATATTTAACTCTCAGGGGCACCTGGGTGGCTCAGTCGGTTAAGCATCCAACTTCGGCTCAGGTCACGATCTCACTGTTTCTGGGTTCAAGCCCCGCGTCGGGTTCTGTGCTGACAGCTCAGAGCCTGGAGCCTGCTTTGGATTCTGTGTCTCACTCTCTCTGCCCCTCCCCTACTCACATGTGTGCTCTCTGTCTCCCTCTCTCTCAAAAATAAATAAACATTAAAAATTAAAAAAAAAAAGATTTAGCTCTCAAACAGTGAGACTCAACTTTTTTCCTAGTGAATTACTGAGCAACCAAACAGAAATTAAAATAAGGAAAATATATTTATATACTTAGCTCTAGTCTAATATAACATTACTATCAATTTTCTTTAAATTGTATATCCAGAAACACATTTTTGAAATATGGTAAATTTTGATATAAGCTCATGTAAATCACAAAATTATTAAATCTGTCTAGTCACAAATTTTTTAAATCCTTATTTAAAAAATTTTTATTTTTTTAATGTTTTATTTTAGAGATAAAGAGAGAAAGAGCATGTGGAACCCACTTCGGGTCCTCTGTCTCTTTCTCTCTGCCCTCCTCTGCTCATGCTCTCTCTCTCTCAAAATAAATAAATAAACATTAAAAAATAAATTTAAAAAATGAAGTAAAATTTTTACTTAAGATATTTATTTAGAAGTGTATAAGCACAGATAAAAAAATAAAAGTAAAGCATGAAGCCTAAGCCAGAAATGAATCAGTCCAAAATGTAAAACTTGCTTTTTGTTTAAAATATTGTGAATAAATTATATGCCAAGGTATATAACATTTGTTATATAAGTTTTCTTTTACTACATGCTTCTGTAAACGAATTAACCAAAACTTTTTAAAAAATGCAGTAAGTTTCTTTCTTTCCTGCCAATAGTTTCCACCTTTAACACATAATAGTATCCATTAGTGCTCTGTTACCATGGGCAAACTAAAAACTACAATATTGAAGTTACTACAAATGAGAATTCAGAGTTTTTGAGGTCAAAAGATAAATATATTCAAAAGAAAACTTTTAGCAGAATTTCAAACAATAAAATAAAATCTGCATTTTGACTTTAAAAGAATGCTAGGATTCTCTCTGAAAAAAAAAATCTGTATTTGAATAACAGTAAAAGTCATAAAACAAATGATAAAGGCATAGGAAATGAGAATTGGTTAACTCAATTTTAAACATTGTGAAAAAAAGGTTTAGTTAACTGTGTGGAATCAGACTTTTACTCATTTACTTCTACATAATTGAGAACCTTTAGTAATGAAGGTTAGATGGGAGCCATTTACTTTCTAGCTGAACGGCAGGTTGTAAAGAAATATTTGATTCCTTTTGACTTTCTTGGAAAGAAAAAAGAAAACCACATCATAAAGTTGGGGGAAAGGGTCATAATATTTTATAACAGGATGCAAGAGACTCTGCAAACAGAAGACAATATAAGCAAAACCCAGCAAGACTGTTTTGCCTCCTTCAACCATGGGGAACACAACTCTATCATTCACTTGTCATATTGGATCACAATGGCAATGGTCAATTTTATGGCTTAGGTTTCCCCCAACACACACACTAATCTCCCCATAATACCATTTAATTGTTTCAAGCTGAGAGCTGGAAGCTTTATTTCTTTTCTAAAGTTCTGTGGTTCTTTCATTTTCTGGTCACCATAATCTTGTGTGTATGTACCTGTTTGGTATGTCCTATCATGACAGGAAGACTTATCTTAAATGAAACAGGGGAAACAATCTTTTCTGAACTTAAAATATAAGGTTACCTTTTTATTTGTATTAGAAGCATTAACACATAAGTACAAAATTAATACTGAATCACAAAGCTTGTCAAAATGACTCTTTAGGTTTTCAGAATTAACTGCAATTTTTCTTAGTTTAGGCATAAAAGCTACTTAGAATCCCACTCACCCCAAAAGACTGATTTTGTAAAAGGTAGATTTATTTTTCTATTTTAGATACCGCAATTTATTCATTTTTAAATATTTTACACAAAGACTACTAAGTTTCAAATTCAGATAATCCTTTTAGTTTTTTTTTTTTTCTGGTTCATATAATTCTTCTTGCCTCTTCCTCCAGTTATCAGAAAAGCATTTTGATAATTCATAATAACCTATACAAATACAATAGTGCCTATGGGACAAAAATGGTCTCATTAAAGGGAAAATGAATACAGCTAATGTTATCACCCTGTGACTTTTAAAAATCAGACTTTCAGAATTTCTTTTACTGTTTTCATCACCAAAAACTAAACCAAGAAAAAAACATCACAGTATCACTTATACCTCATCTAATATATGAGAAATCTTGGATGTTTTAAATAATGCACACTAGAATAAATATCCAATCATTGATATGTGCTACAAAAACGGTCACCTGAAAAGAGAGGATATCTTTAAGAACAGCTCATGTCCAGATCATTTAGGTTTTGTAAATGAATACTAAAAGCAGCTTAACATTCTTACTCTAGTTGTAAAGAAGAAAAACTAGACTATCTTTTGCGATGGCGGAGTTTGTAGTTTTAGAAGGCTTGGAAAAAAAATGAAGTGTGAAGAAATATTCAGAAGATTGCTTGAGCACATAAAACTGGCCAGTTTCAAAGATGGATTAATTTTGTGCCTGGGAACTCCATTCTCTGACATATTTTTGATTATTCATCTTCTATAATTCCTTTGACTTGTAATTCAAGCTTTTAAAAACCAAACCAGTAATAAAACTGGATGTAACTGCCCAGACAACACATGCAGCAACACCAGAGAAATATAAAGAACAAGTTTTCCATTGGAGATGTTTTAATTCACAGTTTTTTAATATTGAATTTGTCATCTTTCCACAAATATATTATTATTCAAGAGATTTTTCCACAGCTATTTTTTAGAGAAAACATTTATGATTAATTCATATAAAACAAATCTAAGTTTGAACTGCTGCTTCAATTGGCAAATTATTCTAAATGATCAGGATAGGAAGGTAGAACATTCTATAGAGTGAGGCCAAAACCTCAAACCAAAGGGCTCTTTTATCCTAAAAAGGTAAAAGGACACATAATTTCTGTTAACTTGGCTAGGGACTATTTCCACCCGCTTAATTTTGATACCTCAGGAGAAATAGAAAGAGTCAACAGTTAAAAGGTCAGATTATTAGTGGGACCAGTGAATAAACTATTATTCAAATAAAGAATGTAAAAGTAGCAAAAGCAGTTAAAAATTGACAGTTGGTAAGAAAAAAAATGGAGAAATAAATAATCAGGTTTGAAATTGGGATACACTGCTAAAAACTGGTCAACAACAACCACAAACTTACACTGGGAAGCTAATAAGTACCTGACATACTAGAAGTTTTATATATGCTCTTTCAATTACTCCTTACGGCAAGAACTGAGGTACTATTATCATCATCTCTATTTTTCACATTAAGAACTAAAGCTCAGAGAAGTGGCTTGCCCAAGGCAACAAAGTGACAGACTTGTATTCCAACCCAGATCTGATGTCAAAGTATAACCAGTCTATACCATCTCTCACTAGCTCCCATTTTTCAGCAGGTAAAGGAAGAAAATAAAGTATAAAATACCTTTCAGGGTTAAATCAAATAGAATTTCTTATAATTTTAGTGATAACCCTTGAAGAAAGAAGTAGGTCTGCTGTCTTTCTCTCCCCGTCCACCTTCTAATAAGGCTGGGGAGAAGACTGGGATTCAGCCAAAAGTGAAAAGTAAGCAGCTGGAAAACGTATCATGATTAAAAGCAGCCAATATTAGATGTATTGTATCCTGTTCTCAGAGAGTTTAGAATGAGAGGACAAATTAAAGTAAGTTAGGGTTTGAATAGGTAATATAGTAACATAGTTCAAAAATCAAAACAACACTAAAAGATACTCGAAAAATAGTCTGATCCTTACCCTTGCCTCCATCCATCTCATTCCCTTTCTCTCATCAAAGTAACCACTTTTTTTTTTCAAAGTAACCACTTTTATTTAGTTCCTTGTGTACCCTTCTAGAATTTCTTTATACAATTATCAATGTGCTTATTTCTCTCCTTTATTACACACACTGTAGACACTGATTTGCACCTTGCTCTTCTCGTTAACAATATGAGAAAAATTAACAATAAAAATACAAATTAACAATAAAAGCCCTTTAGGGAATTGAATGATTTTAAATCTGACCCAAATCTACACTGACAAACAGCATTGTTCTAGTACTAAAACTGAACAGAACAGTATTAAATCACAGGCTTCAAAATACAAAAAAGTTAGTTTATTTTTAACCCCAAATCATCATTTTAGCTATCAAGCATTCAGCTATTAACCATTTGGAAATTATTGAGTATTTTGTAATATAATTGCCTTTCTCTTTCATCTACATTCCCTCCAGTAACAAATGTGAAAATAACTTTTTGCCTTAGAGCCTTTTCCTTTGGACCTACAAGTTAGCATTACTATTGTAAGAGGATTTTCTAAACATAGTTTTAAATCCTAGGAAGTCTTTGAATACTGAGCCTCAAGCTTGAACATACTACTGAATGTAGAAAAGCCAGGGAACCGAAAGGTAGTAATTTATTGCAGTGAGTCCAATTTTAGAAACTCAAACTATCTAAAAGGCAGAAAAATGTCTAACAAAACATCTGATTCTTTTGATAGTAACAAATCATACTGCAGGACACTTTAAAAATAATAGATTGGGGCGCCTGGGTGGCGCAGTCGGTTAAGCGTCCGACTTCAGCCAGGTCACGATCTCGCGGTCCGTGAGTTCGAGCCCCGCGTCAGGCTCTGGGCTGATGGCTCGGAGCCTGGAGCCTGTTTCTGATTCTGTGTCTCCCTCTCTCTCTGCCCCTCCCCCGTTCATGCTCTGTCTCTCTCTGTCCCAAAAATAAATAAAAAACGTTGAAAAAAAAATTAAAAAAAAAATAAATAAAAATAAAAATAAAAATAATAGATTGATACAAAGTTAAACAATGATAACTTAGTTAACTCTAAAAACATTGGGATTACTGACATAAATGAGAAGAATTATAGCTACTAGTGCTGAGAATAAAGGCAAAACTGGGAAAAATTAATAAATAAATAATGGCTGGCATTAATGGACAATGAACAAGATAGACTAGTAGTCATGGTGACAGCTTTCAGTCACTAATGACACAGTCTCCAGGTACTCTGGCCTCGTTATTAGACTTCATTACCTGTGAGCCAAAGCATTTATCATAACACTGAATAAGCTATAAAACAATGCTTTTAGAATCGAAAAGTTCAAAGCAAACTCCCACTTACCTTCCCTGTTAGAATGGAGGGAAATTCAGTATCAAACTTGTTGCTCAAGCCAAACCTTAAAAACAAAGAAAAAAATATATTCTACCCAGCATATTTAACTTTTTACCCCCTCCCTTTTTAAGTTACAAAGCCATGCACTTCTATTTTGATGCTGTGATTTAAAAATGTGTCCTAAAAATAACTTTGTGATACTTACAGAATATAAATGTTTAACTATTAATCTGAATTAATAGTAAAAGAAACTTAAGGTGCAAATCTTAAAGTAGGATTCTAACTAGATCCATGCACATTATGGGATTAAATAATAACACAAACTGGAACCAAAATTTTTTTAATGTTTATTTGTTTTTGAGAGAGACAGAGACAGAGACAGAATAAAAGTGGGTTAGGGGCAGAGAGAGAGGGAGACACAGAATCTGAAGCAGGCTCTAGGCTCTAAGCTGTCAGCACAGAGCCCAATGCGGGGCTTGAACTCATGAGCTGTGAGATCATGACCTGAGCCGAAGTCGGAAGCTCAACCAACTGAGCCACCCAGGCACCCCATGGAACCAAAATTTTTGATTAAAATGTTTCTGTTAAACCCCATTTCAGTCGATAACTATTAGAACTGGCTGATTGGTAGTATGTAGGAATGGATTGTACTATTCTTTCTACTTTTATGTATATATGAGAATTTTCCTAACAAAAGTGAATAACCTTTGGAACTATAGTTTGAAAACTTATGATCAGTTAGTATTCAGATACTCAAAGTTTGATCTTTATGAATGGTTTTCATGTAAACAAATGCTCAATTAATTTTCAAAAAAACAGGTCTCAGTCTTGAAAGCTCTCTCTTCAAGTAAGCCCACTGAAGTCTGTTTTAAGAAGTCAAGATGAATTTCATGAGCCATCATTCACCTACTGATTGATTTCAGTAGGGATAACAAAGGTCACTTTCTGCATCTTAGATGATATATCATGGTGACTACAATTTTTAGTATAGTATAGTATAGTATAGTATAGTATAGTATAGTGTATGGAATGGAATGAAACAGAATATTAGTGGATGATGGGTTGTAAGCAAAAATGAAAAAAACAGGAATATTTATTGGGAACTCCTGGTGAGGTAGCTAATAATGGTAACAGTTACCATTAACTATCCACTTACCATGGGCTAGATAGACACTGTGCTACATAAATACATTACTTCTAAAGTTTACAACCCTGCAAGAATGGTATTGTCATCCCCCTCTTATAAACAAAGAAGCTGACACTCAGAACTTTTTTTTCCAAAAACTAATTAAATGACTTTGCCCCAAGTCATGTATCTAATAAGATGGGGAAGACCAAAATTCAAATTCTGATCCCTAAGTTCTTTCTGTATTGTATTAAGCTCTTTGAAAACAGAAACTATGGCTTATTTATTTTGTTATCTTCCATTTTGCTTATTAGTAGCATAATGTAATCTAGTAGGTATTTAATGAAAGTTTGGTGAATAATAAGCTGTTACACTGTTTCAACTGGTTTATGGCACTTTGGTCTTATGGTCACATTAAAGACATGTCAGGAATCCAATGTCCTATTAAAACTCTATGTGGGAATACCATGTAATCCTTGTATCATTTATGCTAATAGCTCCTTTTCTGGGACACAAGCCCATCTTAAACACAAAGATTCTCTATGCTTGGCAGCTAGTAGCAAGGTATACATCTGCACATATACTTTGTGTATTTAAAATGTATTTTAAAACAAATTCTATTGTTAAAATAGTTGAGAAAATTAATTAGCAACTGTAAAAAGGCCTTAATTTTATTAAAAATACTTACTTACTTTTCCAGGTATCAGTACATAATGTAATGAGAACATAATATTCTCATAATAACATTTTCTTTAAATCTATACATAGACATAGAATATAGCCAAACTTGAAAATAAGATGCTATACCCCTGTACATGAATTTTTATGGCAAATTTCATGTGCTGTTTGAGAAACTGAGTCTAGTATTAAATATATATTTGCAACTATCTACTAACTCACCAATCAATAACATGACAAATATATAATAGACCAAGGAACATACTTCATTTAAGTTACATTTAGCTAAATAGTAACCTCATCACTAGTCAAAAAGATGTAATTTAATTCATTATTCCACAGAGTAAATTCTTACTGTTTAACACAAAAATAGACACATTTCATTTTAAAAGGAGATATTATACATTTTAAACTAGAGCCCTATTTCCATATCTTCTCTGAACACTTTTAGATGTAATGCAATGTCAATAATATGTTCCTGATTTAGAGTCTGGGAGGATGGCGGAGTAGGAGGATCCTAAGCCCTCCTCATCGCACAGATACACCTAGATAACAGCCATATCAGTGCAACGAACACAGAAAACAACCAGAAGATTGGCACAACAAACTTTCCACAGTTAACTGTAGAGAAGAGGTCACACTTGGAAGGGGTAGGAAGGGCAGACACATGGTCAGGAACCAAACTCCCAGTGAAACTAACCACAAATGGAAGGGACACCACAAGCACAGAGAAGGGAGAGGAGCAGAACGCATACTAAACACCTCAGACACAGGGAACTACACTGGTAAGACAACAAGCCCCCATAATATTTGGCTTTGAAACACAGTGGGGCTTAATTCTGGGTACTTTAAAAATCAGCAGGCTTAGCTCTGAGGGAACCAGAAGGCAATAGGAAACTGACTTCCTGCCCTTAAAGAGACAAGCATAGCATAACAAAAAACCCTGTTGAGATAAAGCATTGAAACAGAAGTTTGAAAAGCACCTGCGATATACAGGAAGGAGATTTATTTACTAATCTGGGGCAGGGATCTTTAGGAGACTTCTCCAAGAACAAAAAAGCTGGTGGGTGCCATCCCCACCCCCACCCTATCCCCAGCCTAGATAGCAGGACACCTGTGGGAACCAGTGAGAACGTCCTCCACCTACCTTACTAACACCACGCACCCTGCCCCTGTGTTCTCCTGTGGATCTACCCCCATCCAACCTGCCCCACTAGGTGGGCTACTCTCCAAAGCAGCTCCTGCCACATTTTATCCTGTAAGCAGCCCTGGAAGGGACCACCTGCACTCCAAAATGACTCCTGCTTGAGGAGAGGGAAAGATAACCACACACCAGTTCAAATGTAGCCCCAGCAGCCAAACCTTGTAACTGGCAGGAAAGAAAGAGTGCTCTGTTGATCAGTGCCTCTGCAGCCCCAGCAGATGAACCAGGAATAGGCATCTGATCTGACTGCTGGCCCTGCTCACCAACAGAAACCTGTCAGGGGGCAGCACAGAGAGAGAGTCCTGTAGTTTGTGGTCACTTCAGCCCCAACACATGGACTGGAGCAGGCATTTGGTTTGAATGCAGGCTCCTCCTACCAACAAAAGCCTCTCCAGGGATAACACAGGGAGAGTATCCTGAAGTTTGGTGCGATCACAATACCAGCAAACAAGCTGAGGGCAGATTTCTGGTTTTACTGGTGACACCAACCAACTATAAGCCCAGGGTAGCTCCAGACTGGTCCTTTAACAGCATAGGGACCAAACCCTGCCCTCTGTGTGCCCACAACAGGCAAAGCGGGCCACTGTGGCCAAGTGGACTGAAGGCAAATGCTGCTTATCCAGCCACAAACAACAGTAGGTTGCACGCAGTCCACATAGGAGAGATCCCTGAAGTACCTGGTTCTGGTAAACAGGGGACATTGCTACAAAGCACAACAGGACCTCTTCTTCATAAGGCCACTACTTTCAAGATCAGGAGACATAACTAATTTTCCTAATGCACAGAAATAAATACAGAGAGACAAAATGAGGAGACAGAGGAATATGTCCCAAATGAAAGAACAGGACAAAAGAGCTAAATGAAAGGAGATAAGCAATAAGCCTGACAAACAGTTCAAAGTAATGGTCATAAAAATATCTACTGGACTTGAGAAAAGAGTGGAGTATTTCAGTGAGACCTTCAACAAAGAGATAGAACCAATCAGAAATGAACCAATCAGAACCAAAAGAAGAACTAATCAGAAATGAAAAACTCAATAACTGAAATAAAAATACACTAGAGGGAATCAATAGCAGATTAGAGACAGAAGAATTTATCAGCAACCTGGAAGACAGAATAATGGAAAGCAACCAAGGTGCCCAGCAAAAAGAAAAAAAAATTAACAATGAGAATAGGTTAAGAGAACTCAGTGACATCATCAAGTATAATAACATTTACATTATAGGGACTCCGGAAGGCGAAAAGAGAGACAAGGGGGCAGAAAACTTCTTTGAAGAAATAATAGCTAAAATCTTCCTTAATCTATGGAAGGAAACAGATATCCAGATCCAGGAGGCATAGAGAGTCCCGAACAAAATCAACCAAAGGAGGTGCACACCAAGACACATAATAATTAAAATGATAAAAACTAGTGACAAAGAGAGAATTTTAAAAGAAAGAGAAAAGAGCTATATAAAAGAGGAACCCCATAAAGCTATCAGCTGATTTTTCAGCCGAAACTTTGCAGGCCAGAAGGGAGTGGCATGATATATTCAAAGTGCTGAAAGGAAAAAATCTGCAACCAAGAATACTTTACCCAGCAAGGATATCATGTAGAATAGAAGGAGACAGTTTCCTAGACAAACAAAACTCAAAGATGTTCATTCATTACAAAGAAACCAGCCTGACAAGAAACATTAAAGGGAATTCTTTGAATGGAAAGAAAAGGCCATTATCAGGAGTAAGAAAATTGTGAATGGAAAAAATTTCACAGGTAAATACAAACATAATAAAAGTATTTTAACCACTATGGAGGTTGAAGGACAAAAACAGTAAAATCAATATTATCAATAAAAATCAGTCAAAGGATTCACAAAATCAAAAGATGTAAAATATGACATCATATACATAAAACATGGGGGGAGGAGTACAAATTTACTGCTATTAAAATGGCTTCAAAAGATGCTCAACATTGCTCCTCATCAGGGAAATACAAATCAAAACCACACTCAGATATCACCTCACGCCAGTCAGAGTGGCCAAAATGAACAAATCAGGAGACTATAGATGCTGGAGAGGATGTGGAGAAACGGGAACCCTCTTGCACTGTTGGTGGGAATGCAAATTGGTGCAGCCGCTCTGGAAAACAGTGTGGAGGTTCCTCAAAAAATTAAAAATAGACCTACCCTATGACCCAGCAATAGCACTGCTAGGAATTTACCCAAGGGATACAGGAGTACTGATGCATAGGGGCACTTGTACCCCAATGTTTATAGCAGCACTCTCAACAATAGCCAAATTATGGAAAGAGCCTAAATGTCCATCAACTGATGAATGGATAAAAAAATTGTGGTTTATATACACAATGGAGTACTACAGGGCAATGAGAAAGAATGAAATATGGCCCTCTGTAGCAACATGGATGGAACTGTAGAATGTTATGCTAAGTGAAATAAGCCATACAGAGAAAGACAGATACCATATAGTTCCACTCTTATGTGGATCCTGAGAAACTTAACAGAAACCCATGGGGGAGAAGAAGGAAAAAAAAAAAAAGAGGTTAGAGTGGAAGAGAGCCAAAGCATAAGAGACTCTTAAAAACTGAGAACAAACTGAGGGCTGATGGGGGGTGGGAGGGAGGGGAGGGTGGGTGATGGGTATTGAGGAGGGCACCTTTTGGGATGAGCACTGGGTTTCCATTGTATGGAAACCAATTTGACAATAAACTTCATATATTGAAAAAAAATAAATAAAATGGCTTCAAACTTAAGCAAACATTAACTTAATACAGATTGCTATGTGTATGTTATATATGAACCTAACAGTAACCACAAATCAAACATCTATAATAGATACACACAAAACAAAAAGAAAAGAATCCAAGCATATCACTAAAGATAGCCACCAAACCACAAAGGAAGAAAGCAAGAAAAGAAACAGAGAACTACAAAAACTACAATAAAACAAGTAATAAAATGGCAGTAAGTACACATTTATCAATAATTACTTTGGATATAAATAGTACATAGTTATCAATAATTACTTTGGATATAAATAGACTAACTGCTCCAATCAAAAGACACAGGGTCTCTGAATGGATAAAAAATCAAGACCCATCTATATGCTGCCTACAAGAAACTCGCTTTAGACGTAGAGACACATGAATATTGGATGTGGAGGAATGGAAAAACATTTACCATGCAAATGGAAATGAAAAGAAAGGTGGAGTAGTAATACTTACATTGAACAAAATAGATGTTAAAACAGACTGTAACAAGAGACAAAAAAGGAAACTACATAATGATTAAGGGAATGCCACAAGATAATATAACAATTGTAAATATTTGTGCACCCAATGTGGAGGAACCTAAATTCATGAAGCAAAAATCAACAGACACAAAGGAAGACACTGACAGTAATACAATAGTGGGGGACTATAACACCCCCTTCCTTACATTAATGGATAGATCATCCAGACAGAAAATCAATAAGGAAACAATAGCTTTGAATGACACATCAGACCAGATGGACCTATCAGATATTCAAAACATTCTATCCCAAAACAGTAGAAAACACATTCTTTTCAAGTGCACATGGAACGTTCTCCAGAATAGATTACATGGCAGGCTACAAAGTAGTCTCAGTAAATTAAAAAAGATTAAAATCATATCATGCAACTTTTCTAATCACAGGTTATGAAACTAGAAATCAATCACAAGAAAAAAATCTGGAAGTAATACAAATACATGGAGGCTAAATAACATGCTACTAAACACTGAATGGTTCAACCAAGAAATCAAAGAGGAAATAAAAACATACACTGAGGAAATGAAAATGAAAATGTAATAGTCCAAAATCTTTGGGATGCAGCAAAGGCTGTTCTAAGAGGGAAGTTTATAGCTCTTATAGGCCTGCTTCAAGAAATAAGGAAAATCTCAAATAAACAACATAATCTTACACCTAAACATTCTGGAAAAACAAGAACAAAGTCCAAAGTCAGTAGAAGGAAGGAAATAATAAAGAGTAGAGAAGTGAAAAAAAAATAGAGTCTAAAAAAATAATGGAAGTGATCATTGAAATCAAGCGTTGGTTCTTTGAAAATATCGAGAAAATTGATAAACCTTTAGCCACATTCATTGAAAAAGGAAGAGAGAGAGTATAATTAAATAAAGGCAGAAATGAAGAGAAGAAATAACAACTGAAACCACAGAAATACAAAGAATTATAAGAGAATATTATGAAAAATTATTTGCCAACAAATTGGACAACCTAGAAGAAATGGAAAAATTCCTAGAAACACATAGCTCTACAAAACTTAAGCAGGAAGGAATCGAAAATTTGGCAGACCAATTATGGGCAATGAAACTGAATCAGTAATCAAAAAAAAAAAAAACAAAACAAAAAACCTCTAATACACTACAGTCTAGGACCAGATGGATTCACAGGTGAATTCTACCAAAAATTTAAAGAAGAGCTAATACTATTCTTCTCAAAGTATTACAAAAGATAGAAGAGGAAGGAAAGTTTCCAAATTTATCCTACAAGGCAAATATTACCCTGATACCAAAACAGATAATGACACTACAAAAAACAAAACAAATCAAAACAGGGGCGCCTGGGTGGCGCAGTCGGTTAAGCGTCCGACTTCAGCCAGGTCACGATCTCGCGGTCCGTGAGTTCGAGCCCCGCGTCAGGCTCTGGGCTGATGGCTTGGAGCCTGGAGCCTGTTTCCGATTCTGTGTCTCCCTCTCTCTCTGCCCCTCCCCCGTTCATGCTCTGTCTCTCTCTGTCCCAAAAACAAATTAAAAACGTTGAAAAAAAAAATTAAAAAAAAAAAAACAAAAAAAAACCAAAAAGAAACCAGTATCTTTGATGAAAATTTATGCAAAAAATCCTCAAAAAATTATTAGCAAACTGAATCTAACAATACCTTAAAAAAATCATCACCACAATCAATTGGGATTTATTCCAGGGATGTAAGTGTGGTTCAATATTTGCAAATCACTCAAGGTGATCCATCACATCAGCAAGATAAAAGATAAAAACTATATGATTATCTCAATAAATGCAGAAAAAGCATTTGATAAAGGAGAACATGCCTCATGATAAAAATTCTCAACAAAGTAGGTTTAGAGGAAATATACCTCAACATAATAAAGGCCATATATGAAAGGTCTACAGCTAATATCATCCTCAATGGTGAAAAGCTAAGAGCTTTTCCTCTAAGATCAGGAACAAGAAAGACAAGAAGGTCCATTCTCATCACTTTTATTCAACATAGTACTAGAAGTTCTACACACAGCTATCAGATATGAAATAAAAGGCATCCAAATTGGTAAGGAAGACTTAAAACTTTCCCTATTTGCAGATGATACGTTACTATATATACTGAAACCCTAAAGTCTTCACCAAAAACTACTAGAACTGCTCAATGAATTCAATAATGTCACTGGGTACAAAATTAATAAGCAGAAATCTGTTGCATGTGTACACTAGTAATGAAAGTAACAGAAGGAGAAATTAAGAAAATAATGCCATTTATAATTACACCAAAAAGGATAAAATAGCTAGGAATAAATGTAACCCAGGAGGTGAATGACCTATACTCAGAAAACTGATACACTGATGAAAGAAATCTGAAGATGACATAAACAAATGGTAAGATATTTCATGCTCAGCTTTGAAGAACCAATATGGCTAAAATGTCTGTAGTATCCAAAGCAATCTACAGATTTAATGCAATCTCTATGAAAATACCAATAACATTTTTCACAGAAGTAGAACAAATAATTTTAAAATTTGTATGGAACCACAAAAGACCCTGAGTAGCCAAAGCAATCTTGAACAAGAACAAAACTGGAGTCATCACAAACCCAGATTTCAAGATATGCTACAAAGCTGTAGTAATCAAAACAGTATGGTACTGGCACAAAAACAGACACATAGATCAATGGAAAAGAACCAGAGTCCAGAAATAAACCCATGCTTGCATGGTCAATTAATCTCCAACAAAGGAGGCAAGAATATAAAATGGGAAAAAGACTCTTTGAGAAATGGTGCTGGGAAAACTAGACAGCTATATGCAAAAGAATGAAACTAGACCACTTACTTCTACCATACATAAAAGTAAACTCGAAATGGATTAAAGAACTAAATGTGAGAGCTTAAAATTCCTAGAAGAAAACATTGGCAGTAATTTCTTTGACATTGGTCATAGAAACAGTTTTTTAGATATGTCTCTTCTGGTAAGGGAAACAAAAGAAAAATTAAACTTTTGGGACTATACCAAAATAACAAGTTTTTACACAGTGAAGGAAATTGTCAACAAAACTAAAAATCAACCTACTGAATGGGAGAAGATATTTGCAAATGATATATCCAATGAGGGGTTAATATCCAAAATATGTAAAGAACTTCTACAACTCAACACCAGGAAAACAAATCATCAGATTAAAAATAGGCAGAGGACCTGAATAGACATTAGATGGCCAACAGACACATGAAAAGATGGTTAACATCACCAATCTTCAGGGAAATACAAATTAAAACCACAATGAAATATTACTTTACACTTGTCAGAGTGGCTAAAATCAAAGTGAGAAGAAATAACAAGTGTTGGCAAGGATATGGAGAAAAAGGAACCCTTATGCACTGTTGGTGGGAATGTACACTGGTGCACCCATTGTGGAATACAGTGTGGAGGTTCCTCACAAGATTAAAAATAGAATTACCATATGATCTAGTAATTCCACTAGCAGGTATTTGACCAAAGAAAATAAAACCACCACTAATTTGAAAAGATATATGCACCCTATGTTTATAGTAGCATTATTTACAAGAGCCAAGATATGGAAGCACCCATTTCCAGCAATAGATGAATGGCTAAGGAAGCACTCTCTCTCTCTCTCATTCACACTCACACTCTCTCTCTCTCTCTCAGGAATATTACTCAGCCATAAAAAGAATGAAATCTTGCCATTTGCAACAACATGGAAAGACCTAGAGGATATAATGTTAAGTGAAATAAGTCATAGAATACCGTATGATTTCACTCATATGTGGAATTTAAGAAATGTAACAAGTGAACATGGAAAAAAAGAGACAAACCAAAACAGACTGTTAAACACAGAAAAAAACCTGGTGGATATCAGAGGGGAGGTGGGCGGGGAATGGGTAAAATGAATAAAGGGGATTAAGAGTACACTTACCTTGATGAGTACTGAGAATGTACAGAACTGAATCATTGTATTGTATGCCTGAAACTAATATAACAATGTATGGTAATTATATGTCAATTAAAAAAAAACCACATTCCTACCTCATTAGAGATTGCTGCCATTATAGCTTTTCCAAGCTGCCATTCTTGGCAAATAAGTAGAGGATATAGACAGATGTATCCTTTGAAATATATGGAATATTTTTATTATTTTAAAACTTCTGAGTTTTGCTATTCTTGTTGCATTTGTCACCAGGCAAGTGGATTTTCCTTTCCTGTTTTTATTTCTTTAATATTCCCTTTCTTAACCGTTCAGAATTTGCCTTATGATGCTGTCACTTTACTGAAAATAATCTCTGAGTAAATTTATTCAGAAAGACAAGTTCATCAAGTATTATTTATTGCCAATTTTATGTCCTCTTCTTAGAAAATTTTCCCTTGACTTTGCAGCTTTATACTCTCCCATCCTTTCACTCTCTAACATTCTTGCCTTTTCTTAAAATTTACCTTTTAGTCAACTGCTTGTCTTTCTAAGGGAGCTTTAACAATTTTTCTATATTTAATAGCTTTGACATCACTTCTATGCTGATGACCATCAAATCTATATCTCTAGTTCTATATTTTCCAACATTCTTTGGTCCCTCATTTCTAATTTCATACTGAAAGTTTCCACCTGGATATCTTACTAAAATAATACCACCTCAAGTAAACCATGCCTAAAATTAAATGTTATCTTTTCATTGGAAACTAGACCCCTTTTCAAATTTCTCGTCTCTATCAGTGGCACATTGATTCCCTTTAACCTAGACCTTGGTATTGGTTTTGCACCTTCCTTCTCCTATTTTTTGCACCTTGCTTGCTCTGAGGTGGCTCCAAGTCCTGTTATTTGTTCCTTTGAAATCATTCTCATAATGATTCCTTCCTTTCCATTGCAACTGCCATATTGGCTCTTGTCTTTGCTCAGGTGGTTTCCCTTGCTTCCCCTCCCTAGTTTAAATCCTAGTCAACCTTCAGGGCTCAAGTCAAGTCCCAACCCCTGCTGTAATGCCTTGAATGTTTAAACTGTCATGGATTCCCCCTTTCTCTGAATACTCTCAGCCACTTCAAATCCATACTATACAATTCAACAGCTAATAAAATATTTTCCATTATTCTTTGCTGCTCTATATCAGTATCTTAAAAGCAATTTTCCTATTAGTTTTGTAAAGCATGGCTTGTACTTTATTTTTTTATTTTCTGTGTTTTTTTTGTGGTACTTAGGCCAGTGCTCAAGTTCTCAATATATACTTGCTATATTCTCATTACTAATTTTCTTCTTTAATATATAAAGGGATTGTCTTTTCTAAAATATAAAAAGTATATTAAAAATGGTAAGGAAATATAATTTTACTTTTTAAAATACTCCTTTATGGCACATATATATATATAAATGTGTAAAGACAGGCAAACCAGGCCTGATATACTCTCATAATTTTGGGTAAAAGGCAGTAGCAATCCTATTCCTGTCTACCAGGAATTTCTTTTATCTTTCTTCATTAAGAGACTCAGCACTTAAAAAGAATACTTAACTCAAATAATCTTAGGCACAACATTTCACTTGATAGCTACTAGGAAATGTTGAAATGGCTGCTGCTGAATAAACACCTCAGCTCTATTTCATAAACAAACTATTAAGAACTGTGAATCCACAAGATCATCTACCCATTACTGATTACTGATAGGCATTAGTCAAGATGTGGGGTTTTCAGCATTAGACAAATAGGCACTTGGGAACTTCTCACACTTTCCATTTTATCAGCCTCATTAAATACAGAACCTATTATGTGTTTGAAGCTGTCCTAGTTGATGGTTTCTAATGATCATATTTTATTTGTCAAGCATCTTCAATGCTTCAAAATTTTAATTTCTTGGATGATTCTTTGGAGTAAAGGAAACTGAGGCAAAGAAGGATGGGTCCTCTTAGTTGCTCTTCCCTCTTCTCTCCCTCTCTAGAACCCTCACTGTTTTTAATCCTTTTGGAAATGGCTACATACCAACCTTTGAAAACCCTATACAAATTAAAGTTTATGTGTTCAGATTATTTAAGGAAACAGATCAAGCTAGTAAAATTCTGCCAACAAGAAACATGATTTCACTAGAAAACTTTGCATGTATAGTAACAATTCTGAAGTGTGTGCATTGAACTTTATTTACTATACCATGGAAAAGAAAAGTCTATGCCATAAAATTCAAAGATATTTTCAAAAACATTATAGTTAAATCTCTTTAATCTTTTATATGAAAAGAATCATGTCTTGCCACACTGTAAAATGGCAAGTTACCATATTTCTGTATTCTGAAAGCCTAAAATCTTATAAAATATTTACCTTATACAAATACGTATTAACAATGCATCACTGTAATTCCTCAAAGACAGCTGTTTATGAAAAAGCATTCCATTAACTGATTTGAGAAGTATCAATAATTGTAGTGCTGTTTAACTTTTTTCAGAAATGCACTGTTTGGCAAATGTGGCCATCTTTTTTCAATTCTATATGCAACAACTCTAGCTTTAATAAATTAACTTTTAGGAGACAATTTTATAAGTCCCTGAGAATTGGTAACTCTCTACTAAATTCTATACAGATATATTATCAAAGGTAAATATCTCTATGTTTTAAGTAATATAAACAGTGTGATAATGCCTAAAAATAAAATATCTCATGGGATAGAATTTTCCTTATTATTTCAAAATACTGGATCCAAACACTTATCCTAGAATATCAAGAAGTAAATTGGTAGATACTAAGTTATATTCCTCAGATGTATATTATTTCTAAAACGCTTAATATTTCTAAGAGATATTTCATTATGTCAGTTTCTATAAACTCAAATCTGTGCAGTTAATTTTGTTATATAATTTTTTAGTTGGGAAAAAAATCCCCAAATATCCATTCATCATCATCATCCTCTGAGAATTGGAATTACAATTAGTGTGGTTAGCTCATTCTATTTCTTAAGAAATTATAATTAATTCCATGTTAAAAAATTAGTATCTTGTTAAAGTAATAAGAAAGCCAATACGTTAAGATGATACAAATAGACAGGGGTATTCTGACATCTTAACAAAGATTTCAGAGGTAAGGCCATGCCATAACACCCATCACTGGGACTGGTGACATTACTGTAGCCATATGTATCTTTGCTCAGAATCACAAGTACTCTCTACAGTGTGAATCAAGTAACCAGTATTTGTTGAGGACCTATAATACAGTATGCATTATGATAGGCATATTGAGTGTTACTAAAGCAAACCAATATTCCTTCAACTCACTTTTATTGATTGCCTACTTCAGGGCAAGCATTGTGCTAGGCAATGAAGATTCAGAGAGAACTAAAACTTGTTCCTGCTATTGCAGCTTACAATTTAGTGGGGGCAGGGAAGACTTGCAGGAGGTGGTGACATATGGAGAGCTGAGGTAAGGGTGGTGGGTACTGGAATTCTAGATGGAGGTCCTAGATTGAGTAGAGGCAACGAGATAAGAAACAGCATGCTACAGGGGCGCCTGGATGGCTCAGTCAGTCGGTTAAGAGTCCGATTCTTGATTTCAGCTCGGGTTGTGATCTCGCAGTTGGTGAGATTGAGCCATGCGGTGAGCTCTGTGTGGACAGTGTGGAGCCTGCTTAGGATTCTCTCTCTCCCTTTCTTTCTGCCCCTCCCTTGCTCTCTCTCTATCTCTCTCAAAATAAAAAAACAGCACGTTAAAAAGAGGAAAATACAAGCCACAGAGAAAATATCAGAAGATTAGGCTGACAGATAGGCAAGGTCCAGTTCTATATGCCATGTTATGGAACTTGGATTCTATCCAGCAGGTAAGGGGAAAACCACAGGACAGTTTTAAGCAGTAAAGTGGTATCTTAATCTAGCAGCAGGCTGCGGAATGGATGTGAAGTGATGACAATGAAGGCAAGTTGATTAGTTAGGGTGGTGAAAGGGGCCCGAATCAGGGAAGTGTCAGTAGGGAGGAAAAGAAAAAAAATTTAGGTCAAATATTATTTTACTTGCTGATAAGTGTATGTGAGGAAGAGGAACCAAGGATAAATAACGGGATAGGTGGAGGTACATTTAACTGAGATGGAAAAAACAGATATAGAAGGGATTTTTTTAAAGGGTTGGGATGGAGGTATAAGGAGGCGTTGGGGGGGGGGATGAGTTCTGTTATGAATATGTTGAACTTAGGATGATGATGGGCTGTCAGGTGAGAAAGCCCAGGTGAAAGTCTGAGCAAAGTCTGGCACAGAGATACATATTTGGGAGATGTCAGATAATTGAAACCATGAGAATCAAGATGAGATCATCTAAGCACAGTAAGGAATGAGAAGAATAGTAAGGTGAAAACAAAACCTCAGAGACCACTGGTATTCAAGGGTCAACAGAATAAGAGAAGCCCGTGAATGAGAGAGTTAAAGAATAGCAAGAAAAATACAGGGAGCCCAGGAGAATCAAGTGGCCAAGGAATTCCTAGGTTTGTTTGGCAAAATGTTTTTACAAAATCAGAATTTGAATACCTTTAGGCAAAACACATACCATCTTCCAGTTCAACTAAAGCCCCATTATTACTCATGCTGCACCATTTTCTGTGGCCTGTCTTACCTCTGAAGGCTTGTGTGTTTGTGGCCCCTGGAATAGAAGCCTCCAAAAAAGAGGGAGTCATTTTAAGTGTCATATATATAGCAGAGAGGACCAGAAAGACAGGGAATGAGAAAAGCCCACTAATGTAGCAACAGAGGGTCATGGTGGTGATCTTAACAAGGATAGTTACCCCCATCTGTGGTCATGATGGCAAAATCCAGGTTAGAGAGGGGTGAAAAGTAAATAGATATAGTGAATGCGGCTATTCCTAAGAAATTTGGAGAGGGAAGGAAGAAAGACAAGACAGTAGCTAAAAGGGAACATAGGTCTAGGAAGGCTTTGTTTTATTTTGTTTTTAAAGAATGAGAGAGACTCTGAATATGTCTATAGGCTGATGCAGAGAGAGGTAATATTAGAGAGATGGGGCTACCTGATGGAGCAAGATTTGGGAGGAGGCTGGAAGAGAAGGGTATAGAAGGTACAAGTGGAGTGGTGAGCTTTGGACAAGTGAAGGAACTCCTTGACCTCTGAGGCTGGAAGAAGACAGAATAAGAATTCAGACCTAATTAAGACCTAGTGCAGGTTTTTCAGCAGGAAAGTGACATGATCAAACTGTGTTTTAAGAAAATTAGTTTGGCACAAGCATGCAGGATGAATTGAAGAGAGGTGGAAGACTGTGGAGATGATGGCAACCTAAACTAGAGTGGTACCGGTAGAAATGGAGAAAATGAAAAATCTAATAGACATTTTAAAAGATATGACATAATTCTGGGACAGAGTAGCACTGGAAAAGTCAAGGACAAGGAAGAGTTAAAATGACTCCAGGATTTGAAAACCTACCCCAAAAGATTAGAGTGGTGGTAAAGGGGCAAGTGGAATGCACAGCCAATGTGGGGAGGGGAAATTATGGCTTAAGATATATTGAGTTTGAAGCAATGGTTCTCAAATTTGAACCTTGAAAAAGAAACAAAGTCCTCTAGAGATTAGACGACTGCACAGAAAATAGGGAAAAAAGGGGGTGGGATAGTGTCATTCAGACAGGACAACTCTCTCATGCCAGAAAAAATTTAACAGAAGCTGATTATTTTAGACATTTCAGAATTAGATTAACTATTTCATAAGGATCTTAATTTACCTGATATAAGGAAAGGTTTACTACTATACAAAGGCCAGTTCTTCAGATTCAGCAAAACTTTCTCCTAAACATTTAATTTTTTTCGAATCCCAGACATTTAACATTAAGTGTGCTTTTTAGTTGAGAGAATTTATAGAATACAACTGAACAATTTTTTCAAACTATATACATGGGTTAGTGATTCAAGTACTGGTTTGCTGCTTTTCAGGTTTTGGCTTCCATTAATACCAATAGTTACTACCAGCACCACTACTTCACACTCCCAATTCCAGAATTTTTAAGCTGGGAGGGACATTACACCATCACAAGGGCTTGGATATGGCAAGTGTCAGTGCTTTGCTTTTAATTGAAAGTTGGTTGATAAGTGCTTCACCATGATTGTGTGAAGAATAGAATGGAACCACAAATAAGTTTCTGGTAACTTAAATTCTGTTTTCTTGCCCCTCCTCTGTTTTCTGAATGTTAGAAAATAAAGAGGGGGTGGAATGTTGAAATATAAAATTATAGACTGGAATAAAAACCCTTTTTCTGTTCAGTCATGTGAAATAATCTGCATGAAAATAATGTTTGGTGCCAGAATTATAATTAGTTTGAGTAATGAATTGTCTCCCTAGTAATGAAAGGAATAAAAGTAAAACAGTGCAGTAAGCTGGCATCTGATCATTGTAGGCTATCTGCAAAATTCTTGGACCAAGAAAAACTGTGTTAAAATAATTCCCTACCAAAAAGCAGGTCTAAAAATCTCCCCTTCCACAATTTCAAAATATTTCTTAACATATTTTATGCAAATATCACAAAAGTATATTATAATCAAAACAAGTGACATGTTAAAATTAAAAGCTAACATGATGGGGGGAGGTGTTGCATATTATATGATTTCTGATGATACGAACTCAATTGAAAGACAAAGGGACCAGGTGAACCATTATCAAAATTAGAGGCAATGATAGGAAAATGCAGTAAAAGACAGCATAATTAAGAGGATGAACATGACACACACTCAAACTTTCAAGTATTTACAGCCCAAGCACATAAAAAAGAAAAAGCACTCTCCAAAGCCCAGAGAGCCATTAAAATTTTCTTTTGCTTTGCAACCACAATGCTATGAGATTGCTCCTCCTTTTATTTTCTTAAATATGATCCAAGATTTCAATTTTTTAAAAAAGTCACTGCATAAGTTTTCAAAAAATCAACTTCAGCTCCTGGGGGACTCATTTCCATAAGTATTTAATGTCTGCATATTTAATATTTGGGCATACAAAATCTCCTGTAGGTATCTTAAATTATCTCAGAGCTGAAAGGCTTCGGAAGCCACCTACCCCGACCCTTCATTTTACAGATGGAGAAATTAAGGCCCAGAAATAGGAAGTAATCTGAGCAAGGTCACAGGGCCAGTAAGAGGCAAAGCTGGGACTAACATCCAAGAGTCCCTACTCTCAATCCATTGCTCTTTTACTTTTCACAACTGCCTCTTAATATGAACCTCTGTGATATTTACAGAACGTCAGAATGAGGAATTATCAAGACATCGAAAGGATAATGGTATTCATTCATATACGGATTAGATAGGAAGAATGGATGAATGAATGTATGGGTAGGTGGATATTCTATAATATTATTCACAAAACATATCACGTTTCTGTTTTGAAGAAAGCCTAGGTCTTGTCACTTGTCACAGCAGTCACTGTGTTGCACTACACACCAATCTTAGCAGTAAAGAATCCTCTGGTACATCCTGCAGTTTAAAGACTATTTACTTGCCAGCAAACACAGAAAGAAGTAGACTCACCTTTACTCCTATCCCTCTGGCTCTCAAACCTCTAACTTCCCCGTCCTATATATACTCTTTACCTGATGTCAGTGCATCACATTTGCATGCTCCTCACTCCCTTTGCACCTACCACCCTCGGTTTCTCCATTTAGACGAAGTGTCCTTTTCTAACTGTATGCCTCAGTCGGCCCTCCCCCACTCCACAGGCCCCTCGATCACCTTCTCATTACTCTGTCGACAAATCTCAGCGTTTTCAAACCCTATGGTCCCCTCTTGCTTACACAGTGATGTGGCCGGCTCCCCGCACCAATACAGGATCGGGGGAATATCTCCGCAGATGTTCCTCACTCACTACCCGCGGTGGGGGCGGCGTCTCCTCCTCTTCCTCCTCCTCTTCTTCCTCCTCCTCCTCTTCTTCCTCCCCCTCCTCATCTTCCTCGTCGTCGTCAGGTCCCGATACCGACGACGACGACGACGGCGACGACGACGACGTTGCCGCTTCTTCTTCCTCCTCCTCTAGTTCCGAGATGGTGTCGAACTCCGCCATGTTGGGCAGCAGGATGCTCATCACGTGACCTCTCGATCGCCGCCACCCTCACGGAGAAGAGTTTGAACCTATCGAGGTGGTGGAAGAGGAGGGGGAACGAAATGAGGAGAAAGCGGACGGGGGAAGGGACAGGATTTGAAGAGATGCGCCTGCGTGTTGAGGCAGACGATGAGGGTTGGAGGCGGGGGCATGAGGGGGTAAGGAACAAAATCTGTGTACGCTTGCGCGGCTCCAAAGGAAGGGGGGCGTTAGAGGTGAACTCCAGGGAATTATTGAGGCCCGGTTTGCGGGTGCAGTGGTTAATACTGCTCTTTGGGCTTCTGTTGCTTGTGCCCTGGGACGTATTTTCTGGTTTTATTTCCCATTAATTAGTAGTAGCTATCATTTCCCTCCCCACACCCCGTACAGGGAATGCATATTCCATAACGTGAGGTTAGAACTTTGCCTCAAATATCGCAAGGTATATACCAATCCCTTACTTTTGTTCAGCATTAGAGTTTAAAAGACTTTTGCATCAGAATTTTGCAACCCTGGGAGGCATTTTTATAAACACTTCGCTGAAGTGGAAATTTTTCTATTACTACTTCTATGCCTACTATGTAATACTTTAAATAGAGGATTTACTAAGTGTCTGGGACTGTGCTAAGCACTCTTTGGGCATATCTCATTTAATACTTCACAACTGCATGAGGTTACATACCAGGATGATCTCGCCTGACAGGTGGGAGACTTAGCAGCAGGGAGGATAAGTAACGTGCCCAAGGTCACGGAGTTACTAAATATTTGGCAGACCTGGTTTTAAACTTGGGAATCTCTTCTGATTTTAAAAGCTCAGTGCTCTTAAACAAAGGGCTACCCTGCCTGAAGTCGTTTGCAAAGGCTTTGTAGTGTGGTGCATTTGGGGATGTTTCTTGAAAGATGTTTGAAGTTCGGAGGGTGTTTGTTTGTTTTACAGGTGAGAGGGGCATGGAGGAGGTGCAGGGAAAATTCCAACCTAAAGAAACATTAATTAATATAATCCATCTTCCAGACACTGAGCTAGACTCTTTCACGTGACGATATCTCAGTTAACCCTTAAACACTCCTACGAGGTAAGCATTATCATATCCATTTTATAGATGGCAAAACTGAGTCTCAGGAAGTTTAAGTAATTTGTTAAGGTCTGTGGTAACATTTTGTCCAAAAGTTTCCATTCAAATATTTTTCCTATCTTCTCCACAACTGCTAAAACGTTGCAGAGATCACATATTTGAGTTTGCAATCCATGTCCCAAACTACTTAATACTTAGCAGCAGCACAGAAATCCATGTCATAATTCAGGGATCATTAAGACAGCAAAGTCACATAGCTGCTAATTAATAAAACAAATCCTGACTGCTATGCCACAGCTCCATCCCCATCAGATGGTGAGACCGAGGAAACAGACATAACTGCACTTTAAGGTAAGCATTACATTAGCAGTATAGCAATATAAACAAAGCATTTAGGATGTATGAAGGACAAAGAAATGAGTTTGGAAGAGGCGCCGATCAAACCATGATCATTATCAACAAGTTTATGTTACTAAAGTGAAGAAAATGTTTTGTATTCCATACCTTGTTTATTTAGAAACCTTAAAAATAAGCTGAAACACTATCAATAAGCAATAAAATCTAGTTTTCATAGTATAGAGAACTTAATCTGCTAGCCTAAAAATTTTTATAATAATTTTGCCTTCTGATAAGACAGATAAAATATATCTGTTTTCTTGGATATTAATAAAAACATGTCATATGTCATTTATGGAAATGAAATACCTTAGACTTGAGATCAAATCAGTATTTCACACCAGTTCTTCCCTTTCAAAAAGCAAAAAAAGCCAGGGTGCCTGGGTAGCTCAGTTGGCTAAGTGTCCAACTTTAGCTCAAGTCATGATCTCATAGTTAGTGGGTTCAAACCTTGTGTCAGGCTCTGCACTGACAGCTTGGAGCCTGGAGTCTGCTTCAGACTCTGTGTGTGTCTCTCTCTGCCCCTCCCCTGCTTGTGTGTGTGCTTTTTCTTTTCTTTTTCTCTCTTTCTCAAAAATCAATAAGTAAACATTGAAACAACAGCAAAAAAAGCCATAGGAAATACTAAAAATTTTCCAAACATACTATATTATCCATAAAGTTCCACTAAATTACTTTCTAGAAAGAAGTATTTTGCTGATTACTACTTAAATGGTATTTTCTCTTTTTCACCAGTCAGGATTAGGCTAGGAAGGGATATTTGAAAGGGAGAAAGGGAAAGGAATATAAGGGGTGGACTTTGTGATAAGTGCAAGTGAGATATTGGAACTATGGTAAAAATGAAGAAATGATGGGTGTGGGGGATGGAGAGAAGGATAGGGAGGGGGAAATTACACTGTCAAAATGGAAACAGGTCTCTGACATTTAGTCAGATGTCAAAAGAACAAAGAAGTGCTATGCTTCAAGAAACTCACAAGTTTAGTCAAATCTGCTTGTCTGCTTTCTTGCATATACAGTGTGCTGAAAATGCATATATAATTCCAGAAGTATTTTTTTTTCTAAACGGAGAATTTGGAATCGGGGAAGCCAAGAAAAACACGTTTTATCAGTAAACACAAGGAACAACATGCTTTTTAAATAATACTTTAGCAAGCATCAAGAATACTAAAGCTAGCAGTGGGTGGAGAAGAAAGCAGGCCATATAACCTTCCATCTGATGAAGTAAGCAGGGCATGGGTGTAATTACCCTGTCTGAATGGGGATCTGAAGCCAGAGGTCACAGGTTTAGCCATCTGAGGGGGTTACAATCTAGAACAGCTGAAAGGGACTGTAGCTTAAAAGACACCTTTCTTCCTTTTCTAAGTGTGCAATTCAGTGATTTTCGTAAATCTACAGTTGTTCAACTATCACCACAAACTAATTTTAGAACATTTCTGTCACACCCAAAAGAAATCACTGTCCCATTTTCAGTCATTCCCCATTCTGACCCCTAGCCCCAGGCAATAATTAATCTACTTTCTGTCTCTATAGATTTCTTTTCTGGACATTTCAAATAAAGTGGATCATACAATATGGGGTCTTTTGTTTAATTTCTTTTGCTTAGCATAATATTTTTGAGGTTTATCCATGTTGTGTCTTGTATGAGTACTTCATTACTTTTAATTGATAAATAGTATGCCATTGTAAGGATATATCACATTTTGTTTACCCATTTACCAATTGATGATATTTGGGCTGCTTCCACAGTTTGGATATTATGAAAATGCTTCTATGAAAATTCACATACATGTCCTTGTGTGAACATATGTTTTAATTTCTCAAGGGTAGATATCTATGAGTGGAATTACTGGGTCATATGGTAAGACTGTTGATTTTAAGATAACTGCCAAACTTTTTCAAGGTGGATCAATCGGTTTACATTCCCACCAGCAATGTATGAGAGTTCCATTTTCTCCACATTCTTTCCAGCGTTTGTTATTTTCATTTTTATTATAGCTATTCTTCTGGGTATGAAATATCTCACATTGTAGGTTTATTTTGCATTTCCCTAATGACCAATGATGTGGAGCATCTTTTCATGTGCTTGTTTCACTTATATACCTTCTTTGATGAAATGTCTATTCAAATCTTTTGTCTTATTTATTAACTTAAGCTTTTTTTCAAGATAATTATACATAGATTCAAGATTCATATATAATTATAGAAAATAACACAGGGATGTCCTATTTACTCTTTATTCAGTGTTCCTCAATGGTAAAATCTTGCATAACTCTAGTACATTATGACAACCACAAAACTGACATGATAGAATCTACCCAACTTACTCAGAGTTCTGTAGTCATACATGTATTCATTTGTGTGTGTGTGAATTTAGTGCTATGCAAATTTAGCACAGGTGTAGGTTTATATGTCTACCACTATAGACAAGATAAAGAACGGTTACATCACCACAAGGATTGCTCCTGTTGTCTTTTTAAAAAAATATTTATTTATTCTGAGAGAGGGGGGGGGGGAACCATTGGGGGAGGGGCAGAAAGAGAGAGAGGGAGAGAGAGAATCCCAAGTGAAGCAGGGCTCAGTTGTGAAATCATGATGTGAGCCAAAATCAAGAGTTGGAGGCTTAACCAGGTGAGCCACCCAGGCGCCCCTCCTGTTATCTTTTTATAACAATTTCTCCCTCCATCCCTGACAACCATTAAACTGTTTATGGTCTATAATTTTTGCACTTTCACGAATAGTATGTAAATTGTGTTATATGGTATGTAACCTTTGAGAGTTGGCCTTTTTCACCCAGCATACTTCTGAGAATCATCTACATTACTGGGTGTATCCATGGTTCATTCCTTTTTATTGCCATATAGTATTCATAGTACAGATGTACAACAGTTTATTTAGCAATTCACCCACTGACAGGCATCTGGGTTTTTTCCTAATTTTTGGCTTTTATAAATAAAATGGCCATGAACATTTGTGTACAGCTTTTTTACTTAAAAAAAAAAAACTGGATTGTCTAATTATTGAGTTACAAGGTGCTTTTTACATGTTCTAGATAGAAGTCTTTTATCAGATATATGGTGTACACACATTTTCTCCCAGTCTGTGGCTTGCCTTTTTATGTTGTTCATGGTGTCTTTTGAACTGAAAAAGTTTTCAATTTTGATGAAATCCAATTCATCAAATTTTATTGCTTGTGCCTTTTGTTTGAATGTTTATGTATTTTTGAGAGATAGAGCATGAGCAAGCAGGGGAGGGGCAGAGAGAGAGAGGGAGACACAGAATCCAAAGCAGGCTCCAGGCTCTGAGCTGTCAGCACAGAGCCTGACATGGGGCCGAACCCATGGACCACAAGACCTGAGCTGAAGTTGAACACTTAACTGGTTGAGGCACCCAGGCACCCCTTCTTGTGCCCTTAATGATGTATCTAAGAAATTTTTGCCTAACACAATATCAAAAAGATTTGCTCTTATGCTTACTTCTAAAAATTTTTTAGGTCTGTGATCCATTTTGAGTTCGTTTTTGTTTATGGTATGTATAAGGGCCTAAATTCACATTTTTGCATGTGGCTGTTGAATTGTCCCAGCACCATTTGTTGAAGACTGTCCTTTTTCTGAATTGAATTGCCTTGATACCTCTGTTGAAAATCAATTAACCAGAATTATGGGTTTGTTCCTGGACTCTTAATTCTATTTAATTGATCTCTAGGTCTATCTTCATGTCAGTACCACACCATCAGGAATACTATAGCTTTGTAGTAAGTTTTTAAATTGGAATATGTAAATCCACCAAATTTGCTCCTTTTGACTACTATTTTGACCTCCCTGAATCTTTCACATTATTACATAAATTTTAGGATCATATCATCAATTTCTCTTAGAAAAACCAGCTGGAATTTTGATAGGAATCACATTGAATCTGTAGATAAATTTGGCAATATTGCTAACTTAACAATGTTAAGTCTTCTGATCCTGAACATGGGATATTTCGCCATTTATTTAAAGCTTTAAAAATTTCCTTCAATAATGTTTTATACTTTTCAGTGCACAAATCTTGCAATTCTTTTGTTAAATTTATCTCTGTCTTTCTTATTTTTAATACTATTGTTAATGGAATTATTTAATTAATTTCATTATTGGATTGCACATTGTTACTTTATGGGAACACAATTTGTTTTTGTATATTGATGTGTAGCCTCTTACTTGCTGAGCACATTTACTAGTTCCAATGTATGTGTTTTTTTGTGTCTGTATGTATCTGTGCCTGTGTCTGTAAAATTCTTAGGATTTTCTACATATAAATTTACATAATCTGTGAATGAATACTGCTTTCACTACATCCTCTAAGCTTTTGTATCATGTCTTTTATTTTGATTCTCTCAAAATATTTTAAAAGGTTTTCTTGTGTTGTCTTTTTGTGCCCGTTATTTCAGTGTTATTTAATTTCCATATATTAGAAAATTTTTCACGTTTTTTTTTTTGCTATTGATTCTATTATCATTCCTTTGTGACCAGAAAAATACTTTTCATGATTGCAGTCCTTTTAAATTTGTTAATACTGTTTTGTGCACTTAGAAGACATCTATTCGGGAAAGGTCCCAAGTGCACATGAGAAGAATGTGTGTTCTGCTGTTGTTTCATGGAGTGTTATATATATGCCAGGTCTAGTAGATTTACTGTGCACTTCAAGCCTTCTATCTCCTTATTTACACAATGTCTGATTATTCTATGCATTCTGAATGTGGTGTATTAAAGGCTCCAACTATTATACTTAGGGCTGTCTATTTTTTCTTTCAATTATGTCAATGTTTGCATTATATATTTTGAGCCTCGATAGTTGCTATATATATGTTTTTAATTATTATAACATCTAAGCGAATTGACTACTGGCAATATATAATTTCCTTTTTGTCTTTTGCAACCATGTTTGACTTACAGCTTCTTTTGTTTGTTATTGGTATAGCCACCTTCACCCTCTTTTGGTTACAGTTTGCATGCTATATATGTTTTTAAAATTTTTAGTCAAGTATAATTAACAGGAGTGTTATATTAATTTTAGGTATACAATATAATGATTCAACAATTTATACATTTCTCAGTGCTCAGTAAGATTAGTGTACTCTTTTTTGTAATATGAAATTTATTGTCAAATTAGTTTCCATACAACACCCAGTGCTCATCCCAACAGGTGCCCTCCTCAATGCCCATCACCCACTTTCCCCTGCCTCCCATGCCCCATCAACCCTCAGTTTATTCTCAGTCTTTAAGAGTCTTTTATGGTTTGCCTCCCTCCCTCTCTAACTTTTTTTTTCCACTTCTACTCCCCCATGGTCTTCTGTCAAGTTTCTCAGGATCCACATAACAGTAAAAACATATGGTATCTATCTTTCTCTGCATGGTTTATTTCACTTAGCATCACACTCTCCAATTCCATCCAGGTTGCTACAAAGTGCCATATTTCATTCTTTCTCATTGCCACGTAGTACTCCATTGTGTATATAAACCACAATTTCTTTCTCTATTCATCAGTTGATGGAAATTTAGGCTCTTTCCATAATTTGGCTATTGTTGAGAGTGCTGCTATAAACATTGGGGAACAAGTGCCCCCATGCATCAGTACTCCTGTATCCCTTGGGTAAATTCCTAGCAGTGCTATTGCTGGGTCATAGGGTAGGTCTATTTTTAATTTTTTGAGGAACCTCCACACTGTTTTCCAGAGTGGCTGCACCAGTTTGCATTCCCACAAAAGTGCAAGAGGGTTCCCGTTTCTCCACATCCTCTCCAGCATCTATAGTCTCCTGATTTGTTCATTTTGGCCACTCTGACTGGCGTGAGGTGATATCTGAGTGTGGTTTTCATTTGTATTTCCCTGAAGAGGAGTGATGTTGAGCATATTTTCATGTGCCTGTTGGCCATCCAGATGTCTTCTTTAGAGAAGTGTCTATTCATGTTTTCTGCCCATTTCTTCACTGGGTTATTTGTTTTTTGGGTGTGGAGTTCGGTGAGCTCTTTATAGATTTTGGATACTAGCCCTTTGTCCCATATGTCATTTGCAAATATCGTTTCCCATTCCGTTGATTGCCTTTTAGTTTTGGTGATTGTTTCCTTTGCTGTGCAGAAGCTTTTTATCTTCATGAGGTCCCAATAGTTCATTTTTGCTTTTAATTCCCTTGCCTTTGGGGATGTATCAAGTAAGAAATTGCTGCGGTTGAGGTCAGAGAGGTCGTTTCCTGCTTTCTCCTCTAGGGTTTTGATGGTTTCCTGTCTCACATTCAGGTCCTTTATCCATTTTGAGTTTGTTTTTGTGAATGGTGTAAGAAAGTGGTCTAGTTTCATTGTTCTACATGTTGCTGTCCAGTTATCCCGGCACCATTTGTTGAAGAGACTATCTTTTTTCCATTGGATATTCTTTCCTGCTTTGTCAAAGATTAGTTGGCTATACGTTTGTAGGTCTAGTTCTGGGGTTTCTATTCTATTCCATTGGTCTATGTGTCTGTTTTTGTGCCAATACCATGCTGTCTTGATGATGACAGCTTTGTAGTAGAGGCTAAAGTTTGGGTTTGTGATGCCTCCTGCTTTGGTCTTCTTCAAAATTACTTTGGCTATTCGGGCCTTTTGTGGTTCCATATGAATTTTAGGATTGCTTGTTTTAGCTTTGAGAAGAATGCTGGTGCAATTCTGATTGGGATTGCCCTGAATGTGTAGATAACTTTGGGTAGTATTGACATTTTGACAATATTTATTCTTCGAACCCATGAGCACAGAATGTTTTTCCATTTCTTTATAGCTTCTTCAATTTCCTTCATAAGCTTTCTATAGTTTTCAGCATACAGATCTTGTACATCTTTGGTTAGGTTTATTCCTAGGTATTTTAGGCTTCTTGGTGCAATTGTGAATGGGATAAGTTTCTTTATTTGTCTTTCTATTGCTTCATTATTAGTGTATAAGAATGCAACTGATTTCTGGACATTAATTTTGTATCCTGCAACTTTGCTGAATTCATGTATCAGTTTTAGCAGACTTTTGGTGGAGTCCGTCGGGTTTTCCATGTATAATATCATGTCATCTGCAAAAAGTGAAAGCTTGACTTCATCTTTGCCAATTTTGATGCCTTTGATTTCCTTTTGTTGTCTGATTGCTGATGCTAGCACTTCCAACACTATGTGAAACAACAGTGGTGAGAGTCGACATCCCTGTCGTGTTCCTGATATCAGGCGGAAAGCTCTCAGCTTTTCCCCATTGAGGGTGACATTAGCTGCAGGCTTTTCATAAATGGCTTTTATGATGTTTAAGTATGTTCCTTCTATCCCGACTTTGTCGAGGGTTTTTATTAAGAAAGGATGCTGAATTATGTCAAATGCTTTTTCTGCATCGATTGACAGGTTCATATGGTTCTTTCTTTTCTTTTATTAATGTGATGTATCACGTTGATTGATTTGTGAATGTTGAACCAGCCCTGCAGCATGGGAATGATTCCCACTTGATCATGGTGAATAATTCTTTTTATATGCTGTTGAATTCGATTTGCTAGTATCTTATTGAGAATTTTTGCATCCATATTCATCAGGGATATTGGCCTGTAGTTCTCTTTTTTTACTGGGTCTCTGTCTGGTTTAGGAATCAAAGTAATGCTGGCTTCCTAGAATGAGTCTGGAAGTTTTCCTTCCCTTTCTATTTTTTTGAATAGCTTGAGAAGGATTGGTATTATCTCTGCTTTAAATGTCTGGTAGAATTCCCCAGGGAAGCCATCTGGTCCTGGACTCTTATTTGTTAGGAGATTTTTGATCACTGATTCAATTTCTTCTCTGGTTATGGGTCTGTTCAAACTTTCTATTTCCTCCTGATTGAGTTTTGGAAGAGTGTGGGTGTTTAGGAATTTGTCCATTTCTTCCAGGTTGTCCAGTTTGTTGGCATGTAATTTTTCATAGTATTCCCTGATAATTGCTTGTATTTCTGAGGGATTGGTTGTAATCATTCCATTTTCATTCATGATTTTACCTATTTGGGTCAACTCCCTTTTCTTTTTGAGAAGCCTGGCTAGAGGTTTATCAATTTTGTTTCTTTTTTCAAGAAAGCAACTCTTGGTTTCACTGATCTGCTCTACAGTTTGTTTTAGATTCTATATTGTTTATTTCTGCTCTGATCTTTATTATTTCTCTTCTTCTGCTGAGTTTAGGCTGTCTTTGCTGTTCTGCTTCTATTCCTTTTAGGTGTGCTGTTAGATTTTGTATTTGGGATTTTTCTTGTTTCTTGAGATAGGCCTGGATTGCAATGTATTTTCCTCTCAGGACTGCCTTCGCTGCGTCCCAAAGCGTTTGGATTGTTGTATTTTCATTTTCGTTTGTTTCCGTATATTTTTTAAATTTCTTCTCTAATTGCCTGGTTGACCCATTCATTCTTTCGTATGGTGTTCTTTAACCTCCATGTTTTTGGAGGTTTTCCAGACTTTTTCCTGTGGTTGATTTCAAGCTTCACAGCATTGTGGTCTGAAAGTGCACATGGTATGATCTCAATTCTTGTATACTTATGAAGGGCTGTTTTGTGACCCAGTATGCGATCTATCTTGGAGAATGTTCCATGTGCACTGGAGAAGAAAGTATATTCTGTTGCTTTGGGATGCAGAGTTCTAAATATATCTGTCAAGTCCATCTGATCCAATGTATCATTCAGGGCCCTTGTTTCTTTATTGACCATGTGTCTAGATGATCTATCCATTGTTGTAAGTGGGGTATTAAAGTACCCTGCAATTACCACATTCTTGTCAATAAGGTTGCTTATGTTTGTGAGTAACTGTTTTATATATTTGGGGGCTCCCTTATTTGGCACATAGACATTTATATTTGTTAGTTCTTCTTGATGGATAGACCCTGTAATTATTATATAATGCCCTTCTTTATCTCTTGTTCCAGCCTTTAATTTAAAGTCTAGTTTGTCTGATATAAGTATGGCTACTCCAGCTTTCTTTTGACTTCCAGTAGCATGATAAATACTTCTCCATCCGCTCACTTTCAATCTGAAGGTGTCCTCAAGTCTAAAATGAGTCTCTTGTAGACAGCAAATAGATGGGTGTTGTTTTTTTACCCATTCTGAAACCCTGTGTCTTTTGGTTGGCTCATTTAGTCCATTTACATTCAGTGTTATTATAGAAAGATATGGGTTTAGGGTCCTTGTGATGTCTGTAGGTTTCATGCCTGTAGTGATGTCTCTGGTACTTTGTGGTCCTTGCAACATTTCACTCAAGGAATCCCCCTTAGGATCTCTTGTTGGGCTGGTTTAGTGGTGATGAATTCCTTCAGTTTTTGTTTCTTTGGGAAAACTAATCTCTCCTTCTATTCTGAATGACAGGCTTGCTGTATAGAGGATTCTTGTCTGCATATTTTTTCTGTTCCTCACTTTGAGGATTTCCTGCCATTCCTTTCTGGCCTGCCAAGTTTCAGTAGGTAGGTCTGCTACTATTCTTATGGGTCTCCCTGTGTAAGTTGGAGCCTGTTTATCTCTAGCTGCTTTCAGAATTTTCTCCTTATCCTTGTATTTTGCCAGTTTCACTATGATATGTTGTGCAGAAGATCGATTCAAGTTATGTCTGAAGGGAGTTCTCTGTGCCTCTTGGATTTCAATGCCTTTTTCCTTCCCCAAATCAGGGAAGTTCTCAGCTATGATTTTTCAAGTACACCTTCAGCCCCTTTCTCTCCCTCTCTTCTTCTTCTGGAATTCCTATGATACGGATACTGTTCCGTTTGATTGCATCACTTAGTTCTTTAATTCTCCCCTCATACTCCTGGATTTTTTTTATCTCTCTTTTTCTCAGCTTCCTCTTTTTCCATAATTTTATCTTCTAGTTCACCTATTCTCTCCTCTGCCTCTTCAATCCGTGCTATGGCCACCTCCATTTTATTTTGCACCTCATTTATAGCTTTTTTTTTTTTTAGCTCCTCATGAGTATTTCTTAGTCCCGTGATCTCTGTAGCAATAGATTCTCTGCTGTCCTCTATGCTTTTTTCAAGCCAGCGATTAATTTTATGACTATTATTCTAAATTCTTGTTCCATTATATTGCTTAAATTGGTTTTGATCAATTCATTAGCTGTTGCTACGTCCTGGAGTTTCTTTTGGGGAGAATTCTTCCATTTTGTCATTTTGGGTAGTCCCTGCAGTAGATCCAAACTGTAGGGCAATTCCCCTGTGCTGGCCGGAGTAACTTGTGTTGGTGGACAGGGCCACAGTCAGACCCGATGTCTTCCCCCAGCCCACTGCTGGGGCCACAGTCAGTGTGGTGTGTACCTTATCTTCCCCTCTCCCAGGGGTAGGACTCACTGTGGAGTGGTGTGGCCCCTGTCTGGGCTGCTTGCACACTGCCAGGTTTGTGGTGCTGCTTTGATGGGATCTGTCCAAGGGCATATTAGCCGGGGTGGATCTGTAAGGTGCACAGGGGCAGGAGGGGCAGGCTTAGCTTGCTTTCCTGATGGTGGTCCCCTGGGGGAGGGGCCCTGTAGCACCAGGAAGGAGGCAGGACCTTCAGAGGGATGAATCCACAGAAGCACAGTGTTGGGCATTTGCAGGGTGCAAGAAAGTTCAGTGGCGGGAACAGGTTCCCTTTGGAATTTTGGCTGGGGGATGGGAGAGGGAAATGGTGCTTGCCAGCATCTTTGTTCCCCTTGCTGAGCTGAGCTCTGTCTTCTGGGGGTCAACAACTCTCCATCCCGGTGTCCTCTCACCGCCCCCCCCACCCCCGCTCTCCAAGAGCACAGTAACATTCCAGATGTTAAGTCCCGCTGGCTGTCAGAACTCACAGAGTCCAGCCCCTCTGCTTTTGCAAGCCAGACTTTGGGGGCTCTGCCTTGCCTGGCGGGCTGTCCCTCTACCGCCCCAGCTCCCTCCCACCAGTCTGTGTAGCATGCACCGCCTCTCGCCCTTCCTACCCTCTTCTATGGGCCTCTTGTCTGCACTTGGCTCTGGAGTGGCCATTCTGCTAGTCTTCTGGCATTTTTCTGGGTTATTTAGGCAGATGTGGGTGGAATCTAAGTGATCAGCAGGACAAGGTGATCCCAGCGTCCTCCTACGCTGCCATCTTCTCCAAGATAAGTGTACTCTTAATCCCCTTTATCTATTTTACCCATCCTTCCCAAGTTTTTAAACCTATTATTGAAGTATTATTAACATACAATGTCATATGAGTTTCCAGTCTATAACATATTGATTTGACAATTCTATATATTACTCATCATTATAAATGTAGTCACCATCTCTCATCATACAACGTTATTACAATATTATTGATGATATTCCCTATGCTATCCTTTTCAGTTCCATGACTTATTTATTTTATAGCTGGAAGTTTGTAACCCTTAATCCCCTTCATCTATTTTGCCCATCACCCAACCACTTCCCCTCTGGCAACCACCAATTTATTCTCTGTATTTAAGGCTTTGTTTGTTTGTTGATTTGTTTTGTTTTTGAGATTCCTCCCACATAAGTGAAACCATACGGTGCAGTATTTTCTTTCCCTATCTGACTCATTTCACCTGGCATAATGCATTCTAGGTCCATCCATGTTATTGCAAATGGCAAGATTTCATTATTGTTTATGGCTTAGTAATATTCCATATATTGCTACATGTAATAAATATATATGTAATATATGTTATATATGTATCCCTATTTGGTGTGTATGTATGTGTGTGTGTGTGTGTGTGTGTGTGTGTGTGTATATATATATATATATATATATATTCCAAATCTTTTTTATCCATTCATCTTTTGATGGTTACTTGGGTTGCTTCCATATCTCATTTATTATAAATAATGCTTCAGTGAACATATGAATATATCTCTTTAGATTGGTGTTTTTGTTTTCTTTGGAAAAATACCCAGAATTGGAATTTCTCAATCATATGATATTTCTATTTTTAATTTTCTGGGAATCTCTTTACTGGTTTCCACAGTGGTTGCATTCACATTCCCGCCAACAGTGCATGAAAGTTCCCTTTTCTCCACGTCCTCGCCAACTTATCATTTGTCATTTTGATTATAGCCATTCTAAAAGGTGTGAAGTCATTCTGGTTTTGATTTGCATTTCCCTGGTGATTAGTGATGTTGAGCATCTTTTAATATGTCTGTTGGTCATCTGTATGTCTTTTTTTAAAAAATGTCTATCAGGGCCTTTGCACATTCTTTAAATTTATTTTTAATTTAATCCAAGTTAGTTAACATACAGTGTAATAATGATTTCAGGAATAGAATTTAGTGATTCATCACTTACATGTAGCACCCAGTACTCATCACAACAAGTGTTCTTCCTAGTACCCATAACCCATTTAGCCCATCCCCCACCTACCTCCCCTCCAGCAAACCTCAGTTGGTTCTCTGTATTTAAGATTCTCTTATAGTTTGCCTCCCTCTCTGTTTTTATATTATTTTTGCTTCCCTTCCTTATATTCATCTGTTTTCTTTCTTAAATTCTACATATGAGTGAAATCATATGATATTTGTCTTTCTCTGACTGACTTATTTGGCTTAGCATAATACACTTTAGTTCCATCCACATTGTTGCAAATGGCAAGATTTCATTCTTTTTGATCGCCAAGTAATATTTCAATATTTCATTTATATTATTTTTGCTTCCCTTCCCTTATGTTCATCTGTTTTGTTTCTTAAATTCTACATATGAGTGAAATCATATGATATTTGTCTTTCTCTGACTGACTTATTTCGCTTAGCATAATACACTTTAGTTCCATCCACATTGTTGCAAATGGCAAGATTTCATTCTTTTTGATCGCCAAACAATATTTCTTTATCCATTCATTAGTCAATGGACATTTGGGCTCTTTCCATACTTTGGCTATTGTCAATAGTGCTGCTGTAAACATTGGGGTGCATGTGCCCCTTTGAATCAGCATTTTTGTATGCTTTGGATAAAATCCTAGTGGTGAAATTGCTGTGTCATAGGGTAGTTCTATTTTTAAGTTTTTGAGGACCCTCCATACTGTTTTCCAGAGTGGTTGCACCAGTTTGCATTCCCACCAGCACTGCAAAAGTGTTCCTCTTTCTCAGTATCCTCACCAACATCTGTTGTTGCCTGAGTTGCTACTTTTAGCCATTCTGACAGGTGTGAGGTGAGAATTTTTTCATGTGTCTGTTAACCATCTGGATGTCTTCTTTGGAAAGACTTTGCACAGTTTTAAATCAAATTGGCTGTGTTTTTTTTTTTTGAGTAGTATAAGTTTTGTATACATTTTGGATATTAACCCCTTATAGGATATATAATTTGCAAGTATCATCTCCCTTTTTGTTTTGTGGATAATTTTGGTTGCTGTGTGAAGGCTTTTTGTTTTGGTGTAGTCCCAATAGTTTAATTTTACTTTTGTTTCCCTTGCCTGCGGAGACAAATCCATTAATATGTTGCTAAGGCTGATGTCCAAGAGATTACTGCCTATGTTTGAGATTACTGCCTATGTTTTCTTTTGGGAGTTTTATGCTTAGGTCTCACACTGAGGGCTTTAATCCATTTTAAGTTTATTTTTGTATATGGTGTAGGAAAGTGGCTTAGTTTCATTTTTTTTGCAGGTAGCTGTCCAGTTTTCCTGACACCATTTGTTGAAGAGACTGTCTTTTCCTTATTGTATATTCATGCTTCCTCTGTCATATATTAATTGACCATATAGGTGTGAGTTTATTTCTGGGCTCTCTATTCTATTCCTTTGGTCTATATGTACATTTTTGTATCAGTACCATACTATTTTGAGTACTATAGATTTGTAGTGTATCTTGAAATTTTCTTCCCCCTTTTCTCTCTGTTCTTATGGGATGCCTATAATGCGAATGTTATTTCACTTGATGGAGTCACTGCATTCCCTAAGACTATTCCCTAAGATAATTTGCATATTTCCCCCCTCATTTGCTCTGTTTGTTACTCTCCATTACTCTGTGTTCCAGGCCACTAATTTGTTCCTCTGCTTTATGTAGCCTTCTATTTATTCTATAAAGTGCATTTTTAATTTCGTTTATTGTGTTCTTCATCTCTGAATGGTTCTTTGTTTTTTATCTCTTTGCCAAGGGTCTCCACTCTTTTCTCAAGTCCAGTGAGTGTCTTTATGATCTTTATATTAAATTCTCTATCAGGCATATTAGTCACATTCGTTTTGCTTAGGTCTCTTGCTGTGGTTTGGTCCTATCCTGTCATTTGGGACACATTTCTCTGTCTCTTCATTTTGTCTAAGTCTCCGTGTCTGTTTCTCTGTGTTAGGAAAATCAGATATGTCTATGGCTTTTGAAGGTAATGGCCTTATGAAGAAGATGTCTTGTAGTGCCCTGCAGTGCAGTGTCTCCTGTTCTCCAGGACCTAGGCCCGCATGGAGTATCTCCTGTGTGTGTGTGTGTGTGTGTGTGTGTGTGTGCCCTGCTGTTGAGTCATGGCCTCTTTATCCTTCCGTTCTATTGTCTGCAGAGGCTGTCTTTGCTTGTTTTTGCCAGTGTTTGCTCTGCAGATTGGTTGGTCACATTTTAACAAGGTGTGTGCTGGTCTGCTTGTACAAATGAGACCATCCCCACCCTCTCCTGCCAGTAGAGCTTCTTCAACAAAACACATGGGTTGGAGATGAAATGCTGATGGTGTTTGTATGAGTCTTCTGGGGGAGGGGGCCCACAACACTGAGTTTGAGGCAAACATGACTGGGAAGCACAAGGGTGGGGTGAAGCTCAATATAAGCATGTTATATAGTGAGTGTTGGCACTGTGCTGGTCCCCACATATGGTCTTGTGTTCATGCTGGGAGCTGGGGAGGGAAATATTGCCTACCAGATCCCCTGTTCCTGGAGGCATCTCCCTGTGATCCCTGCCTCTCTAGGCCATGGTCTGAGATGAGTTAATCCCTCTCCTTCCTGTATGCCCCCCATGTTTTCAAACTGTTGATTCTATACACTATCTGCATGGTCTGTTTGTTGTGTTGTCTCTTTAAGGGTGTGAATTCCCCTTCCTATCACTCTCTGGGATCTCCCAGAGCTCTGCCCACTGATTTTTAAAGTACCAATCTTTAAGTCCCACAGATTTTAAGAAGTCATGAGATTCAACCCATCTTGCTTCAAAAGCCAAGGATTAATTTCCTCATGCAGCCTCCCTGGTGTGAAGCTCTGCTTTCCACCCTTCTCCATGCCACTGGCTCCCTCCCCACTATGGACAGTCATAGTCCATTTAGCTCTGAAACCACCTCTTTGCCCTTTCTACCTTCTTCAATGTGGCATCTTCTCTACCTTTAGTTGTGGAGTTCTGCTAGTCTTCAGGCAGATTTCTGGAGGTATTTGATTGTTATCTAGTTGTGTTTGTGGGACTAAGTGAGACCAGGGTCTTCCTACTCCACCACCATTTTACCCCTTCTCCTCATGGTAATTTTATAAGTTGTACACTATTATATGATTATTTTAAAGCAAGGAAATGGAGGCTCAGAGATATAGTTTGGAGTTTGTTCTGCCAGTTTTTGGATCATTTTCTGGATTATTCATGCTGATATGAGTGTTATCTAGTTGTATCCATGGGATGAGGTGAGGTTAGGGTCTTCCTACTCTGTCATCTTCCCATCTCCTCACCCTAGTTCTAACAGTTTTTTGATGGAGTTGTCTGGGTTTTCTATATATAAGATCATATCATCAGAAAACAAAAAAATTTTCTTCTTCCTTTCTGACTTGGATGTCTTTTTTCCCCCTGACTGATAATTCTATATAGGATTTTCAACACTATGTTGAATAGAAGTGGCAAAAGCAGGCACTTTTGTCTTGTTCTTGAGCTAAAGAAAAGGCTCTGAGTATTTCACTGTTGATCACAATGTTAGCTGTGGGTTTGTAGATTATGGCCTTTATTATATTGAGCTACTTTTCTTCTATAAGTAATTTGTTGACAATATTTTTTTTTATTATGAATGGATTTTGAATTTTGGAAAATTCTATTTCTGCATCTGTTAAGAAGGTCATAAACTTTTAATCCTTTATACTGTTGATGTGGTATCACAATTATTAATATTGCAGTTGATCCATCTGTACATTTAAGGGATAAACCCAAGTTGGTTGTGTTGGGAAATCCTCTTAATCTGCTGGTAATTTTTGATTGCTAGTTTTTTGTTTTTTGGGTTTTTTTTTGAGGATTACTGCATCTATGTTCATTCAGGGACGTTGTCCTACAATTTTCTTGTAGTGTCCATGCCTGGCTTTGGTATCACCATAAGAATGGGTTTAGAAGGGTTCCCTCCACTTCAATTTTTGAGAGTTTGAGGAGTTTTGTGTTAATTCCTTAAAAAATTGGTAGCATTGACCAGTGAAGTCATCTGGTCCTGGGCTTTTTGTTGTTGGGAGGCTTGTGTTAATTGCTTCAATCTCCCTATTCATGATTTGTCTCTTCAGATCTTGTTTTTTTTTTATCCGTTCAGACACCCTATATGTTTTAATTGCAGCATTTAGTACACTTATATTCAGAGAGATTATTGATAGATATGAATTTAGTGCCATTGTATTACCCATAAAGTCAGTGTTTCTGGAGATTTTCTCTGTTCTAGTCTTTGTTGCTTTTGGTCTTTCTTTACCACTCAAAGAATTCACTTTAATATTTCTTGTGGGGCTGATTTAGTCGTCATGAATTCTTTTAGTTTTTGTCTGGGAAACTCTTTATTTCTCCTATTCTGAATGACATCCTTGCTGGATAAAGTATTTTGACTGCATATTTTTCCCATTCAGCACATTGAATATATAATACCACTCCCTTCTGGCCTGCCAAGTTTCTGTGGAGAGATCTACTGAGAACCTGATTTTTCTTCCCTTGTAGATTAAGGGCTTCCCACCACCCCCTGCTGCTTTCAGGATACTTTCCTTATCTGTGTATATTGTAAATTTTACTGTGATAAGTTTTGGTGTTGGTCGGCTCTTGTTGGTTTTGATGGGAGTTCTCTATGCTTCCTGAATTTGGATGTCTATTTCTTTCCCCAGGTTATGGAAATTTTCAACTATAATGTGCTCAAATAAACCTCCTTTTCCCATTCTTCTTCTTCTGGGACTCCTATGATATGAATGTTATTACACTTTATGGGGTCGCTGAGTTCTCTAACTCTACATTTGTGATCCAATACTTTCCTTTTCCGTTTCTTTTCAGATTCATTATTTTCAGTAATTTTATCTTCTATATCACTGATTTGTTCCTCTCCTTCTTCAATCTTTGTTGTCAATACCACTGGTCAGTTTTGCATCTTGGTTATATCATTTTTTTTACTTTGGACTGACTAGTTTAATTCTTTTTATGTCTGCAGAAAAGGACCCCCTAGTATCTTCTATGCTTTCCTCAAACCTAGTTAGTGTCCTTATGATTGTTGTTTTAAATTCTGGTTTAGAGAAGTGTCTATTCATGTTTTCTGCCCATTTCTTCACTGGGTTATTTGTTTTTCGGGTGTGGAGTTTGGTGAGCTCTTTATAGATTTTGGATACTAGCCCTTTGTCCGATATGTCATTTGCGAATATCTTTTCCCATTCCGTTGGTTGCCTTTTAGTTTTGTTGGTTGTTTCCTTTGCTGTGCAGAAGCTTTTTATCTTCATAAGGTCCCAGTAATTCATTTTTGGTTTTAATTCCCTTGCCTTTGGGTATGGGTATTGAAGAGGGCACCTTTTGGGATGAGCACTGGGTGTTGTATGGAAACCAATTTGACAATAAATTTCATATATTGAAAAAAAAAGATAAAAAAAATAAATTCTGGTTTAGGCACATTACTTATACCTCTTTTGATTAGATCCCTGGCTAAGACTTCTTGTTCATTCTTTTGGAATGAATTCCTCTGTCTTGGCATTTTGCCTAGATCTCTGTCTTTCATGTGTTAGGAAAGCCTGTTATGTTTCCTGCTCCTGAGACTAATGGTTATATTAAAAGAAGTCTTGTACTGTCCAAGGCCTGATGCTTCAGGTAGCATATTGGTGTATGCTGTGTGCATTCTGCTATTGTGTTTTGGCTGCTCTTTCCCTCAGATCAATCCTCTGCTGTGATTCTCCTTGCCTGCAATGGGGAGTGTTTGGACCTTGTCCAGTGTGTGGTGAGTTTTAACTACATATGTTTTGGTCAGCTTGTTAGAAAAGGCTAGATCCTATTTCCCCTAGAGCTGAAGCTTTGCAGCACTCTATGATCAGTAGAGTTGGTGTATGTAGGGGCATTTGTGCTGGTCCTCTTGGGGAGGGCCCTGCTGCACTGGTGCTCAGGTCAACTTGCCCTGGTGTAAGAATCTCCAGCCTCCACTGTGGGTGCTGTGTACCTCACTGAAGTCTGGACTTGCTGATGGGCAGGGGGAAATCATGTCACCCTGCTCTCTTTTCCCTGGAAAGTTGAGTTTGCACCTTCCACTGTTCAGGAAGCCCTCACAAAAGAGTGAACATTCTCCCCTCTTGTGTCTCAGGCTTCTGTCAGAACCCTGCTTTCACCCTATCTTTGTTCAAGCTGTCTGCCTGGCTGGCAGCATAGTGATGTTGTGTTTTATCTCTAGTGCATGGCTGGGTTTCAAAACTCCAAATTTTAGAGTTGTGTCTGGTACTGTGTCTGGTACTGGTTTCTCCCAGAAAAGCAGTCACACGACCATGCAGGGGCTCTGAGTTTATGGTAAAGTGCAGCCAAAAGCTCGCTTCCAGGTTAGCTGCCTTCAGCAGGTGCCTCTGCTGCTATGGTAATTAATGGTGCAGCTCAATGGCACCCTCTGTCTCTTTTGTCCCCTGCTGAGGCAGTGCCACCTCTCCCAAACATGTTCCAAGAATGGGAACTGTCTTTCCCAGTGAAACCCAGGTGATCCTCAGACCATGTTGTCCACTCTCAGGTCTCTGCCCTCCTTCCCCATAGGACCACTGTTGAGCCCACCAGGCTTGACTCTTGTGATGGCACGGACTTCTAAAACTTTAGACTTTGAGCTCTACTGCTTGTAAAAATTGTGATAATCAGTCCCTCCCTTTTCCGAGTCAATGATTTTGGGAAAGTGTTTTTCTTGTGCAATCCCCTGTGCACGGCACTCTCTCTCTCCCTCTGTGATCAGGGCTCCCTACCCTCCACAGCACCCGCAGTTCTTTTCTCCCCCAATTCAACTCTCCACAATTCCTATCTTCCATTATGTGGCCATTTTTCTCCCTCTAGATGTGCAGTCTAATCTGTCCTCAGATCAATTTCTTTGACATTCGGAATGATTTGATATTTTTTTTATAATTTTTTTAACGTTTATTTATTTTTGAGACAGAGACAGAGCATGAACGGGGGAGGGTCAGAGAGAGAGGGAGACACAGAATCTGAAACAGGCTCCAGGCTCTGAGCTGTCAGCACAGAGCCCGACGCGGGGCTCAAACTCACGGACCGTGAGATCATGACCTAAGCTGAAGTCGGTCGTTTAACCAACTGAGCCACCGAGGTGCCCCATGAAAAATTTGATATTTATCTAGCTTGTGTTCAAGGGACAAGGCAAGCATAGGTCCCCCTATTATTCTGCCATCTTAACTCTTCTCTTGGAGTCAATTTTATTGACATTTTTCAGAGTGAGCTCTTTGTTTTATTTGCTTTGCTGTTTCAGTTTAATTGATTTCTGTTGTTATTATTATTTAATTTTTTCTGTATGCTTTAGGTTTACATTGCTCTTCTTTTTCTTGATTCTTGAAGTAGAAGCTTAGATTATTGATTGCTATTTTTCTCTCATATATCCATTTAGTGCTATAAATTTCCCCCTCATCAGTGCTTTAACTTTGTGTCATGAATTTTAATATAGAATATTTTATTTTCTGCATAGTTCATTATATTTTTAGTTCTCTAGAGACTTCTTTTTTGAACCATTGATTATTTAGTAGTGTATTTTTCAGTTTCCAAGTATTTGGAGTTTTTTTCTGTTAAGTTTTTGGTATTAATTTCTAGTTTTCTTCCATTTTAGTTAGAGAACACACTCTGTAGGATTTCTTTAAATTTTTCAAGGTTTGATTTATGACCCTGGATATAGCCTGTTTTGATAAATTATGTAGGAAGTTGAAAAGAATATTCATTTTGCTATTGATTGTAGTGTTCTGTAAACTTTGATTAGATATTGTTGTTGAATTCTATAACCTTGTTGATTTTCTTCCTAGTTATTCTATCAGTTTTTGAAAGAGAGCTATTGAAATCTTCAACTGTTGGTTTGTAGACTGGTCCCTATACCTAGAGGGCAAGGAGAGATCAAAGAAAGAGGCAGACCACTCCAGATCAGTAGGTGACATTTTTGATAATAAGGGAACTTACATATAAGTCTTGTCTTGGGTGGCCGCAAATGAGTAGATTGCTGCATCCACCTGCTAGAATCTTAGTTTATATAGAGGCCTTAACAGGGTTTGGCATATATGCTGTCCAGATGGTCTCAATTACACATTGCTCTCTCAAGGCTATGTCCTTGATAATGACTCCTACCATGGGAACGGTGAGCCAAATGTACATTCCAACATTGAGAATGCGTTATAAGATGTGATGTGGGAGACAATGAAGACTGCCTCAGGCTCTTGTAGGCAAACCCGATGTCTTTTCCACATATACATCCCCACAAGGGATTATTCATGATTACTCACTCCTCAACTTCCCTTATCCAAGAAATTGGTTTAATTCTTTTAGATCAGCCCAATTGTCAGTCAGGGTTAGTGGCCAAGGTTCATGAGCAATCACCAGCCAAACTGCTCTGAGTTCAGCCCCACTGGTTGCTGTGGTCTTTTCCTGTTTCCATTCAGATGGTGTCAGTATTGGGGCTGAATAGTGATTGCAGTCCATGTGGATAGATGCCCTGACTAGATCTATCTGTATACCAGGCATCAGCAGGAATTTCCCCCACTCCCCTCTACAGGATTCCCACCACAGGAATATGTGAGGGCATTTGGAAAACTTATGTACTCTACAGGGCCTAGTAGCTCCTGAATTTCTAGAGACAGTGTGCTGGTGAACATGGTGCTTCTTTTGCTGTCAATAGGCATGCTACTTAGTCAAAGTGGGAGTTTGAGCCATGACAGAGGTGGGTTGATGGCACATATTCTCAACCCACTCCATGATAGGAAGTGAGTTCTTACTATGACAAACTCTTCCTTCGTGAGAGGCTCTACCTGAGGAAGTTCTAAGTACGCTGTGGAAAAGCTGTTTGCTCTATGGGGGTATATTGAATTTCTGCCCCCTTTCAGAGATGTGACCAAAATCCTAGGGGCATTGTTTTCTGTTGTCTCTGCCACAGTTCCCAACTCATACCTTCTGGAGTCATGGATACATCTAACTCAAATGATAGCCCTCCTTGGGAGATGCCCAGAGCTTTAATCAGCTTCACTAGTATTTTTGTGTTCTCAAAATACAAAATTTTTGCTCTGATCCCCAGACCTACATGTGACCTTTCTTCACCAGTTGTAATAAGGGATGGAGGCACTGTACCAGGTGGGGAATAAAAATCCTTCCCAGCCTCAAAATCCCGACCAAAGCTATACCTCTTTCACATTCTTAAGGGATGTATAGACTTGCATCTTGTCAATTACAGCTTAACGACAATGCATATCTTAGCCAACCATACTCCTCCCCAAAACTTTATGGAGGTGCATAAGCCTTGCATTTTCTGTAGGTTTATTGTTCATTCTCTCCTTTGCAGATGTTCCAGCAAAGTTTGCAGAGTGTCCTGCAGCAGAGTCAAGTCCTCACATATTAACATTATATCATCAATGTAATGGGTCCATTTTACTGATGTAGGGAAGGAGAATGGGGACAAATCTTGAGCTACCATCACATAACACATTGTAAGGATATACAGTAGCCTTGGGGAAGCAGTTGAAAGATTTATGGTTGCTCCTTTTACATGAAGGCAAATTGATCTTGTGGCCAAGGGTATACTGAAAAAAAAAAAAAACCCTTTCCAAGTCCAGGACAACATGGTATACTCCTAGGACCATGGCCAAATTATCTAAGATGTAGTTAGAGAACATACTCTGGAGGATGCAGTGTTGGGCATAGCCACATGGATGTGGGGCACTCCCTTGTTCAGTTCTTGGTAGTCCATGGTTATCTGCCATGAGTCATTTACCTTTAACTGGCCATACCAGGCTGTTGAAAGCACTATGGACATGTATTAGAGTATACTTGGCTCAAATGTCACCTTTTGTTTATTTTTGGGGGACCAGTGAATGGTGAACTTAACATGAAGTCTCCCATCACCTTCAATGGTCCTCACCTGGAGGCAGTCTTGACCTGTATCCTTTATCTGGGGCATGTGAGGCACTCACCTAGAATAGGACTGTATCCCTGAGGCCTCTCCTAGAGAAGGTAGGGCATCAGGAATGGTAAGGGCAGGTGGAACAGGTCTAAACTGTTGTTCAGGTTTTAAGGCTTTCCAGAGACTAACCAACACAGCGTTGGGTTGCTGGTCTATCTTTTCTTTTCTTTTTTTTTATTATTATGAAATTTATTGTCAAATTGGTTTCCATACAACACCTGGTGCTCATCCCAACAGGTGCTGGTCTATCTTTTCAGGTAGGGTTTTAGTAGCAAGGTAAATCACATTTACTTCTGTGTTACTTTTAATGGATACTTTACAGCTGATTGGAATAACCTTTTCACTTTCCAAGCTCCCTTTCTGTTTCAGGTCTTTCCCACAGCCCATATTCATTCCTGGAATTTGTCAGTTTCCCTCATAACAGTAGTTGATTACCCAATATCATAAATTTCTTGCATCATTACTGGGCTAAGCATGGATATCAGCATCCTATACCAGGTGCTAGGATTAAACTGGAATATCTTGGCTTTCATTTCTTTTTGTTGTTGTTGTTGTTTGTTCTGTTGTGTTTTGGCTTTTAATTTCTGCAGTGAATGTGGCCCAATTAGGGCCTTCAAAGATGGGGGCTTAGATTGCTTGTTTCATTTTCAACTCCCTAAAAATTTGTTCTAACTCATCTATAGATTGTACTCATGGAGATTCCCCTTTATTGGGCCAAGATTCCCTGCAGGCTAGAATAATCCAATCTATAAGGAAGTAAGTACCTTGAACTTCCTAAGCACCATGCTAGTGGTATGCAGGATATGTGGTGATGTTGGTCATTTTCTCTGTTTCCTGCCCTGTCAGAGAAATGCCTTTGCATTTCTGATTCCCTGACCTCTGGATCCAATAGCTGCACTAACCATGCCTGGATACTTTCCCTGGCCTTTCGCTGGAGTATGGTAACTATATCAATAAGCTCAGTAGGAGTATATTCTCTCATCATGAACATTTCCTAAATTGGGAGCTGCACTGCTAGTTGGGGTTGTTGCTTTGATTTTTCTTTCCTTTGTATTGGGGCTTGAACAGCAGGGGAATTTTGTGTATTTCATTCTCAATCCCCACAATGTACTTTTGTCTCCCTCCCTTTCCCAGAGATTCCACCTCTTAGTATCCCTTATCAGGTTTGTGCCCTTCTAGGTTTTCAAAATGGCACACCAAGATCTCTAACTTATTGTTCTTCTTTCCCACCTTGTCTGCCAGCCCTGAAGCTAGGAGAGCAGTGGATAAACACATATCCTTCTCTAGCCTCAACTCTTTTTCCAACTTTCTAACTCAAGTTTCTGCCTCTAGTTGGGCATCGGTGGCCAACTGAACTGCCCACAGTAGAGGACAACACACCGTGGCAGCCATTTGCTTTCCTGTTTGGCCACAGTGTGCTCTATGCAGTCCTCAAACAAGCACATCAAATCTGCTGATGTTTTCAAGGAATCTCTGGACTACAAGCATCTAACATATGTGCCATCCTTTCCCACACAGAGGTTGATGGCCAACTCAGGATTTCCCTCAATGATAGCCCTTCCCAAGATTCATTTTTCTGATCTCCTGCCTGGCTTGCCAATTGTGGGTTTGCAAACTGGTACCTGCATATGGAAGGCAAAAAAAGACTGAAGAAAGAGGCAGACTACTCCAGGCTTTGGTGGCAGTTTTAATAAAAAAAGGAACTTACATACAAGGCTTGTCTTGAGTGACTGCAAGATTAAAAATCTCTGCACCCCCCTGCCAGAATCTTAAAAGTTTATATAGAGGTCTTAGCTGTGTTCAGTTCCACATGCCATTGATGGTCTCAACAACACATTCTCTCTCAATACTATGTGCTTGAAAATGGCTCCCACTGTGAAAATGGTGGGCAGAATATATATTCCAAGGACAGGGGAGGGGGTCTGGAGCCTCCAATTGTGTAGGTCCAGCTTCCATGTCAACTGGCAGTCAGGTTCTCTAGATTGCTTCCTCCAGCACCAACTATAATTGTGGATTTATCAAAAACAAAAAAAAAGAGAGGTTAGAGTGGGAGGGAGCCAAAGCATAAGAGACTCTTAAAAACTGAGAACGAACTGAGGGTTGATGGGGGGTGGGAGGGAGGGGAGGGTGAGTGATGGGCATTGAGGAGGGCATCTTTTGGGATGAGCACTGGGTGTTGTATGGAAACCAATTTGACAATAAATTTCATATATTAAAGAAAATAAATAAATAAATAAAAACCACACTAGAAAAAAAAATAATTGTGGATTTACCTATTTCTCCTTTCAAAACGGTCAGTTTTTCCTTCACATGATTTGCAGCTCTGCTGTTTGGTGCACAGGCATTTAGGATTGTTATATCTTTTTGGTGGATTAGCCTCTCTATTATTGTAAAATTTCCCTTTATCTAATAGACTCCTTTGTTTTGAAATCAACTTTACCTGATGTTAATATAGCTACTCCTGCTTTCTTTTTATTAATGTTTACAGGATATGTCTTTCTCCATTCTTTTACTTTCAACCTGCTGATATCATTATATTTGAAGTCAGTGTCTTGTAAACAGCATATAGTTGGAATACACACACACACACACACACACACACACACACACATATATATATATATATATACACATACATACATATATAATATTTATACTCAACATGGGACTTGAACTCATAACCCCAAGATCAAGAGTTGCATGCTCTACTGACTGAGCCAGCCTGGTGGCCCTGGATAATATATTTTAATCCACTCTGTCAATCTCAGTCTTTTAATTGGTATAATTTGATAATTTATATTTCTTATAATATTTGATATGTTTCAGCTTAAATCAGCTATTTTATTTTTTTGTTTTCTGTATGTTCTCTGCTTTTTGTTTTTAATTTTTTTAACATTTTTACTTATTTTTGAGAGAGAGAGAGAGAGAGAGAGAGAGAACTAGTGAGGGATGGGCAGAGAGAGAGGGAGACACAGAATCAGAAGCAGGCTCCAGGCTCTGAGTTGTCAGCACAGAACCTGATGCAGAGCTCAAACCCACAAATTGTGAGATCATGACCTGAGCCGAAGTAGGACACTTAACCAACTGAGCCACCCAGGTGCCCCGTGTTCTCTGCTTTTTGTTTCTGTCTTTCTTGTTTGGGTTACTTGAACATATTTGTAGAGTTTTGTTTTGTTATTTATAGTGTTCTGAAGTGTTTCTCTTAGTATAGCTTTTTTAGTGGTTGCTATTGGTATTGTATTATACACACATAACTGTCAAAGTGTATTTTCTTTGAAATTTTACAGTTTCAGTGAGGTAGAGAAACCTTACCTCACTTTACCTCTCTTTACCCACAAAATATATACCTCCCACATAAAATATAATTGTTTAAATATTTTCTCCACATACATTTAGAACCACATCAGATAGTGTTGGACTTTTTATTTCCACCATTAAACATAATTTAAAAGAGTCCAGAGAGAGGGAAAGTATATTGGATTTACCCATATTTTTGTCTATGATGCTTTTTTCTTTTTTCCTGATATTTTTAGGTTCCTGCTTTTATCATGTCCTTTTTGTTTAAAGGAGTTCCCTTAGCCATTCTTTTAGAGTTGGTCTGCTGATGAAAAGTTCTGCCTGATTTTCTTTCTCTGAAACTGTCTTGATCTCCTTCATTCCTGAAGAATATTTTTGCTGGATATAGGTTTTCTGCATTGACTTTTTTTAGCACTTGAAAATGTACCACTTCTTAAGTCTAGCCTCCATAGTTTCTAAAATGGTTCATGTGAATTGTTTTCCCTGTATAGGTAAGGAGAAATTTCTCACATTGATTTCAAGATTTTTATTATGATTTTATTTAATTTTATTTACCTTTCATCATTGAAAGTTTATAATGTGTCCTGTTGTGGACTTCAACAAAGTGTTAATCAGCTTCTTGAATTTGTAAGTTTGGATATTTTCCCCAATTTATGAATATTTGTAATTTGATTACTTGTTCAGCCCATGCTCTGTCTTCTCTCTTTCTAGAACTCTGGTAACCAAAATGTTGTAGTCTCACTGGTCCCTGAGAATCTAGTCTTTTTTTTTAAAGTCTATTTCCTCTTGTTGCTCACATTGGTAATTTCTATTGTTCTATCTTCCAGTTCACAGATGCTTTCCTCTGTCTCATTCACTATGCTCTTGAGTTTATACATTGTGTTTTAACTTTTAATTATTATATTTTTCAGTTCTAAAATTTCAGTTTGGTTGTTCTTTATATCTTGTACTTCTTTTTTTTAAATTTTTATTTAAATTCCAGTTAGCATACAGAGTTATATTCATTTTAGGTGTACAATATAGTGATTGAACACTTCCATGATTGAGCACTTCCTGGTGCTCATCACAAGTGCACTCCTTAATCCCCATCACCTATTTAATGCATCCCTCCACCCACCTCCCCTCTGATAACCATCAGTTTGTTCTCTATAGTTAAGAGTCTGCTTCTTGGTTTGCCTCCACCCTTTTTTCTTTGCTCAATTTTCTATTTATTTGCAGGTACTTTTGTTTCTTCACTTTTCTCAAGCATGTTCCTAACTGCTCATTAGGATATTTTGGTGTTGGGGGCACCTAAGTGGCTCAGTCATTTAAGCATCTGACTTTGGCTCAGGTTATGATCTCATGGTTCGTGAATTCAAGCCCCACATACGGCAGTCAGCGCAGAGCCTGCCTCAGATCCTCTGTCTTCTCTCTCTGCCCCTCCCCTGCTCACACACACAATCTCTTTTTCCTTGTCTCTCACAAAAATAAACAATAAAACAATTTTTAAAAAAGAATAAAAGCATGTTCCTAATTGCTCATTATAATATTTTGGTGTTGTGGGCACCTGGGGGCTCATCTGGTTAAGTATCTGACCTTGGCTCTGGTCATGATCTCACAGTTTGTTAATTCAAGCCCCATATCTGGCTCTGTACTGACAGCTCAGAGCCTGGAACCTGCTTCAGATTCTGTCTCTGTCTCTGACCCCTCCCCTGCCCATGCACTGTCTCTCTCTCAAATATAAATAAACATTAAAAAATTAAAAAAAGAATACTTTGGTATTGTGTGTAAGTGATGAATTACTAAATTCTACACCTGAAACTAGTATTACACTGTATGTTAATTAACTGGAATTTAAATAAAAATGAAAACAACACAAAATTTTTAAAAAGAATATTTTAATAATAGCTGGTTTAAAATTATTAGATAGTTCGGGGCGCCTGGGTGGCTCAGTCGGTTAAGCGGCCGACTTTGGCTCAGGTCATGATCTCGCGATCATTGAGTTCAAGCCCCGCGTCGGGCTCTGTGCTGACAGCTCAGAGCCTGGAGCCTGTTTCAGATTCTGTGTCTCCCTCTCTCTGGCCCTCTCCCATTCATGCTCTGTCTCTCTCTGTCTCAAAAATAAATAAACGTTAAAAAAAATTTTAAAAAATAAAATAAAATAATTAGATAGTTCTAATATCACTGTCATCTTGGTGGTGCAATCGTTTTATTTTTTAAAATATATTTGAGATATATGAATTACAAAAAAAACTGTGCGACTTTAAGGTGCACAATGTGTTGCACTTATATATTGAAAAATGATTACAATCATAGTGGTAGCTAACACCATCATCCTGTCACATAATTGTCATTTCTGTTTTTGTGGTAAGATCATTTAAGATCTACTTTCTTAGCAACTTTAAAATACATAATATTGTTAGCTATAATCACCATGTTGCAAATTAGATTTGGCATTATTTATCTTATAACTGGAATTTTGTAACTTTTGACCAACATCTCCCCATGTTCCTCAGCCCCCAGCCTCTGGTAACTACCATTCTATTCCATGTGAGTTCAGCTTTTTTAGACTTCACATATAAATGATATAATACATTGTCTTTCTCGGTCTGACTTATATCACATAACATAATACCCTAAATGGTCTATCCATGTTGTTGCAAATGGGAGGGTTTCCTTCTTTTTTATGGCTGAATAATAATTCATTAAATATCATATCTTCTTTATCCACTCATCTGTTGACAGACACTTAGGATGTTTTCATATCTTAGCTCTTGTAAATAATGCTTCAATGAATGTGGGAGTGCATATATAATTTTGAGTCCTGTTTTCATTCCCTTTGGATTATACCCACAAATATTGGTATTTCTATTTTTAATTATTTGAGGAATCTTCATGCTGCTGTCCATAGTCACTGTACCAATTTAAATTCCCACAAACAGTGCACGAGGGTTCCTTTTCCTCCACATCCTCCCCAATATTTGTTATCTCTTGTCCTTTTTTATAATAGCTGTTTTAACAGGTGTGAGATAACATCTCATTGTGGTTTTGATTTGCATTTCCCTGATGATTAGTGATGTTGAGCATGTTTTCATGTACCTGTTCTCCAATTGTATGTCTTCATTGAAAAAATGTGTCTTCTGCTCATTTTAAAATGGCTTTGTTTGTTTTTTGCTATTGAGCTGTATGAGTTTTTAATATATTTTGGACACTAAACCTGTATCAGGTACATAATTTGCAAATATTTTTTCCCATTACGTAGGTTGACTTTTCATTTTGTTGATTGTTTTTCTTTTGCTATGGAGAAGGTTTTTAGTTTGATGTAATCCTACTAATTACTTTTGCTTTTGATGTCATATCCAAAAAATTGTTGCCAATCAAGGAGAGTTTCTCTTTTCTTCTAGGAGTATTACAATTTCATTGTTTTATGTTTTTATGTCTTCAATCTACTTCAGATCAATATTTGTAAGTGATGTAATATAGGAGTTCAATTTAATTTTTCTGCATGTGGTTATCCAATTTTTATAACACAATTTATTTCAGAGACTATCTTTTTCTCATTGAATATTTTTGGTTCCCTTGTCAAATATTAGTTTATCGTATATGTAGGTGTTTATTCCTGAGTTCTGTTTTTTTTTTTTTTTTGAGAGAGAGAGAGTTGAGAGGGCGGGGGCAGGGGGGAGAGAGACTCTTAAGCAGGCTCCATGCCCAGCATAGGGCCTATCACAAGGCTTGATCTCACAACTGTGAGATCATGACCTGGGCCAAAATCAGGAGTCAGACACTTAACCGACTGAGCCACCCAGGCGCCCCTATTCCTGGGTTCTTGATTCCATTGTTCTATTTTTATGCCACAATATTTTTATTACTATAGCTTTGTAGTATAGTTTGAAATCAGGAAGTCTGATGTCTCCTGTTTTGTTCTTTCTCAGGATTGCTTTGGCTATTCAAGGTCTTTTGTGGTTCAATATATATTGTAAGATTTTGTTTTCCATTTCTGTGAAAAAATACCATTTGAATTTTGATAAAGTTTGCATTGAATCCATAGATGGCTTTGGGTAGTATGGATATTTTAACAATATTAATTCCTCTCACTTATGAACACAGTATATCTTTTCATTTGTTTTGTCTTCTTCAATTTCTTTTATCAAAATCTCATTGTTTCTATGTACAGATCTTTCACTTTCTTGGTTAATTTATTTCTGAGTATTTTATTATTTTTAATGCTATTGTGAAGCATCTTTATTTCTTGTTAAGATATTTCCTTATTAGTGGGTAGAAACACAACTGATTTCTTTGTTTTGATTTTGTATTCTGTAAATTCACTGAATTTGTTGGTTACTTCCAGTGGTTTGTTTGGTTGAGTCTTTAGGATTTTCTCTATAGAAGATTATGCCATTCGCAAAAATATAATTTCACTTTTCCTTTTCAATTTGGATGCCTTTTATTTATTCATCTTGATACACTTGTCAAACTAGGACTTCCAGTACCATATTGAATAAGAGTGGTGAGAGTGGGCACCCTTGTCTTCTTGATCTTAGAGGAAACATTATAAACCTTTCACCTTTGAGTATGTTAATTGTGGGTTTGTTGACATGGTCTTTATTATGTTGAGGTATATTCCTTCTATACCAAATTTGTTGAAGGTTTTTTTTTTTTATCATGAAAGGATGTTACATACATTTTAATTTTTAAAAGTTTTATTGGAATTTAATTGATGCATAACATTGTACAATTTTAAGGTATACAAATATAGTGCTTTGATATATGTATATATTGAAAAATGATTACAACAATAAAATTAGCTAACATTCATCACCTCACATAGTTACAATTTTTCCCTTCAGTTGAGAACTTTAAGATCTACTCTCTTAACAACATTCAAATATAAAATACAGTATTGTTAACTATAGTCATCATGTTGTACATTACACTCCCAGTACTTACTTATATTATAAGTGGAAGTTTGTACTTTTTGACCATCTTCACCTAATTTCCCCACCCATGACTCCTGTTTTGGTGACCAAGAATCTGTTCTCTATATCTATGGCTTTTAACTTTTTATTTTTGTTTTTTAGATTTCACATATAAGGGAGATTATACAGTATTTGTCTTTCTCTGTCTGATTTATTTCACTTAAGCATAATGCCTTTAGGGGCCATCCATGTTGTCACAAATGGCAATATTTCCTTCTTTTTGTGGCTGAATGGTATTCTGCTTTGTACACATACCACAACATTTTATTTATTCATCCATCAGTGGATACTTAGCCTGTTTCCATATCTAGGCTACTGTAAATAATGTTGCAATAAACATGTAGGTATAGATATCTCTTCAGGACACTGATTTCATTCCCTTTGAATATATATCCAGAAGTGGGATTGCTGGATCATATGGTAGATCTATTTTTAATTTTTTGAGGAACCTCCATACTGTTTTCCATGGTGGCTGCACCAATTTACATTCCCAGCAACAATGTACAAGGGTTCCCTTTTCTTCATACTCTTGCCAGCATTTGTTATCTCTTGTCTTTTTGGTGGTAGCCATTCTAACAACTGTGAGGTGATGCCTCATTTTAGTTTTTATTTGCATTTCCCAGATGATTTGTAATGTTTAGCATGTTTTCATGTACCCATTAGTCATTTGCATATCTCCTTTATAAAAATGTTTATTAAGTTATTTGCACATTTTTTAATCGGATAATTTTTGTTGTTACTGAGTTTATGAGCTCCTTATATTCGGATATTAATCCCTTATCAAATATATGGTTTGCAATATTTTGTCCCATTCCATAGTTTGCTTTTTCATTTCATTGATTGCTTCTTTTGCTGTGCAGAAACTTCTTAGTTTGATATATTCCCATTTGTTTATTTATTTATTTATTTTATTTATTTTTTTTTGTTCTGTGTGCTTTAGGTATCATAGCCAAGAAACTATTGTGAAGATCCATGTCAAGTATATTTTCCCTTTTTTCTTCTAGGAGTTTTATGGTTTCCGGTCATACATTTTTTTAATTAAAAATTTTTTAAATATTTATTTATTATTTTGAGAGAGAGGGGCAGGCAGAGAGATGGAGACACAGAATCTGAAGCAGGGTCCAGGCCCTGAGCTGTCAGCACACAGCCTGACATGGAGCTTGAACTCATGGACTGCAAGATCATGGCCTGAGCAGAAGTTGAATGCTTAACCAACTGAGCCATCCAGGCGCCCCTCAGGTCATACATTTAAGCCTTCAATTCATTTTAAGTAAACTGTTGTGAATTTCATTCTTTTGTATGTGAATATCCAATTTTCCTAAATATCCATTTATTGAAGAAACCTTTTTTTCTCTATCAAGTATTCTTGCCCTCCTTGTCAGATAAGTTGACCATACACGGATGGGTTTACTTCTGGGCTCTTAATTTTGTTCCATTGCTCTACATGTCTGTTTTTATGGCAGTAACACACTGTTTTAATTACTTTAGCGTTGGAATATAGTTTGAAACCATGAAGTATAATGCCTCCAGCTTTGTTCTTTTAAAAATTGTTTTGGCTACTTGGGGTTTGTGATTTCACATGAATTTTAGTATTGTTTCTTCTATTTCTGTAAAAAATGCCACTAGAATCTTGATAGGGATTATATTGGATCTACATGTAGCTTTGGGTAGTATATACATTTTAACAATATTAATTATTTCAACCTATTAATATGGGATATCCTTCCATTTATTTGTGTCTTCTTCAATTTCTTTTATGAATATATTTTAGTAGTGAGTGTAAAGGTCTTTTACCTCCTCGGTTAAATTTATTCCTAACTATATAATTTTTTGATGTTATTGTAAATAAGATTTTCTATTTTTTTCAAATAGTTTATTGTTAATGTAGAGAAACACTACTGATTTTGTATGTTGATTTTGTATCCTGTAACTTTATTGAATTTGTTTATTAGTTTTAACATTTTTATAATGGAGTCTGTGGGATTGTCATCTACAAATGTCATCTATGAGTAGAGAGTTTCCTTTTCAATTTGCAGGACTCTAATTTTTCTTGCCTAATTGCTCTGGCTAGGACTTCCAATACTATGTTGAATAAAAGTGATGATTGTGGGCATCTTTGTCTTTAAATTGTTCCTTAACACCTCTCTAAATGCATTTCACAATGGTTGTCACATCCATTCACTGCAATAACATTGATTTCAATGCAGGAAGCAGGTAGCGCTCTTAACAAACATCTTTTTTACATGTGTCACACACTTGTCTATATGCAATACAGAACCATTAATACATCCATTTACTGATATAACACTGGTTTCAAGATTGCAGTAAGTAGTAATCTTAAAACAATATTTATTGCAATTCATTAAACACCTCTCTACACACATCACAGAATGGCTGTATCATACATAACCTGATATAGCACTGTCTGAATGCATCAAATAAGTAACACTCTTCCAAAAACTCCTTTACATGTGTTCTTAAACACTTCTCCAAGCATTACAGAATGGGCATCATATTAATTCACTGTAATAACACTGTTCTCAATGTAGCAATCAAGTAGTGTTCTTAGAAACATCTTTATTACAACAGTTTTTAAGCACTTTTTTACATACATTACAGATTGGCTTCCACTTCAATTCTTTGATATAACACTATTTTCAAGGTAGCAAGCCACATTCTTTGAAACATTTTTTTTCCAAATTTTTATTTAAATTCTAGTTACTTAACATATAGTGTAATATTGGTTTAAGGAGCAGAATTTAGTGATTCATCACTTACATATAACACCCAGTGCTCATCACAAGTGCCTTCTTTATACCCATCACCTATTTAACCCAATCCCCCCATTCACCTCCCCTCCAGTAACCCTCAGTTTGTTCTCTGTCCCTAAGAGCTTCTTATGGTTTGCTTCTCTCTTTTTTCCCATCCCCTATGTTCATCTGTTTTCCTTCTCAAATTCCACATATGAGTGAAATCATATGGTGTATGTCTATCTTTGATTTATTTCGCTGAACACAATACACTTTAGCACCATCCACATCATTGCAAATGGTAAGATTTCATTCTTTCTGATGGGTGAGTAATATTACATTGTGTATACATACTGCATCTTTATCTATTCATCAGTCAGTGGGCATTTGGGCTCTTTCCATAGTTAGTCTATTGTTGATAATGCTTCTATAAACATTGGGGGCATGTGCCCCATCAAATGTATATTTTTGTATCCTTTGGGAAATAACTTAGTAGTGCAATTGCTGGGTCATGGGGTAGTTATATTTTTAACTTTTTGAGAAACCTCCATACTGTTTTCCAGAGTGGCAAACTAGTTTACATTCCAACCAACAGATTAAGAGGGTTCTCCTTTCTCCACATCCTCAAAAATATCTGTTATTTCCTGTGTTGTTAATTCTAGCCTGATAGGTGTGAGGTGGCATCTCACTGTAGTTCTGATTTTTATTTCCCTGATGATGAGTGATGCTGAGCATCTTTTCATGTGTCTATTACCCATATGCATGTCTTCTCTAGAAAAAATGTCTATTCATGTCTTCTGTCCATTTCTTAACTGGATTATTTATCTTTTGGGCATTGAGTTTGTAAGTTCTTTATAGATTTTGGACACTAAACCTTCATCTGATCTGTCATTTGCAAATATCTTCTCCCATTCCATAAGTTGTCTTTTTTTTTTAATTTGTATCCAAGTTAGTTAGCATATAGTGCTATAATGATTTCAGGAGTAGATTCCAGTGATTCATCCCCTATGTATAACACTCAGTTCTCATCCCAACAAGCGTCCACCCTAATGCCCCTTACCCAAATGGGTAAGCTCACCCACCCACCCACAATCCCTCCAGAAACCCTCAGTTTGTTCTCTGTATTTAAGAGTCTATTATGTTTTGTCCCCCTCCTTGTTTTTATATTATTTTTGCTTCCCTTCTCTTATGTTCATCTGTTTTGTATCTTAAATTCCTTAATGAGTGAAGTCATATGATATTCGTTTTTCTCTGGCTCATTTCGCTTAGCATAATACCCTCTAGTTCCATCCATGTAGTTGCAAATGGCAAGATTTATTCTTTTTTAAAATTTTTTAAAAAGCTTTATTTATTTTTGACAGAAAGAGAGAGAGACAGAGCATGAGCGGGGGAGGGGCAGAGAGAGAGGGAGACAGAATCTGAAGCAGGCTCCAGGCTCTGAGCTGTCAGCACAGAGCCCGACGTGGGGCTCGAACCCACAGACCACGAGATCATGACCTGAGCTGAAGTCGGATGCTCAACCAACTGAGCCACCCAGGTGCCCCAAGATTTCATTCTTTTTGATTGCCAGGTAATACTCCTTTGTGTATACATACCACAACTTCTTTATTCATTCATCCATCGATGGACATTTGGGCTCTTTCCATTCTTTGGCTATTGTTGATAGTGTTGCTATAAACATTGGGATGCATGTGCCCCTTTGAAACAGCACACCTCTGTCCCTTGGATAAATACCTAGTAGTTCAATTGCTGGATCATAGGGTAGTTCCAGTTTTAATGTTTTGAGGAACCTCCATACTGTTTTCCAGAGTGGCTGCACCAGTTTGCATTCCCATCAGCAGTGCAAAAGAGATCCTTTTTCTCTGCATCCTCACCAACATCTGTTGTTGCCTGAGTTGTTTATTTTAGCCATTCTGACAGGTGTGAGGTGGTATCTCATTGTGGTTTTAATTTGTATTTCCCTGATGTTGAGTGATGTTGAGCATTTTTTCATGTGTCTGTTAGCTATCTGAATGTCTTCTTTGGAAAAGTGTCTATTCATGTCTTTTGCCCATTTCTTCACTGGATTATTTTGTTCTTTGGGTTTTGAGTTTGATAAGTTCATGATAGATTTTGGATACTAACCCTTTATCTGATATGTCATTTGCATATATCTTCTCCCATTCCATCGGTTGTATTTTAGTTTTGCTGATTGTTTCCTTTGCTGTGCAGAAGATTTTTATCTTGATGAGGTCCCAATAGTTCATTTTTGCTTTTGTTCCCCTTGCCTCTGGAGACATGTTGAGTAAGAAGTTGCTGTGGCCAAGGTCAAAGAGGGCTTTGCCTGCTTTGTCCTAGAGGATTTTGATGGCATCCTGTCTTATGTTTAGGTTTTTCGTCCATTTTGTTTATTTTTGTATATGATGTAAGAAAGTGGTCCAGGTTCATGTTCCTGCGAGTTGCTGTCCAGTTTTCCTAGCACCATTTGCTGAAGAGACTGTCTTTATTCCATTGTATATTCTTTCTTGTTTTGTCAAAGGTTAGTTGGCCATACGTTTGTGGGTCCATTTCCGGGTTCTTTATTCTGTTCCATTGATCTGAGTGTCTGTTTTTGTGACAGTACCATAGTGTTTTGATGATTACAGTTTTGTACTACATCTTTTTTTAAATTTTTTTTAATGTTTATTTATTTTTGAGACAGAGAGAGACAGAGCATGAACGGGGGAGGGTCAGAGAGAGAGGGAGACACAGAATCTGAAACAGGCTCCAGGCTCTGAGATGTCAGCACAGAGCCCGACGTGGGGCTCAAACTCACGGACTGCGAGATCATGACCTGAGCCGAAGTCGGATGCCCAACCGACTGAGCCAGCCAGGCGCCCCTGTACTACATCTTGAAGTCTGGGATTGTGATGCCTCCAGCTTTGGTTTTCTTTTTCAGAATTTCTTTGGCTATTCAGGGTCTTTTCTGGTTTGAAACATCTTATTACAAATGTTCTTAAACATGTTTCTACATGAATTACAGTATGGCTGTCTCATCCAATCATTCATATAACAGTGATCCAAATGTAGCAAGGCAATAGCACTGTTTCTTGGTTTGTCCCTCTCTCTTCTTTTACCCTTGCTTATTTGTTTTGTTTTAAAAAAAATCCATGGATGCCTTGGTGCCTCAATTAGTTGAGTGTCCAACTCTTGGTTTCAGCTGAGGTCATGATCTCACGATTCATGAGTTCAATCCCCACATGGGGCTTCATGCTGACAGTGCGAATCCTGCTTGGGTTTATCTTTCTTTCTCTCTCTCTCTCTCTCTGCCCCTCCCTGACTCGTATTTTTTTTCCTCCCTCTCTCTCTCAAAATAAATAAATAAACTTAAAAAGAATTTAAAATTCCAAATGTGAGCGAGACCATATGGTATTTATCTTCCTCTGACATTGTTATTTTGTTTAATTTTTTAAAATATTTATTTATTTTCGAGAGAGAGAAAGAGAGAGACAGACAGACAGAGAACTAGCAGGGAAGGGGCAGAGAGAGAGAGAGAGACACAGAATCCGAAGTGGGCTCCAGCCTCCAAGCTGACAGCACAGAGCCTGACGCAGGGCTCGAACTCACAAAGTGCAATCTCATGACCTGAGCCGAAGTCGGATGCTTAACCAACTGAGCCACCCAGGTGCCCCTGTTTAGCAATATACTCTGTAGCTCTATTCATGTCATTGCAAATGGCAAGATTTCATTCTTTGTAATGGCTGAATAACATTCCATTGTATGTATACACACACATACACACACACACGCACGCACACACACACACACACACACACCTTCTTTATCCATTCATTTATTGGTGGACACTTGGGCTGTTTCCATAGCTTGGCTATTGTAAATAATAATGCTGTAATAAACATATGGGTGGATGTGTACCTTTCAATTAGTTTTTTTTTTTTTGAGGTAAATACCCAGTAGTGCAATTACTGGGTTGTAGGGTAGTTCTATTTTTAATTTTTTTGATGAACCTCTATACTGTTTTCCACTATGGCTGCACTAACTTCATTCCCAACAAGAGTGCATGAGGGTTGCTTTTCCTCAACATCCTTGCAAACACTTGTTGTTCCTTGTATTTTTTATTTTAGCCATTCTGACAGGTGTGAGGTGATATCTCATTGTGGTTTTCATTTGTATTTCCCTGATGATGAGTGATGTTGAGCATCTTTTTATGTGTCTGTTAGTCATCTGTATGTCTTCTTTGGAAAAATGTCTATTCATGTCTTCTGCCCATTTCTTAACTGGATTATTTGTTCTTTGGGTGTTGAGATTGGTAAATTCTTTTTATGTTTTGGATACTCACCCTGTATAAGATACATCATTTGCAAATATCTTCTCCCATTCTGTAGATAGGTTGCCTTTTAATTTTGTTGATTGTTTCCTTTGCTGTGCAGAAGCTTTTTATCTTGACGAAGTTCCAATGGTTTATTTTTGCTTTTGTTTCCCTTACTTCAGAGACGTATCTAGTAAGAAGTTGCTACAGCTGATGTCAAAAGGTTACTGCCTGTGTTCTCCTCTAGGATTTTGATGGTTTCCTGCCTCACACATAGGTCTTTAATCCATTTTGAATTTAATTTTTGTGTATGGTGTAAGAAAGTGGTCCAGTTTCATTCTTTTGCATGTTGCTCTCCAGATTTCCCAACACCATTTATTGAAGAGACTGTATTTTTCCATTCAATATTCTTTTGTGCTTTGTTGAAGATTAATTGACCATATAATTGTGGGTTTATTTCTACGTTTTCAATTGTGTTCCATAGACCTATATATCTATTTTTGTGCTGGCATAATACTTTTTAAATCACCACAGCTTTGTAATATAACTTGAAGTCTGGAATTGTGATGCCTCCAAGTTTGCATTCCTTTTCAAGGTTGCTTTGGCTATTTGTTGTTTTTTTTTTTTTTTTGTTTTGTTTTTGTGGTTGCATACAAATTTTATAATTCTCTGTTCTAGTTCTGTGAAAAATGCTATTGGTAGTTTGATGAAGATTGCATTAAATGTGAAGATTGCTTTGGGTAGTATAGATATTTTAACAATATTTGTTCTTCCATTTCATGAGCATGGAATGTCTTTCCATTTCTTTGTGTCATTAGTTTCTTTCATAAATGTTTTATAGTTGTCAGAATACTGGTCTTTCACCTCTTTAATTAGGTTTATTCCTAGTCAATTTATTATTTTTGGTGTCATTGTAAATGGGATTGTTTTCTGAATTAATTTCTCTATCTGCTGCTTCATTGTTAGTATATTGAAAGGCAATCATCTCTGCACATTGATTTTGTATCCTGAAACTTTAGTGAATTCATTTATCAGTACTAATATTTTTTGGTGGAATCTTTTGGTTTTTTTTATATATATATCGTATCATGTCATCTACAAATAGTGAAAGTTTTAATTCTTCCTTATCAATTTACATGACTTTTATTTCTTTTTGTTGTCTATAGCTGGGGCTAGAACTTCCAGTACTATCTTGAATAAAATTGGTGAGAGTGGACATCCTTGTCTTGTTCCTGACCTTAGGGGTAAAGCTCTGTTTTCCCCCATAGAGTATGATGTTTGCTCTGGGTATTTCATATAAGACATTACTATGTTGAAGTATCTTTCCTCTAATATTATTTGTTGAGGATTTTTGTCATGAATGTATGTTGTACTTTGTCAAATGCTTTCTTTAATACATTGTAATGATCATACAGTTTTTATCATTACTCTTATTGATGTGATGTATCACACTGATTTACAAATACCGTACCACTGTTGCATAATGGTAATAAATCCTACCTAATCTTGGTGAATGATTTTTTTAATGTATTGCTGGGTAATACTGGTTCCTAGAATTATTTTGAGGATTTTTGAATCTATGTTAAGCAAAGATATAGGCCTGTAGTTGTCTTTTATGTGTGTGTAGTGTCTTTATTGGTTTTGGTATCAGGGTAATTCTGGCTCAAAGAATGAAACTGGAAGTTTTACTTCCTCCTCTATTTTGTAAAATAGTTTGAGAAGAATAGGTATTAATTCTTCTTTAAATGTTTTGTAGAATTCCCCTGCGAAGCCATCTGGTCCTCAAATTTGTTGTTTTTGGTTGTTTTTTTTTTTTTTTTTATCAACTATTCCTTTATTTTTTTTTCAATATATGAAAGTTATTGTCAAATTGGTTTCCATACAACACCCAGTGCTCATCCCAAAAGGTGCCCTCTTCAATACCCATCACCCACCCTCCCCTCCTTCCCACCCCCCATCAACCCTCAGTTTGTTCTCAGTTTTTAAGAGTCTCTTATGCTTTGGCTCTCTCCCACTCTAACCTCTTTTTTTTTTTCTTCCCCTCCCCCATGGGTTTCTGTTAAGTTTCTCAGGATCCACATAAGAGTGAAAACATATGGTATCTGTCTTTCTCTGTATGGCTTATTTCACTTAGCATCACACTCTCCAGTTCCATCCACGTTGCTACAAAGGGCCATATTTCGTTCTTTCTCATTGCCACGTAGTACTCCATTGTGTATATAAACCACAATTTCTTTATCCATTCATCCGTTGATGGGCATTTAGGCTCTTTCCATAATTTGGCTATTGTTGAGAGTGCTGCTATAAACATTGGGGTACAAGTGCCCCTATGCATCAGTACTCCCTCCACACTGCTTTCCAGAGCAGCTGCACCAATTTGCATTCCCACCAACAGTGCAAGAGGGTTCCCGTTTCTCCACATCCTCGCCAGCATCTATAGTCTCCTGATTTGTTCATTTTGGCCACTCTGACTGGCATGAGGTGATATCTGAGTGTGGTTTTGATTTGTATTTCCCTGATGAGGAGTGACATTGAGCATCTTTTCATGTGCCTGTTTGCCATCCAGATGTCTTCTTTAGAGAAGTGTCTATTCATGTTTTCTGCCCATTTCTTCACTGGGTTATTTGTTTTTCGGGTGTGGAGTTTGGTGAGCTCTTTATAGATTTTGGATACTAGCCCTTTGTCCGATATGTCATTTGCAAATATCTTTTCCCATTCCGTTGGTTGCCTTTTAGTTTTGTTGGTTGTTTCCTTTGCTGTGCAGAAGCTTTTTATCTTTATAAGGTCCCAGTAATTCATTTTTGCTTTTAATTCCCTTGCCTTTGGGGATGTGTCGAGTAAGAGATTGCTATGGCTGAGGTCAGAGAGGTCTTTTCCTGCTTTCTCCTCTAGGGTTTTGATGGTTTCCTGTCTCACATTCAGGTCCTTTATCCATTTTGAGTTTCTTTTTGTGAATGGTGTAAGAAAGGTGTCTAGTTTCATCCTTCTGCATGTTGCTGTCCAGTTCTCCCAGCACCATTTGTCAAAGAGACTATCTTTTTTCCATTGGATGTTCTTTCCTGCTTTGTCAAAGATTAGTTGGCCATACGCTTGTGGGTCTAGTTCTGGGGTTTCTATTCTATTCCATTGGTCTATGTGTCTGTTTTTGTGCCAATACCATGCTGTCTTGATGATGACAGCTTTGGAGTAGAGGCTAAAGTCTGTGATTGTGATGCCTCCTGCTTTGGTCTTCTTCTTCAAAATTACTTTGGCTATTCGGGGCCTTTTGTGGTTCCATATGAATTTTAGGATTGCTTGTTCTAGTTTTGAGAAGAATGCTCGTGCAATTTTGATTGGGATTGCAACGAATGTGTAGATAGCTTTGGGTAGTATTGACATTTTGACAATATTTATTCTTCCAATCCATGAGCAGGGAATGTCTTTCCATTTCTTTATATCTTCTTCAATTTCCTTCATAAGCTTTCTATAGTTTTCAGCATACAGATCTTTTACGTCTTTGGTCAGATTTATTCCTAGGTATTTTATGCTTCTTGGTGCAATTGTGAATGGGATCAGTTTCTTTATTTGTCTTTCTGTTGCTTCATTGTTAGTGTATAAGAATGCAGCTGATTTCTGTACATTGATTTTGTATCCTGCAACTTTGCTGAATTCATGTATCAGTTCTAGCAGACTTTTGGTGGAGTCTATCGGATTTTCCATGTAGAGTATCATGTCCTCTGCAAAAAGCGAAAGCTTGACTTCATCTCTGCCAATTTTGATGCCTTTGATTTCCTTTTGTTGTCTGATTGCTGATGCTAGAACTTCCAACACTATGTTAAACAACAGTGGTGAGAGTGGGCATCCCTCTCGTGTTCCTGATCTCAGGGAAAAAGCTCTCAGTTCTTCCCCATTGAGGATGATGTTAGCTGTGGGCTTTTCATAAATGGCTTTTATGATCTTTAAGTATGTTCCTTCTATTCTGACTTTCTCAAGGGTTTTTATTAAGAAAGGGTGCTGGATTTTGTCAAAGGCCTTTTCTGCATCGATTGACAGGATCATGTGGTTCTTATCTTTTCTTTTATTAATGTGATGTCTCACGTTGATTGATTTGCAAATGTTGAACCAGCCCTGCATCTCAGGAATGAATCCCACTTGATCATGGTGAATAATTCTTTTTATATGCTGTTGAATTCGATTTGCTAGTATCTTATTGAGAATTTTTGCATCCATATTCATCAGGGATATTGGCCTGTAGTTCTCTTTTTTTACTGGGTCTCTGTCTGGTTTAGGAATCAAAGGAATACTGGCTTCATAGAATGAGTCTGGAAGTTTTCCTTCCCTTTCTATTTCTTGGAATAGCTTGAGAAGGATAGGTATTATCTCTGCTTTAAACGTCTGGTAGAACTTCCCTGGGAAGCCATCTGGTCCTGGACTCTTATTTGTTGGGAGATTTTTGATAACCGATTCAGTTTCTTTGCTGGTAATGGGTCTGTTCAAGCTTTCTAATTCCTCCTGATTGAGTTTTGGAAGAGTGTGGGTGTTTAGGAATTTGTCCATTTCTTCCAGGTTGTCCAATTTGTTGGCATATAATTTTTCATAGTATTCCCTGATAATTGTTTGTATCTCTGATGGATTGGTTGTAATAATTCCATTTTCATTCATGATTTTATCTATTTGGGTCATCTCCCTTTTCTTTTTGAGAAGCCTGGCTAGAGGTTTGTCAATTTTGTTTATTTTTTCAAAAAACCAACTCTTGGTTTCGTTGATCTGCTCTACCGTTTTTTTTAGATTCTATATTGTTTATTTCTGCTCTGATCTTTATTATTTCTCTTCTTCTGCTGGGTTTCGGCTGCCTTTGCTGTTCTGCTTCTATTTCCTTTAGGTGTGCTGTTAGATTTTGTATTTGGGATTTTTCTTGTTTCTTGAGATAGGCCTGGATTGCAATGTATTTTCCTCTCAGGACTGCCTTTGCTGCGTCCCAAAGCGTTTGGATTGTTGTATTTTCATTTTCGTTTGTTTGCATATATTTTTTAATTTCTTCTCTAATTGCCTGGTTGACCCGCTCATTCTTTAGTAGGGTGTTCTTTAACCTCCATGCTTTTGGAGGTTTTCCACACTTTTTCCTGTGGTTGATTTCAAGCTTCATAGCATTGCAGTCTGAAAGTATGCATGGTATAATTTCAATTCTTGTAAACTTATGAAGGGCTGTTTTGTGACCCAGTATATGATCTATCTTGGAGAATGTTCCATGTGCACTGGAGAAGAAAGTATATTCTGTTGCTTTGGGATGCAGAGTTCTAAATATATCTGTCAAGTCCATCTGATCCAATGTATCATTCAGGGCCCTTGTTTCTTTATTGACC
>NC_064817.1:56739457-56768428 GCF_023721935.1 Panthera uncia | reverse complement strand
GGGCAGGAGGGGCAGGCTTAGCTCGCTTCTCCTTAGGTGATCCACTTCAGGAGGGGCCCTGTGGCAGTGGGAGGGAGTCAGATCTGCTCCCGGAGGGGTGGCTCTGCAGAAGCACAGCGTTGGGTGTTCGCACGGAGCAAGCAAGTTCCCTGGCAGGAACTGGTTCCCTTTGGGATTTTGGCTGGGGGATGGGTGAGGGAGATGAAGCTGGTGAACGCCTTTATTCCCCGCCAAACTGAGCTCTGTGGTCCCGGGGCTCAGCAACTCTCCTTCCCTTTGTCCTCCAGCCTTCCTGCTTTCCTAGCAGAGTTGTTAACTTATGACCTCCCAGATGGTAAGTCCTGCTTGCTCTCGGAACACACTCCGTCTGGCCCCTCCACTTTTGCAAGCCAGACTCGGGGGCTCTGCTTGGGGTAGGCTGCCCCTCCACCCCGGCTCCCTCCCGCCAGTCCGTGGAGTACGCACTGCCTCGCCACCCTTCTACCCTCTTCCGTGGGCCTCTTGTCTGTGCTTGCCTCTGGAGACTCCGTTCTGCTAGTCTTCTGGTGGTTTTCTGGGTTATTTAGGCAGGTGCAGGTGGAATCTAAGTGATCAGCAGGACGCGCGGTGAGCCCAGTGTCCTCCTATGCCGCCATCTTCCTTCGTTTTTTTTTTTTTTTTGATGTATTTTGATTACTGATTCAATGATCTTACTGGTAACCAGTCTGTTCAAATTTTCTATTTCTTCTACCTCAGTTTTGATATGTTATCTTTTTCTAGGAATTTATACATTTCTAGTTTGTCCAATTTTTTAGCATATAATTTTTCAAAATACTCTCTTACAATTGTTTGTATTTCTGTGATGTTGGTTGTTATTTCTCCTTTCATTTGTGATTTTGTTTCAGTCCTTTCTCTGTTTTCACTCTCTCTCTCTCTATCTCTTTTGATGTGTCTGACTAAAGGATCATCAATTTTCTTTGTCTTTTCAAGGAACCAGCTCCTGCTTTCATTGATCTGTTCTATTATCTTTTTAGTTTCTATGTTATTTACTTCTGCTCTAATCTTTGTTATTTCCTTTCTTTTCCTGTTTTTGCGTTTTGTTTGTTGTTCTTTTTCTAACTCCTTTATGTGTAAGGTTAGGTTGTTTGAGATTTTTCTTGCTTCTTGAGGTAAGCCTGTATTGTAGTAAACTTCCCTCTTAGAATCCCTTTTGCTGCATCCCAAAGGTTTTAGACTGTTGTGTTTTCATTTTCATTTGTTTCCACGAATTTTTGTATTTCTTCTGTGATTTATTCATCGACCCAATCTTTGTTTAGTAGCATGTTATTTAACCTTCATGTGTTTTTGGTCTTTCCAGTTTTTTTCTTGTGGTTGATTTCTAATTTCATTGTGCTATGGTCAGAAAAGATGCATCTAAGTCTTCCATCTATTTTAATTCATTGAGGCTTGATTTTGGCCTAATTTTGATCTATTCTGGAGAATGTTCCATGTACTCTTGATAAGAATGTGTATTCTTTTATTTTAGGATGGAATGTTCCAAATCCATCTGTTAAATCCATCTGTTCCAATGTATTATTCAAAGCCATTCTTTTCTTGTTGATCTTGTGCTTAGATGATGTGTCCATTGATGTAAGTGGGGTGTTAAAGTCCCCTACTATTATTGTATTATTATTAATTAGTGCCCTTATGTTTGTTATTAACTGTTTTATGTACTTGGGTTCTCCCATACAGAGTGCATAAATATGTACAATTGTTATATTTTCTTGAGTGATTATTCCCTTTATGATTATATAGTGTCCTTCTTTGTCTCTTTCATGGACTTTGTTTTAAAGTCTATTTTATCCAATATAAATATTGCTCTCCTGGCTTTCTTTTGACATTCATTTGCATGATAAATGTTTTTCCATTTCTTCCCTTTCACTCTACAGGTTTCTTCAGTTCTTAAATGAGTTCCTTGTAGGCAGCAGATAGGCGGGTCTTGTCTTTTTATCCACTGTTTCACTCTATGTCTTTTGATTGGAGCATTTAGTCCATGTACATTCAAAGTAATTATTGATAGATATGTATTTATTGCCATTTTGTTACTGTCTGGTAGTTGTTTTTGAAGTTTCTTTATTTTTTGCATATCTACTAACATTGTTTGATTTGTGGCAACAATTCAGTTTATATATAGCATCTTCTGCATATAGCAGTCTATGTTAAGCTGTAGTTCACTTAATTTTGAACTCATTCTTTACTCTTCTCTCCACATTTCAGATATTTGATATCATGGTTTACATCCTTTTACTTTGTACTTCTCTTGACTAGTTTTGACAGATATACTTTATTTTCTTTTGCTTTTGTGCTCCCTATTTTTCTTACACTTATTTATTGTTTTTATTTTCTATTCCCAATGTCTCCCTTTTAGTAGTCATAAAATCTTTTAACATTTTTGTTTGGGAATCTTTTTTTAAAAAGTTTTATTTATGTTGAGAGAGAGAGAGAGAGAGCAAGCAGAGGAGGGGCAGAGAGAGAGAGGGAGAGAGAAAATCTCAAGCAGGCTCTGCACTGCCAGCACAGAGCCTGACATGGGGCTCACACCCACAAACCATGAGATCATGACCTGAGCCAAAACTAAGAGTCAGATGCTAAACCACTTAACCAACAGAGGCACCCAGATGCCCCTGGGAAACTCTTTATCTCTCCTATTCTGAATGATTGCCTTGGTGGATATACTGTATTCTTGGTTGAAGATATTCCTTTTTCAGCACTTTGAATACATCATGCCACTCCCTTCTGGTCTGCAAAATTTCCACTGAAAAATCAGCTGATATACTTATGGGATTTCTTTGTATGTAACTGTCTTCCTTTGTAACCTTTAAAATTCTTTATTACTATTTTTTTACCATTTTAATTACCATGAGTCTTGTTGGACCTCCTTGGGTTGAATTTGTGTGGGATTCTTGGTACCTCCTGAGTTTGGATCTCTATTTCCTTCCCCAATTCAAAAAGTTTTCAGCTATTATTTCTTCAAATACATTTTTTACCCCCTTTCTCTCTTCTTCTGGGATCCCTATAATGCAAATGTTTTTATGCTTGATGATATCACTGAGTTTTCTATTATGCAGTGGTTTTTTTTTGTCCCTGTTCACCCTGACTGCTTTCCATACTCTATCCCCTTGCTTGCTCTCTGTGATGTTAGTGAGACCAGTCAGGCAGGGTCTGAGGGGACACGACAGCAGAAGGGCTTGAGGCAGGGTGTCAGTGTTAGGAAAATTTGTACTGAGCTGTGAGTCCTAGGCTGGATTCCCCACAGCATGGTGCCTGCCAAGTTCATGGAGTGTGGTGGCAGTCGTGGGGTTGGTGGTGGTCTAGAGAATGATACATCTGTGTGGGTGGCAGCAGGGCAGGGCATGCAAGGGGCATTATCAAATTTGTACTGAGCTGCTAGTCTTAGGCTGGATTCCCTGAAGTGCAGTGGCAGTTGGCACACAGCAGCAGCTGCAGCCTGGGTTACAGCTTGTGTGCATGTGGTGGCTGGGCACAACATAGGGCATCTGTGTGCAAGGGGGCTAGGCATACCATGGCATCTGTGTGTGTGGTGTCTGGGTGTGGAATGTGAGGAGCTAGTAAAGCTTGCACTGAGCCACTAGCCCTAGGCGGGATCCCCCAAAGCACATTGGCCATGGGGGCATGGTGTGTAGAGGCAGCAGCTGTGCTGGGTGCTCATGGCATTAACAAAATTTGTGTTGAGCCCAGGGCAGAGACCAGCAGGCTTGGAGTAGGCAAGTCCTCAGGAGAACTCATGGTCAGGGTACACTGCTAACTGGTTAAGTATCTGTGCAGTGCCACCTTCCATAGGTGGCTCTGTGTTTATGCTGAGGCACAGGGGAGGAAAATGGCAACTGATAGCTCCTTTGTTCCCAGAGAATCCCCTAACATGCTCTGAAATAAGTATAAACAGATCTCCCTCCTGTTGTGCAAGCTATGAATTCTATATTACCTTTCTGTGGGCTGATGTCTCTTTAAGGGCAGAGACCCAACTTTCCCTTGCCTTCCTGGTTTGCCCACTGCTGAGTCAACTGACTTTTGATGCTCCAGGCTCTAAGTCCACTGGTTATACATACTCAGAGAATTCAGCCCCTCTGGTTTTCGAAGCCAGATATTACGAGGATTCATTTTCCCTTTTGGGACTCCCTGGTGGTTTTCCCTCTCCATGACCACAGCTCCTTCCCTCCTGTGCACAGCTCCTGACGTCCATTTTTGCCCTTCCTAAACTCTCTGATGCAGCTTCCTCTCTACATTTAGTTATGGAGTTTGATCTGCTAGTCGTCAGATAGCTGTCCAGTTTATTTACTTGAATGTGAAAGATGTCTAGTTGTAAACATAGGAGAGGTGAGCTTAGGGTCCTCCTACTCTGCCACCTTGCACCCCTTTAATCACAGGGCATGGTAATACTAAGAGATGCCCTAAGGGATCTTTTGCTTTTATATATCCTCTTCCTTACCTCCATTGTGGAGTAGTAGTCCAATTTCTCCTTTGTTGTCACAGTTAATCATACCATCCATTAATCTCCTTCATCTGTTTTGCCCATTCCCCCTTTTATAACCTCTATATTTATAACAGCATTATTTACAATAGCCAAGTTATGGAAGCAGCCAAAGTGTCCATTGATAGATGAGTGAAGAAGATGTGAGATGTATGCATGTGTGTATGTGTGTGTTGTGTGTGTATGTATGTATAGTGGAATATTATTCAGTCATATAAAAGAATAAAATCTTGCCATTTGCAATGACATGGATGGAGCTAGAGAGTATAATGCTAAGCAAAATAAGCTAGTCAAAAAAGACAAATATCATATGATTTCACTAATATGTGGAATGTAAGAAACAAATTAAAAAAGAAAAAAAAAGAGGCAAACCAAAAAAATTCCACACATTTAACTATAGAGAACAAACAGATGGTTATCAGAGGAGAGATGGGGGGCAGTGAAAAAGATGAGGGGATTAAGACTACACTTATCTTGCTCATCACTGAGTAATGTCTAGAATTTTGAATCACTGTATTGTATACCAAAACTAGTATAATACTGTATGTTAACTATACTGGAATTAAAATAGAAAGAAATGAATGCTAGAGACTAAAATAAAGAAATTCAGAAAAACAAAACAAAACAAAAACAGGGGTGGGTGAGTAGATTTCAAATGACAAATCTACTCTAACATTTCAATCTCCCTAAACCTTTTTATCCTTTCCTCTACATTAAAACCAAGGCAGGTTTGCTATTACAAACTCACACTTTGGTCCACTTTTTGGTCCGTGTTTCAGACAACCAACAAAAAAAACCTATAAGAGCCCTTTATAACTTCCTGACCTGCAACATTAAAAGTAGTATCTCCACTTAGGGAGCATACATCAATAAGTTTGGCCTCATCCAGCTTTATGTTTCTTCCACTATTATCCCACACACTTAATATCCATTCCCACACATATTCCTTGGATTGCTGTCTGTGTGGATTAGAAACTCAAGTAGTTCTTTTGGAGTGTAGTGAACCTCCCTATGGGTCACACTTTGTACTTCACCCTTTGCAACCTGCTGGGACATGATCTAGTTATAGGTCTAGAAACAAAGAGAAGTGGTGGGGGTAGGTCCTAAGAATAATCAGCAGTGTTTTGCACAGAAACATCCCCAGGGGAGGTCATTAATGTTTCCTCAGGCAGTGTAGGTTTATCCCCTCAGCCAGAGGTAAAGAAACTGCTTCCACTGGGGGTAAGTGGCCTCTTCCACTTGCCAAGAATACTTATCAGAATTTATGGGCTCAATGTTCCTGGTTTCATCAGGGTCTTCCTACACATCTCCATTCCAACTTTCAGGATCTCATTCCTTCCTAATAATGCCCTCATATTAACATTAGACATCCTATGAAGTTGGGAGTTCAACTTGTGTTGTAATTTAGCCAGATGAAATTCCAGGTTTGATTTTCAGTAATCTGAGCCCTGTGGTTATAGAAATTCAAGGTCTATTTCAGGGTACATATAGAAACTTTCATGTCATTATGTAGCACTTAAGTTGGGAATTCTGATTTCTGAGCTCATTATTTTCTTTCCCCAATTTGTCCAGTGACATTAACAGCAATTAGATAGTCTCACCATATTCATTAGTTTGCCAACAATTTTCAAAATTTATACACAGTCAACCAGCTCCTTCTGATAGATGGTCTATTAATGCAAAATTGTATGTTTTTCCTCTCTATATTGCTAAAACATAAGATTACCAGTGTTCTCTTTAGTACTGGAATAGAGTCATTAGCACTTAAGAATATAATTGACTCAGAGACCCAATTCCAGAAACCCCAGAACGAATTCAGAAAACTCATCCTTAAAATTCTGTTCCTCTGTAATCACTCTCAGTATCAAAATATATATTAGTTGGGTTTCTAATAACGAATTGGTTCATGAGATAATGGAGGCTGAGAAGTCCCAATATCTATAGTCAGCAAGCTGGAGAACCAAGAGCACTGATGATATAGGTTTCAGTCCAAAGGCCAAAAGGGTTGAGACCCAAGAAAAGTCAATGTTTGAGTTCAAATCTAAAGGTTAGAAACAAACCTATGTCCCAGCTCAAAACAGTAGGCAGGCAGGAGTTTCCTCTTGGATTGGATTGGATTCCTCATCCTGATTGGATGAGGGCTACACATTATGGAGGGCAATCTTTACTCAGTCTAACTATTCAAATGTTAATCTTATCTAAAAACACCCTCACAGACACACCCAGAATAATGTTTGACCAAATATCTGGGCACCCATGGCCTGGCCAAATTAATACAAATTTAACCATCACAAAATAAGGTTCACATAACATAAAATTGAGTATTTTAAAGTGTACAATTCAGTGGCCTTCAGTGAATTCATAGTGTTGTGCAACCATCACCACTATCTAATGGCAGAACATTTTTTCTACCCTTAAGCCAGTACCACACTATTTTGATTGCTTGTAGCCTTGCAGTAAGTTTGGAATAAGGAAATAAGAGTTCAACTTTCTTCTTTATCAAGATTGTTATGGCTGTTCCCCCTTGCCATTTCATATGAACTTGAGAATTAGCATTTCCATTTTTGTTTAAAAAATACTGTTGAAATTTTGTTAGAAATTGCATTGAATCTGTAGATTGCCTTGGGTCATATTGACATCTTAACAACATTAAAGCTTTTAATTCATGAATACAGGATTTCTTTCCATTGATTTATGTCTTTTAAAATTTATTTCAACATTATTTTTTTTTAAATTTCAGTGAACAAGTCTTGTATGTCTTTAGGCTTTTGAGATTAGGTCTTAAGAATAAAAACTGAGGTTTCCTTAGTGAGAAAATCTCTTCTGTGGACTGCAGTACCAGTTTTTGCTTGAGAATTTCCAGCCTGCCAACCTGTCTTATGGATTTCAGATTTGCCTTGCCTATCACCAAAATCATATAAGCCAATTCTTTGCAATAATCTCTCTCATTGTGTTTCTCAGACTCTTTCTTTGTCTCTGTCTATATATATCTATCTCTTTATCATATATATATGATATATATATATATATAGTCTATCTATCTATCTATCTATCTATCTATCATCTATCATTTACCTATTTCCCTTATAGTTGTCTGGCAAAACCCTGACACATATTTTGGTACTGAAAATGATCAGGAACTGAAGATGAATTTCCTAAACTGGTTTTTTGTTTACTGGAAACGACTCTATTTCAGTGGTAAAGAGGGTACTAAAATCCATGGTATGATGTGGCAATAGAGATAAGCAAAATATCACCATGGGAAACTCTTAATCAAATGCTAGTAAAAAGTGAGGTTCTAAGTCACTGTGTCATTGATAGTTAAAAACATTTTCTTTCAAAGTAATATGCGTGGTGAGTTTGGCTTGTTGCTTCTAATGGCACTGGAGTAAGTGGAAAAAGCATGATGAGCTCAGGGCTTCAAATTCCCATGTCAAACTTTTCATAAATAACCTGAAAACCTGTGTATAACTGAAAGCAATCTTCATCTACTGTAGACACAGGGCTGAGATTTCTGAAAACTAGTCCCAAAGTTTCATCCTGTAATAACAATGCAGTCTTGCAGGGTATCTTAAATTGGGAAGACATTAATTGGGAAGAAATTGAAACAGGAAATTTGGGATGGAGACTTATGGGAAAAATCCCAATGATACTGGGAACATCAAACCCCTAAATTCTGTGGCATCTTCTTGCCAGTAAATGAATTCTTTCCAACCTTATCTAAGTCAGTAATCCTGCGTTTCCTGAAGATCCTCAGGCCTCCTCTTAGGTAACTGTGTGGTAAGACACTTCTGATTCTTCTCAGGACCTATCTCTACCACCTCTCTTAACTTTTAAACCTATAACTAGAGTCAGGTCTCACCAGTCCCCAAAGAATAAAGTATAAAGTATGATCCAGGAGGAGGCATACTAGACACCAAGAGAACTGTGTGGTTTTCTGATTTTTACAGACAAAAGTCCGAGTAATATGTTTGGAGATGGATATTTAGGATGCTGAATAATGGTGGAATGAACATAAAGTTTTATCAGGCTTAAACTGTTTGTATGGACACACTCATCAGATATTCTGGATTCATTGTTTTAACTTGAGGGATTAGAAGGGGCTCTGACAAATTGGTTGGGTGGCTGAACCATGTACCAAAAGGTGGCCTACAAGAAATGAAGTAGAAATGGTAGAACTGCCTTGGTAAAGATTGGAATGTTAGACTGAATTTATCATGTAAGACTTTTACACACATAAATATATAAACATTGAAAATTGATTTTTATCCATTTAGGTTTTAAAAACCTCCAAACTATTCCATGGTGGCTGAACCATTTCACATTCCCACCAGCAATGTATGAGGATTCTGATTTCTCCATATTCATTCCAACACTTTGTATTTTCCATTTCTAAGATTATAGCCATCCTAAATGCATGTGAAGAGGTACCTGATATTGGTTTTGATTTGCATTTTCCTAATGACTAATGATGTTGAGCATCTTTTCATGTGCTTCTTGGTCATTTGAATGTCTTCTTTGGGGGAATGTCTAATCAAGTACTTTGCCCAAGTTTTAAGTGATTTGTCTTACTGAGCTATAAAACTTCCTTATATATTCTGCATGTTAGACCCTTAGATACAGGATTTGCAAATATTTCTTTCAGATTCTATTGGTTGTCTTTTACTTTCTTGATAATGTTCTTTGATGCAAAAACTTTGTAATTTTGATGAAGTCCAAATAATCTATTTTTTTTCTTCTGTTGCTCATGGATTAGGTATTATATCTAAGAATCCAAATACAAGGTCATGAAGATTTACCCTTATATTTCTTCTAAATGTTTAAATTTTTTTTCTTTTACAAATATATTTTTGATTCACTTTTATTTAACTTTTAAATATGGTGTGATGTACTGGTCCAACTTTGTTAACAGCACCATTTATTGAAAAGGCTATTCCAATGCCTGGTCTTGGCACCTTTATCCAAGACCAATTGGTCACAGATGTATGGCTTATTTCTGGCCTCTCCTTGCACTTCTATTACATGGGTCTAAATGCCTGACTTATGCCAGTACCACACTGTTTTTACTTCTGTGACTTTGTAGTAAATTTTGACACTAGGAAGTGTGAGTCCTGTCACTTCTATTTTTTTCAAAGTTGTTTTAGCTATTCAGGGTCTCTTGTAATTCTGTATGAATTTGAGAATAGGCTTTTACATTTCTGAAAAAAGCTGGCTACAGGAATTTGCTAGAGATTTCATTGAATCTGTACATTGCTTTGTGTACTATTGCCATCTTAAAAGTATTCAGTGTTCTAATAAATGAACAGAAGATATCTTTCCATCTAATAATATCAAATGTTTTAATGCATGAACACAGGATGTCTTTACATTTCCAGGTCTTTAATTTATTTCAGCAAAGTTTGTTGATTTCCCAGTAAAAGATTTTTATTTCCTTGATTATATTCCTTACTAGGTATTTTGTTTTTTTAGATACTACTGTAAATGGAATTTTTTCTTAATTTCCCTCTCAGATTGTTTATGACTACTGTTATAGAAATACAACCAGTTTTGTATGCTGATCTTGTACCCTGAAACTATGCTCAATTTATGCAAACCTTTTATAAATTTTCTTGCCTAATTGCTCTGTCCAGAAATTCTAGTACAATGTTGAATAAATGTAGCAGAAATGAGCACCCTTGTCTTAATTCCTGAACTGAGTTGGAGAGCTTTCAGTCATTCATTATGTTAGCTGTATGATTAATATGATTTTGGTAAATGTTCTTTATCATATTGAGGATGATATCTTTTATTTTTAGTTTTCTGATTGTTTTTATAATAAAAGGATGTTGAATTTTGTCAAAAGCTTTTCTGCAAATGAGATGATCATGAATTTTTTTTTGTTCTATTCATATGGTATGTTACATTGACTGATTTTTGTATATTGAACACACTTGAATTTATGGGATAAATCTTACTTAGTTATTGTGTGTAATTATATTTTTAAGTTTATTTTTGAGAAGGAGAGGGTGTGAATGGGGGGGGGCAGAGAGAGGGAGAGAGAGAGAATCTCGAGCAGGCTCTGCACTATCAGTGCAGAACCTGATGTGGTGCTTGAACTCATGAACTGTGAGATCATGACCTGAGCTGAAGTCAGATGCTTTGACTGAGCCACCCAGGTGCCCCTGTGTGTAATTCTTTTTAATATCCTGTTGGAATTACTATGTTGGAACTTGCTGAAGCATTTCGTATCTATACTCAGAAGGGATATTTGTTTGCAATTTTTTTTTTCCTTGTGGTGTTGTTGCTGGCTTTGGTATCAGGGTAGTACTGTTCTGATAGAATGAGTTAGAAAGTCTTTTTTTTTCTTTCTTTTCTTTTCTTTTCTTTTCTTTTCTTTTTTTTTCCTTTTAAACTGCTTTATTAAATTCACAATATATAATGAGCTTCTTGCCATTCAATAGGGTAAAACTCCCCTGCTAACAAAATCTTACAAATTGGGTTAAAATCCAACATTCAATTAAAAGCTGGTAATAGGAGACCCACAAGAGACGTGTAACACCAAAAGGGTTACAACCAATGTACATTGAGAACATGTAAGTTTAGGAAGTAGGTGTATCTTCCTATTAACTTCAGAGAATTCAAGGACTGAATTGAATTTAGGATTCAAGGCATAATGCAAAACTCATCACGATGGTCATAGTTAGGAGAGTCAGTGCTACTGCCCGCAGACTATGTTGAATTGCTTTTCCCTCAGCCTTTCTATCTACTGTCTCCCCTCCTCCCCAACCCTTTCCATATTCTCTCTCCTTGCCTGTGGCTCTCTAAGCCTCTGAATCAGGGGCTGACTAACACGGAACCACTTACAATTTACTTTAGGCACACAATATTCACCAGCTTCCAAAGGGAGGGCTATGGGATGTCCTTAATTAGCAACTTGCTTCTTTTCATCCTTTTTTCATTTTCCTGGTTGGCATTTTCCATGTTGAGATTTTTTACTGCTTGTTCCTCTTTGGACACCATTGCTCCTGGGCCTATCCTTGTAGTCTCCTCCTCCTCCCGATTCTCACTGGGAGTGTGCTGCCTTAATATTTAGACCCCCCACTCCAGCAACCACCAGTTTGTTCTCTACAATTGAGTTTGTTTTTGTGTTTGTTTGCTCAGTTGTTTTTTAAGATTCTACATATTAATGAAGTCCTATGATATTTGTCTTTGTCTGGCTTATTTCACTTAGTGTAATACCCTCTAGGTCCATCCATGTTGTCACAAATGGCAAGATTTCATTCTTTTTTATGGCTAATATTCCATTGTGGTGTGTGTGTGTGTGTGTGTGTGTGTGTATGACGTCTTTTTTATCTAGTCATCTATTGATTGATACATTAAAGATCTAAATGTGAAACCATAAAACTCCAAAAATATAAGCAGTAATCTCTCAGACATCAGCCTTAGCAATATATTTATATGTGTAGGTCTCCTCAGCAGGGGAAACAAAAGCAAAATTAAACTATTGGGACTACACCAAAATAAAAAGCTTTTACACAGCAAAGGAAACCATCAACAAAACAAAACACAACATACTGAATGGGAGAAGATATTTGCAAATGATATATCTAATAAGGGGTTAATATCTAAAATATATAAAGAACTTATACAAGTCAACATCAAAAAAAAAAACCCTAAACAATCAAATTAAAAAAAATTGGCAGTGGACGTGAATAGACATGTTTCTAAAGATGACATATAGATGTCCATCAGACACATGAAAAGATGTTCAATCATAATCAGGAAAATGCAAATTAAAACCGCAGTGAGATACAATCTCACAGCAGTCAGAATGGCTAGTATCAAAAAGACAAGGAATAAGTGTTGGTGAGGATGTGGAGAAAAGGAAACCCTCATGCACTGTTGGTGGGAATGTAAGCTGGTGCAGACACTCAAAGACAGTATGGAGGTTCCTAAAAAAAAAAAAAAGAAAGAAAAATATATGATTCAGTATTTCCACTTTGGGTATTCACTCAAAGAAAATGAAAACACTAATTCAAAAAGAATTTTTCACCCCTATGCTTATTGCAGTATTATTTAAAATAGTCAACATATCGTAGCAATTTTATTACTTTTTATAGGTCTGATCAGATTTTCTATTACTTGATGAGTCAGTTTTGTTAATTTGTGTGTTTCTAGAAGTTGGACCATTTTATTTATGTTATCTAATTTGTTGGCCTACCATTGTTTATATTATTATTTTTTAATCATTTTTATTTGTTAGGTTGGTAGTAATGTCCCCACTTTCATTTTTATTTTAGTTATTTTACTCTTCTCTCTCTCTCTCTGTTAGGTGAGATAAAGGTTTGTCAATTTTATTGATATTTTAGTTTCATTAATTTTTTTTCATTCTGTATTTTATTTATTTCCTCTCTAATATTTCCTCCTTTCTTCAACCTTTGGTTTAATTTACTTTCTTTTTTCTAGTTCCTTAAGGTATAAATTTAAGTTATTGATTTGAGGTCTAATGTGTTAAGTTATTGATTTGAGGTCTAATGTGTTGGTATATAATGGTGCCTGGTATTCTCTTATAATCCTTTCCATTTCTGAAAGGTTAATAGTTATGTCCCCAGTTTCAGTTCTGTTTTAAGTAAGTTAGTTTATTGATTTGAGATCTTTATCTTTTTCTCTCTCTTTTTAGTTTTAAAGTGATGCTTGCTTTTTCTTTTTTCTTTTTATTAGGTTTTTAAGTTTTAATTCCAGTATAGTGAAAATATAGTGTTATATTTGTTTCAAGTGCACAACATAGTAATTCAACGATTCTATACATTACTCAGTGCTCATCATGATAACTATACTATTTAATTCCTATCACCTTTTCACCCATCTCCCTACCTACCTCCCCTTTGGTAACCATCAGTTTGTTCTCTATAGTTAAGAGCCTGTTTCTTGGTTCCTCTCTTTTTTCTTTTGCTTTTTTTTTTTAATATATGAAATTTATTGTCAAATTGGTTTCCATACAACACCCAGTGCTCATCCCAAAAGGTGCCCTCCTCAATACCCATCACCCACCCTCCCCTTCTTCCCACCCCCCATCAACCCTCAGTTTGTTCTCAGTTTTTAACAGTCTCTTATGCTTTGGCTCTCTCCCACTCTAACCTCTTTTTTTTTTTCCTTCCCCTCCCCCATGGGTTTCTGTTAAGTTTCTCAGGATCCACATAAGAGTGAAACCATATGGTATCTGTCTTTCTCTGTATGGCTTATTTCACCTAGCATCACACTCTCCAGTTCCATCCACGTTGCTACAAAGGGCCATATTTCATTCTTTTTCATTGCCACGTAGTATTCCATTGTGTATATAAACCACAATTTCTTTACCCATTCATCCGTTGATGGACATTTAGGCTCTTTCCATAATTTGGCTATTGTTGAGAGTGCTGCTATAAACATTGGGGTACAAGTGCCCCTATGCATCAGTACTCCTGTATCCCTTGGATAAATTCCTAGCAGTGCTATTGCTGGGTCATAGGGTAGGTCTATTTTTAATTTTCTGAGGAACCTCCACACTGCTCTCCAGAGCGGCTACACCAATTTGCATTCCCACCAACAGTGCAAGAGGGTTCCCTTTCTCCACATCCTCTCCAGCATCTATAGTCTCCTGATTTGTTCATTTTGGCCACTCTGACTGGCGTGAGGTGATATCTGAGTGTGGTTTTGATTTGTATTTCCCTGATAAAGAGCGACGTTGAATATCTTTTCATGTGCCTGTTGGCCAACCAGATGTCTTCTTTAGAGAAGTGTCTATTCATGTTTTCTGCCCATTTCTTCACTGGGTTATTTGTTTTTCGGGCGTGGAGTTTGGTGAGCTCTTTATAGATTTTGGATACTAGCCCTTTGTCTGAGATGTCATTTGCAAATATCTTTTCCCATTCCGTTGGTTGCCTTTTAGTTTTGTTGGTTGTTTCCTTTGCTGTGCTGAAGATTTTTATCTTCATAAGGTCCCAGTAATTCATTTTTGCTTTTAATTCCCTTGCCTTTGGGGATGTGTCGAGTAAGAGATTGCTATGGCTGAGGTCAGAGAGGTCTTTTCCTGCTTTCTCCTCTAAGGTTTTGATGGTTTCCTGTCTCACATTCAGGTCCTTTATCCATTTTGAGTTTATTTTTGTGAATGGTGTGAGAAAGTGGTCTAGTTTCAACCTTCTGCATGTTGCTGTCCAGTTCTCCCAGCACCATTTGTCAAAGAGACTGTCTTTTTTCCATTGGATGTTCTTTCCTGCTTTGTCAAAGATTAGTTGGCCATATGTTTGTGGGTCTAGTTCTGGGTTTCTATTCTATTCCATTGGTCTATGTGTCTGTTTTTGTGCCAATACCATGCTGTCTTGATGATGACAGCTTTGTAGTAGAGGCTAAAGTCTGGGATTGTGATGCCTCCTGCTTTGGTCTTCTTCTTCAAAATTACTTTGGCTATTCGGGGCCTTTTGTGGTTCCATATGAATTTTAGGATTGCTTGTTCTAGTTTCGAGAAGAATGCTGGTGCAATTTTGATTGGGATTGCATTGAATGTGTAGATAGCTTTGGGTAGTATTGACATTTTGACAATATTTATTCTTCCAACCCATGAGCAGGGAATGTCTTTCCATTTCTTTATATCTTCTTCAATTACCTTCATAAGCTTTCTATAGTTTTCAGCATACAGATCTTTTACATCTTTGGTTAGATTTATTCCTAGGTATTTTATGCTTCTTGGTGCAATTGTGAATGGGATCAGTTTCTTTATTTGTCTTTCTGTTGTTTCATTGTTAGTGTATAAGAATGCAACTGATTTCTGTACATTGATTTTGTATCCTGCAACTTTGCTGAATTCATGTATCAGTTCTAGCAGACTTTTGTGGAGTCTATCGGATTTTCCATGTATAATATCATGTCATCTGCAAAGAGCGAAAGCTAGACTTCATCTTTGCCAATTTTGATGCCTTTGATTTCCTTTTGTTGTCTGATTGCTAATGCTACAACTTCCAGCACTATGTTAAACAACAGCAGTGAGAGTGGGCATCCCTGTCGTGTTCCTGATCTCAGGGAAAAAGCTCTCAGTTTTTCCCCATTGAGGATGCTGTTAGTTGTGGGCTTTTCATAAATGGCTTTTATGATCTTTAAGTATGTTCCTTCTATCCTGACTTTCTCAAGGGTTTTTATTAAGAAAGGGTGCTGGATTTTGTCAAAGGCCTTTTCTGCATCGATTGACAGGATCATATAGTTCTTCTCTTTTTTTTTTTGTTACTGTGATGTATCACGTTGATTGATTTGCGAATGTTGAACCAGCCCTGCATCCCAGGAATGAATCCCACTTGATCATGGTGAATAATTCTTTTTATATGCTGTTGAATTCGATTTGCTAGTATCTTATTGAGAATTTTTGCATCCATATTCATCAAGGATATTGGCCTGTAGTTTGCTTTTTTTACTGGGTCTCTGTCTGGTTTAGGAATCAAAGGAATACTGGCTTCATAGAATGAGTCTGGAAGTTGTCCTTCCCTTTCTATTTCTTGGAATAGCTTGAGAAGGATAGGCATTATCTCTGCTTTAAACGTCTGGTAGAACTCCCCTGGGGAGCCATCTGGTCCTGGACTCTTATTTGTTGGGAGATTTTTGATAACCGATTCAATTTCTTCGCTGGTTATGGGTCTGTTCAAGCTTTCTATTTCCTCCTGATTGAGTTTTGGAAGAGTGTGGGTGTTTAGGAATTTGTCCATTTCTTCCAGGTTGTCCAGTTTGTTGGCATATAATTTTTCATAGTATTCCCTGATAATTGTTTGTATCTCTGATGGATTGGTTGTAATAATTCCATTTTCATTCATGATTTTATCTATTTGGGTCATCTCCCTTTTCTTTTTGAGAAGCCTGGCTAGAGGTTTGTCAATTTTGTTTATTTTTTCAAAAAACCAACTCTTGGTTTCGTTGATCTGCTCTACCGTTTTTTTAGATTCTATATTGTTTATTTCTGCTCTGATCTTTATTATTTCTCTTCTTCTACTGGGTTTAGGCTGCCTTTGCTGTTCTGCTTCTATTTCCTTTAGGTGTGCTGTTAGATTTTGTATTTGGGATTTTTCTTGTTTCTTGAGATAGGCCTGGATTGCCATGTATTTTCCTCTCAGGACTGCCTTTGCTGCGTCCCAAAGCGTTTGGATTGTTGTATTTTCATTTTCGTTTGTTTGCATATATTTTTTAATTTCTTCTCTAATTGCCTGGTTGACCCGCTCATTCTTTAGTAGGGTGTTCTTTAACCTCCATGCTTTTGGAGGTTTTCCACACTTTTTCCTGTGGTTGATTTCAAGCTTCATAGCATTGCAGTCTGAAAGTATGCATGGTATAATTTCAATTCTTGTAAACTTATGAAGGGCTGTTTTGTGACCCAGTATATGATCTATCTTGGAGAATGTTCCATGTGCACTGGAGAAGAAAGTATATTCTGTTGCTTTGGGATGCAGAGTTCTAAATATATCTGTCAAGTCCATCTGATCCAATGTATCATTCAGGGCCCTTGTTTCTTTATTGACCGTGTGTCTAGATGATCTATCCATTTCTGTAAGTGGGGTGTTAACGTCCCCTGCAATTACCACATTCTTATCAATAAGGTTGCTTATGTTTATGAGTAATTGTTTTATATAATTGGGGGCTCCGGTATTCGGCGCATAGACATTTATACTTGTTAGCTCTTCCTGATGGATAGACCCTGTAATTATTACATAATGCCCATCTTCATCTCTTGTTCCAGCCTTTAATTTAAAGTCTAGTTTGTCTGATAAAAAGTATGGCTACTCCAGCTTTCTTTTGGCTTCCAGTAGCATGATAAATAGTTCTCTATCCCCTCACTCTCAATCTAAAGGTGTCCTCAGATCTAAAATGAGTCTCTTGTAGACAGCAAATAGATGGATCTTGTTTTTTTATCCATTCTGATACCCTATGTCTTTTGGTTGGTGCATTTAATCCATTTACATTCAGTGTTATTATAGAAAGATACGGGTTTAGAGTCATTGTGATGTCTGTATGTTTTATGCTTGTAGTGATGTCTCTGGTACTTTGTCTCACAGGATCCCCCTTAGGATCTCTTGTAGGGCTGGTTTAGTGGTGACAAATTTCTTCAGTTTTTGTTTGTTTGGGAAGACCTTTATCTCTCCTTCTATTCTAAATGACAGACTTGCTGGATAAAGGATTCTCGGCTGCATATTTTTTTCTGTTTAGCACACTGAAGATATCGTGCCAAGCCTTTCTGGCCTGCCAAGTTTCAAAAGAGAGATCAGTCACGAGTCTTATAGGTCTCCCTTTATATGTGAGGGCACGTTTATCCCTTGCTGCTTTCAGAATTTTCTCTTTATCCTTGTATTTTGCCAGTTTCACTATGATATGTCGTGCAGAAGATCGATTCAAGTTACGTCTGAAGGGAGTTCTCTGTGCCTCTTGGATTTCAATGCCTTTTTCCTTCCCCAGTTCAGGGAAGTTCTCAGCTATAATTTCTTCAAGTACCCCTTCAGCACCTTTCCCTCTCTCTTCCTCCTCTGGGATACCAATTATGCGTATATTATTTCTTTTCAGTGTATCACTTAGTTCTCTAATTTTCCCCTCATACTCCTGGATTTTTTTATCTCTCTTTCTCTCAGCTTCCTCTTTTTCCATAACTTTATCTTCTAGTTCACCTATTCTCTCCTCTGCCTCTTCAATCCGAGCTGTCGTCGTTTCCATTTTGTTTTGCATTTCGTTTAAAGCGCTTTTCAGCTCCTCGTGACTGTTCCTTAGTCCCTTGATCTCTGTGGCAAGAGATTCTCTGCTGTCCTCTATACTGTTTTCAAGCCCAGCGATTAATTTTATGACTATTAATCTAAATTCACTTTCTGTTATATTATTTAAATCCTTTTTGATCAGTTCATTAGCTGTTGTTATTTCCTGGAGATTCTTCTGAGGGGAATTCTTCCGTTTGGTCATTTTGAATAGTCCCTGGAGTGGTGAGGACCTGCAGGGCACTTCCCCTGTGCTGTGGTATATAACTGGAGTTGGTGGGCGGGGCCACAGTCCCACCTGATGTCTGCCCCCAGCCCACTGCTGGGGCCACAGTCAGACTGGTGTGTGCCTTCTCTTCCCCTCTCCTAGGGGCGGGATTCACTGTGGGTTGGCGTGGCCTGTCTGGGCTACTTGCACACTGCCAGGCTTGTGGTGCTGGGGATCTGGTGTATTAGCTGGGGTGGGTAGGCAAGGTGCACAAGGGCAGGAGGGGCAGGCTTAGCTCGCTTCTCCTTAGGTGATCCACTTCAGGAGGGGCCCTGTGGCAGCGGGAGGGAGTCAGATCCGCTGCCGGAGGTTTGGCTCCGCAGAAGCACAGAGTTGGGTGTTTGCGTGGAAGGAGCAAGTTCCCTGGCAGGAACTGGTTTCTTTGGGATTTTCACTGGGGGATGGGCGAGGGAGATGGCGCTGGCGAGCGCCTTTGTTCCCCGCCACGCTGAGCTCTGCCGTCCGGGGGCTCAGCAACTCTCCCTCCCTTTGTCCTCCAGCCTTCCTGCTTTCTGAGCAGAGCTGTTAACTTATGACCTCCCAGACGCTAAGTCGCGCTTGCTGTCGGAACACAGTCCGTCAGGCCCCTCCGCTTTTGCCAGCCAGACTCTGGGGCTCTGCTTGGCTGGCGAGCCGCCCCTTCGCCCCGGCTCCCTCCCTCCAGTCCATGGAGCACGCACCGCCTCGCTGCCCTTCCTACCCTCTTCTGTGGGCCTCTGGTCTGCGCTTGGCTCCGGAGACTCCGTTCTGCTAATCCTCTGGCGGTTTTCTGGGTTATTTAGGCAGGTGTAGGTGGAATCTAAGTGATCAGCAGGACGTGCGGTGAACCCAGCGTCCTCCTATGCCGCCATCTTCCCTCGGTGATCTCTTTTGCTTTTTTTAAAGAATAAGTTTTCACTGCTGTGTATTTTCTATTGAGCACTGGTTCTGTTGCATCCCATAAGTTTTTGTTATTGTGCTTTCATTATAATTTATCTCTAGTATTTTCTTACTTCCCTTGTGATTTCTCCTTTGCCCCATTGGTTTCTTAAAAGTGTGTTGCTTAATTTTCCCATATTTGTGAATTTTCCAGTTTTCCTTTTGTTACTGAATTCTAGCTTATTTCATTGTATTCAGGGAAAACAGTTGGTATTATTTCCATCTTTTTAAATTCATTGTGGTTTTTTTATGGCCTAACATATGGACTATTCTGGAAAATAACATATGTTTACTTGAGAAAACTGTATATTCTGTTCTTGGGTGATGTGTTCTTTGTATGTGTCTTAGGTCTATAGTGTTTTTCAAGTTCTATATTTTCCTATTGATCTTTTGTCTAGATGTTCTGCTCATTTAAAGTAGTTTTTTGAAGTATTTATTATTGTAGAACTGTATATTTCTTCTTTCCATTCTGTCAATATTTGCTCATATATATTGAGGATCTGGTGTTTTGTACTTATATGTTTATAATTATTATATCTTCTTGATGAGTTGACCCTTTTCTCAATGTATAATGCCCTTTGTCTCTCGTAATAATTTCTGACTTGTAGTCCTTTCTGCCTGGTATTAGCAAAATCTCCCAGCAGTTTGGTTGCTAGTTGCATGGAATATATTTTTCCACTTTCAACTTATATCTGGTTTTGGATCTAAAGTGACACACTGGTAGACAGCATATAGTTTGATCATGTTATTTGATTCATTCTTCCAATTTCCACCTTTGATTAGAAAGTGCAATACATTTTTTTTTTAGGTTTATTTATTTTGAGAAAGAAAGCACAAGTTGGGGAGGGGCAGAGAGAGAGGAAAGAGAGAATCCCAAGCTGGCTCTGCACTGTTAGTGCAGAGCCGGATGTGGGGCTTGAACTCAAGAACCATGAGATCATGACCTGAGCTGAAGTTGGATGCTTAACGGACTGAGCCACACAGGTGCCCTAAGTTTAATGCATTTATATTTAAAGCAATCACTGATAAAGAAAAACTTACTTCTGCCATTGTGCTGCTTGTTTTCTGTATGAGCTGTAGTGTATGATTTATGTTGCATATATACATTGTATATTCTATGTATACATATAATACAAATATGTATTATATTTATATTCTATGTATACATATTACATATGTATGTATACATAATACATATTCTATGTATACATAATACATATTTGTATTATATGTATACAATATGTATGATATCTCTCTTTAATGATGTTTTGTCATCTTAACCTTGCTGGATGAAGAGAGACTGTCAATACCTGGGCTAGCCAATTCTTAGAGATAGCAAAGGGCCCAGCAGGAAACATGCCTTTGATATGCAATCCAGAGCCTTGCCTCCTCTTCTTGATCCATGCACTTCAGGAAGTGTTATACCTCTTCTGCCTTAATCATTGCAAGACCAGGCAACTAAAGATTACTCCCATAGCTCAAAGTCCATCAAAATTCAAACTAGCCTATCCTAAACTGTTTACACTGCCCTATCTTGACTTTCTTATGAAACTCCACTAAAGACCATGGCCTAGGCCCTCCCCTGCTCCTGTCTTCTGTCCCCAACCACCCTGATATTTTCCCATGTAGTCATGTCTGGTGTGTGATGCCTCCTGTCTCTACTCCATGTGATTATAATGAGCTTTTTTTTCCCCTGAGACGTTACTGTGTCCCCTTTTGTAGCAGAACCTGACTGACCATCTCATAAAAATTACAAAACATATAACTTTTTTGTTCATGAAGAAATGAATTTTCCTGTTAGTACCTTCTTTAGTATTTAATTGAATGCAGTGTACAATTTTGATTCTCTTCTCATTGTTTTGGTAAATACTTTTTTAAGTAGGCTTCATGCCCACCATGGAGCCCAACGTGGGGCTTGAATTCATGATCCTGATATCAAGACCTGAACTGAGATTGAGTCAGATGCTTAACCAACTGAGCCACACAGGCACCCTGTTTTGGTAAATATTTTTAATGTATTTTCTTTGTGGTTACCATGATTATTACAATTAGTTTTGTAAATTTCTAACAATAAGAACTTATTGACAACCTAGCTTTAGTAGCATACAAAAACTTTGCTCCTATACAACTCTGCCCTCCCTTTATATTGTTGTTGCCACAAGTTCCTCTTTATACATTGTGTGCCTATTAACACAGATTTGTAATTGCTTTCATGCATTTTTATCTCATGAAGCAAATTAAAAAGAGTTGCAAATGAAAAATACTATCCTGTCTTTTATATTTACCTATGATATTACTTATATTGGAGTTCTTTTTTACTTTGCCTGGTTTCAAGTTACTACTCAAAGTCCTTCCATTTCAGCCTCAATGACTCATTTTAGTATTTTTTTGTAGGGCAGCTCTACTAGCAATGAACTCTCTCAGCTTTTATTTATCTGTAAATGTCTTAATTTCTCATTTGTTTTTAAAGGATAGTTTCACTGGAGATATTTGTTGGATACATATTTTTTTTGCATTTTAAAAGTGTTATCCAACTTCTTTTTGTCGTTAATAGTTTCTAATGAGAAATTTATTAATCTTACTGAGAATACCATGTATATGAAAAGTCACTTTTCTTTTGCTGTTTTCAAGATTATCTCTTTGCCATCAGCTTTCAATAGTTTCATAATAATGTGTCAATGTGTACCTCTTTGATTTTATTCTCCTTAAAGTTCATTTAAATAAAAACTTGGAAAAAAAGAAACTAAAAAGGTCATTGAGCCTCATGATGTGTATATTCATGTATTTATCAAAATTGTAGAGTTTTCTGGTGTTTTTTCTTCAAATATTTTATTTTTCGTTCTCTTACTCCTCTATTTTGAGGAGTCTAGTAATGTTTATGTTGGTAAATGTAATGATGTTTCATGGGACTCCTGGGCTCTGCTAATTTGTTTCATTCTTTTATTTTTCTGCTCTTCAGATTGGATCATTTAGATTGACCAGTATTCAAGTTTGCTGATTGTTGCTCTTGCCTGCTCAAATACCCTATCAAAACCCTCTGGCGAGTTTTTCATTTTAGTTATTGTATTTCTCAGTTTCAGAATGTCTGGTTGGTTCCTTTTAAAATCTCTATTCTTTATTGATATTCTCTATTCATTTATATATCATTATCCTTTCTCTCCTTTAGATATTTGTCCATGGTTCCATTAGCTCCTTTACCACATTTAAAACAGTTGATTTAAGGTTTTTGTTTAAGGGGTGCTTTAGAGGCTCAGTCAGTTAAGCGTCTGACTTCAGCTCAGGCCATTGATCTTATGGTTCATGAGTTTGAGCCCCACATCAGGATCTCTGCTGTCAATGCAGAGCCCACTTTGGATGCTCTGTCAACCCCTTTCTCTGCCCCTTTAAAAAAGACATACTTTTTAAAAGTATGTCTGATGTCTGTGCTTTATCAAGGACAGTGTCTGTTAATTTTTTCTTATTTCTTTGCAAAATTTCTATTTTTTTGTTGAAATCTAAACATTTTGAATATTACACATGCTAAATATGGAAATCAGATTTTCAGGATTTGTTTGTGTTGTTTGCAGTAGCTGTAGCTGTTTAGTACTTTTCTACACTATTTTTGTAAATCCTGTATTATTTGTCATATGTGATAAGTCTGTTCCTTTAGCTTGTGTTCAGCCAGTGTTTTGAGAGAGATTTCCTTGAAGAGGAGGAGAAAAAGGAGGAGGAGTAGGAGGAAAAAAAGTATAAAATCAAAGAAAAAAAGAAAGAAGAAAGAAGAGGAGGAAGAAACCTTTTCTAGTTTTGAGAAATTGGCTCTGTGTTAGAGTACTCCTTTAATACTAGGGACTAAAATTACAAAATTTAGCTCAGTGCTTGAAAATAGGAACTGAATGAGGCCTGCTTATTTGTGAAGAGACACTGACAACTCTGCCTTAGCCTTCACTTTATGCTTGCATTGAGCCTAGAGATTAGTCAGAAGTGAAAGCTTAGGTTCTTCATAGGTCTTTTCCAAATATGAATCTTTCCTTGGTCATTTGCATCACTTTCTAAATTTCCCAATATATATAGGCAATTTTGAATACCTTAATCTCCCAAATAAACAAACTCTCATCCCAGCTTTTCCTTCTAGGCTTTGTCAATTTATTGTATGCCTTAACCATAATCTTTTTCACCAGGCAGCTGTGGTTTGTTTAATTTACAAAGCTTTTGAGGAACGAAAATCACTTTTCTGCCCTGAGTGAGTTGTGAGTTAGGCAAAATAAACACAATTGTCTTGCATCAATCATTCTGGGAGATTCCAGATAACTTAGGGCAAACACAGTTTTCTGGAAATTAGGTCTATTATGCTACTTCCAGAACCAGGGACCAGGGCATCACACTGGTAAAATGAGCTTCCATTTTTAAGACTGCCACAGAGCAATACATACTAGTAGGAGACCCCAATATCTTACTTTCAATAATGGCTAGAACATACATACCAGAAAACAATAATGAAATAGCAGATTTGAGTAACAGTATAGACCAAATGGGCCTATACATATACAAAGAATATTCCACCTAACAGCATCAAAATATACATTCTTCTCAAGCATGCACATAACATCCTCCATGAAAAATCACATCTTAGGCCACAAAACAAGTTCAACAAATTTAAGAAGACTGAAACCATACCAAAAATCCATCTGAAAACAATGAAATAAAACTAGAAATCAGAAGGAAAATTTAAAAATTCACAAGCCTGTGGAAAATAAACACATTTCCTGAACAACAAATGGCCATAGAAAAAAAGTAAAGAGAAAAGTTACAAAATATCTTCATACAAAATAATGTGAGAACACAACATCAAAAAAGGTATGGGATTCAAAAAAAGGGGTACTAAGAGGAAAGTTTAAAGTGATAAATACCTACATTAAAAAAAGAAGAAATATCTCAAAAACCACCCTGACTTTACACCTCAAGGAGCTAGTAAAAGAACAGGGCACCTGGGTGGCTCAGTTGGTTGAGTCTGACTCTTAATCTCAGCTCAATGATCTCTGTGTTGTCAGTGCAGAGCCTGCTTGGGATTCTCTCTCTCCCTCTCTCTCTGCCCCTTCCCTGCTCACACACACACTCTCTAAAGATAAATAAGTAAACTATACACACACACACACACACACACACACAAATTATATATATATATATATATACACACACACACACAAAAGAACAAAGGAAGCCCAAAATTAGCAAAAGGAAATAATGAAGACTAGAACAATAATAAATGAAGAGGAGAATAGAAAAACAATAGAAAAAAATCAAAACAACTAAGAGTTGTTATTTTGAAAATATACACAAAATTTATAAAAAATTAGCTACTCTACTTAAGAAAAAAAGAGAATATTTAAATAAACAAAATTGGAAGTAAAATATGATATATTACAAGTGTTGCCAAAGAAATAAAAAGGGTCATAAGAGACTTATGAATAATTACAGGTTCACAAATTGAATAATCTAGAAGAACTGGATAAATTCCTAAAAGAGTATAATGTACCAAGATTGAGTCATGAGAAAAAATAGAAGATCTGAATAGATAAATAATGAATAAGTAGACTGAATCAGCAATCAAAAACTTCCAACATAAAAAAAGCCTCAGATTGGATGTTTTCACTGATAAATTCTACCAAATGCTTAAAAAAATAATGCCAATCTTTCTCAAACTCTTACAGAAAATTGAAGAGGAAGGAACACTTTCAAATTCATGTTACAAAGCTAATGTTATCCTTGTATCACAGACAGAAAAAGACAATATCAGAAAAGAAATCTTCATGTTAACATCCCTGATGAACACATATATAAAAGTCTTCAACAAAATACTAAAAGACCAAATTCAACAGCACATTAAGTAGTCACACACTATTAGCAAGTGGGATTTATCCCTGGGATGCAAGGATCATTCAACATACACAAATCAATCAATGTGATACACCACATTAACAAAATTAAAGATAAAATCACACGATCATCTCAATAGATGCAGAAAAAGCATTTGACAAAATTTAACACCCTTTAATAATAAAAATAGTCAACAAACTAAGTATAGAAGGAATGTACTTTAACATAATGAAGTCCATATTTGATAAGCCTACAGTTAACATTACAACCAAATGATGATAAATTATAAGCCTTTCCCCTAAGATCAGGAAAAGACAAAGATGCCCACCCTTATCATTTATATTCAATATGGTACTGAAAGTCTTAGCCAAACCAATTAGGTGAGAAAAATAAATAAAAGTATCCAAATCACAAAGAAAGATGTAAAATTATTTCTGTTTGCAGATGAGACGGTTTTATTTGGAGAAAACCCTAGAGACTCCACAAAAACAAAACAAAACAAAACAAAACAAAACAAAACAAAACTAAACTAATAAATGAGTTCAGTAAATTTGCAGGATATAAATAAAAAAATAAGTTGCATTTCTATACAGTAACAATAAACTGTATGGACTGGAAATTAAGGGGGAAAATTCTATTTACAATAGCAACAAAAAGAATAAAGTTCTTTGGAATAAACTTAACCAAAAAGATGAAAGACTTATACACTGCAAACACCAATGAAAGAAATCAGATAAGTAAATGGAAAGATGTCACGTGTTTATGTTCTGTAATATTTAATATTGGTTAAAATGTCCATACTACCCAAAGTGTTGTATAGATTTAATCCTACCCCCATCAAAACCCCAATGACATTTTTTAGAGAAATGAAAATTCTAAAATTTTAATGCAATCACAAAAAAAAACCCAGAATAGACAAAGCAATTTTGAGAAAAAACAAACCTGGAGGCATCACATCACCTGATTTCAAAATATATTATGAAGCTACAGTAATTAAAACAGTATGGTACTGGCATAAAAACAGACATATAGATCAATGGACTAGAATAGAAATCTCAGAAATTAACCCACACATGTATGGTCAAATGATCTTTGACAAATGTTCTAAGAATACACAACAAGGAAAGAATAAACTCTTCAACAAATTGTGTTGGGAAAACTGGATATCCATATAAAAAGGTATAAAATTAGACCCTGTTTTATACCCTACACAAAAATTAATGCAAAGTGGACTAGTAACTTCAATGTAATATCTTAAACTGTAAAAAAAATTTTTTAAAGGCATTGTGAAAACTTCATTACAGTTGGCAATTATTTCTTGGATGTGACACTTTTAAAAAAGTAAAATAAAGTAAAGTTATGTCAAACTAAAAACTTCTGCATAGTAAACAATCAGAATGAAAAGGCAACATTTGGAATGGGAGACAGTATTTGCAAACCATATATTTGATAATGGGTTAACATCCAAAATATATAAGAAATTCCTACAACTGAATACCAAAGATGCTAATAACCTGATTAAAACTTGACAAGATACTTGAACAGATATTTTTAAAAAAGACATAAAAATAGCCAACACATTATGAAAAGGTGGGCAACATCACTAATTATTAAGAAATTGCAAACCAAGACTACAGTGAGTTATCTTCTCACACCAGTTAAGATGGTTATTATCAAAAAAAAAAAAGATAACAAATGTTGGTGAGTATGTGCATAAATTAGAACATTTGCACAGTTGGTGGGAATGTAAAATGATGCAGTTACTATGGAAAACATGATGAAGTTTATTTATTTTTTTTTTCCAAACACTAGAGTTTATTACACAGAAAGTAGGGACTCTCAATATGGAAATCAGGGTGTGAAGTAACCCACTGTGACGATATTCCATTTACGGACAAAAATGGCTTCAAAGGGAGTCTGGAAAATGTCCAGCAGGAAGGCTGGAAATGGACCACATCTCACAACATGGTCCTGTGTGAATGGAGTCGGTACAAGGGGAGGGAGAAACAAAAGAGTGAAATTTCCAAACTACTTCTAATTAAGAAAAATTTAACTTGTTCCAGTTGCTAAGCGGGCACATTTAAAATGCAGATAAAATAAGTAAAAAGCAATATACCTTTTAAGACTAAGGAAATTACAAAGGATGGTAATTTTCAAAGTTATCATGTTAAGAAACATGATGGAATCAGGCAGGTAATTGAGAAGTTTCTTGTCAATTGGCAACGTCTTCATCCCCAACTGGTCTAAGAGGACACGAATGACTAGTAAGTATTTTGTTCTAGACAAACATCTTTACACAACGTGCTTTAACGTCCCCACTGGAGGCCCATCAACTTGACCTGCGTCCCCCTAGAGTCAAACCGCCGGGGCTCCTGGGTTGCATAGACGCTTGGGGGCCCCGGGCGGCAGCCGCCACTGCCGGGAACTCGCGGTCGGTGCTGGTCACTTGACGTCCATGGCTGGGCTGCTCTGTAGGCTCTCCTGTGCGGGACGCGTCACCAAGGAGTCCGGTCTGGTCAACTTGAGCCTTCTGCCAGTTTTACCGCAAAACACACTGTCAAATTCCTTCTTAAGAGAATCTCCGTGTCTCTCCTGAATGTACTTCAGGAACGCTGTGGTCCACTGGAGCGTGGTTGCCTTATCTGTCTCGGCATTGCAGAAGGGGACTAGAAGATTCAACTCATCGCAACAAATGCGGATTCTGCGCCTTCTATCTCTTTCCATGCGGTTATGCCTCTCCCTGCGCTGCGACCTTCCTCCCTGGGGCCCGCTCTGGCTCTGCTCCCCGAGGTTTGCCTGCGAGGACTCCGCGGGTGGCCAAGCGCCCTGTGCGGCGGTGGAAGCTTCACCCACGTTCTGAATCTCTCCAAGGGCTCTTCGTTCTACGTTTGTGTCCAGCTGACGAATTCTACTCCGGTTCCTCTTATTTATTGCTTGCTTACATAGCGCTTCTTCTCCTACTTTAATCCAAACCTGCTCAGGCAAAGCTTTGTTTCTACCGCCCAGAGTCTGTTTAGTGGATTCAACTTCCTGCTGGTAACAGAAAGAAAATGCTCTAGGCAATCCAATATCCTGATGCTTGGCAGCTTCGAGTATAGAACATGGGTTACTAGAGCTCTGCACCTGCGACGGGTTCGAGCCGGCGTTGGCCGAGCAGGCGTTGGCCGTGAACACGGGGTACGTGAACTGCAGGGCCGTGGCCGCGGTGGCAGTTTTATTTTTCACTAACGTCGTGCATTTGTTTTGTTGCTGATGAAGAGGGACGTTCATTAATTCGGAAGGATGTCGGATAAGAGTGACCAAATTGTTGAGCGCCACGCCGGGCTCGGGGGGCTCGGCGCCGCGCGGGGCGGAAGGCGGCTCAGCGGGGATGCTGTTGAAGCGGTCCTCCAGGCGGACGCGCACGGCCGACTTGGCCCGCGCCTCGGGCGCGCCCTCCGCGTTCTCCTTGCCGCCGCCGCCGCCGTCGGGCGCCTTGGGCCGCGGCGCGCCCGGGCCGGGGCCGTCGGTGCCCGGCGTCTTCTCGGCGGCGGCGGGGGCGCCCGCCTCGCTGAGCAGCATCATGCGCAGCTCCTGGAAGTCGACGTGGCCCAGGCAGGGCGCGGCGCCCGCGAAGCCGCCGTCGGCCAGCGCGGGCGGGCACAACACCGGGTACACGGACGCCGCGCCCCCGGCCGCCGCCGCCGCCGCCG
>NC_064817.1:56716757-56734457 GCF_023721935.1 Panthera uncia | reverse complement strand
GGCGCGGCGTCGCCGGGCGACGTTGGGGGGGCGGGTGATGAAGTTTATTTTAAAAAAAGAAAATTAGAAAAACTATATCATCCAGCAATCTCACTTCTGGATATATTTCCAAATATATTGGAAATAGGATCTTGAAAGCGTATCTGCACTCCCATGTTCATTGAAGTAGTATTCCCATTGTTCAATATGTGGAAACCATCTAAATGTCCATTGATGAATGAATGAATAAGGAAAATGGCATATAATGTAATGGAATTTATTCAGCTTTAAAAAAGAAAAAACCCTGCCATTTGTGGCGATATGAATGCAACTGGAAGACATTATGCTATGTTAAATAAGCCAGCCCCAGGAGGACAAATACTGCATGACTCGATTTATATGATATACCTAAATAGTCAAGTTCGTAGAGACAGAGAATAGAACGGTGGTTGGCAGAGGCTGAGGGAGGAGAAAATAGGGAGCTATTGTTCAATTAATAAGAAGTTCTAATTATGCAAGATGAGTAAGTTCTTGAGATCTGCCACACAGCATGGTACCTATCATTAACAATACTGTATTGTGCACTTAAAAATTTAAGAGGGTATGACAGATGAATATAAGGGAAGGGAAACAAAAATAATATAAAACAGGGAGGGAGACGAAACATAAGAGATTCTTAAATATGGAGAACAAACAGAGGGTTATTGGAGGGGTTGTGGGAGGGGGGATGTGCTAAATGGTTAAGGGGCATTAAGGAGTCTACTCCTGAAATCATTGTTGCACTATATGCTAACTAATTTGGATGTAAATTTTAAAAAATATAAAATTTAAAATAAAATAAAATACAATTAGTTTACCCCCCCCCCAATTTAACAGGGTAGGTCTCATGAAAAGTGTTCTTACAAGAAAAAACAAGCAAGCAAAACAAATGATTGTAAAATAAGAAGGAAGTGATTTCTAGTTTCACATGTAAGGATCTTGGAAATGGCCATTTGTCCTAATAACAAGTAAAAAGCTAAACAGACTGAAAACAAAACAGCTCTTCTTGGATTTGTAAGAAAGGGGAAGACATAGGGAAAACTGCTGCTCCCAACTTTGCAAAGAGAGGCAAAGTCATGAGTCATGAGTCATGACTTATAGGAGCAGACTCACAAGTGGAAACCACCATAGGAACCAATGCTGGGGCAGACAAAATCTGAGCCATAATTGATGAATTGCTGAAAGCTCAGTATGGACAAGTCTTAGAGTAAAGTACTCCAAAGGAACCCAGTCATGGTGGGGAACACAATACTGTGAGATTGACTTCTAAGGACTTTCCAAGTTTCCCACAGTAAATTTTGGAGAAAAATCCCCTCCTGCTTCTGGTAGATGAGGAGAGGAACCATGTTAACGTACACAAGACCACTGTTCTTAACAACTCTTGCCATCAAGGGAAAGCAGTTAACCAGAGCTTAACCTAATGGGGTGTTATCAGAGCCCAAGTTTGGAGAAGAGAAATACCCAGCCCATTTTATCCATTCTATCTATAAGGGTGGTGAAAAAAACCCTGAGAAACACTTTTGAAGTTCATAGTCCAGAGGCATAAGTTCACCGAAAGACTGAGACCTAGACATATGTCTATAGAATGTTTCCCTTTCTCTTATACCTAGCCACCACATTACTAAAGGCCTATTTATAGCATTTCGTTTTGCCCAGCACATCATGGCTCTGTCTGTCAAGAAAAAATTATAAGATATACCAAAAGGCAAAAAAAACACAATTTGAAGTGACAGAGCAAATGTCAGAACCAGACATGACAGAAATGTTGAAATAAGCATGGGAATTTAAAATAACTATGATTAATATGTTAAGAGCTCTCATGGATAGGCAGCATTCAATGACACTGGAAGTATTATGAGAAAGATGGATATCCAAAGAAAGTATCAAGAAGAAATGTGAGAGATCAAAGATACAAACAAATGAAGAATGCCTTTGATGGGCTTACTAGCAGACTGGACACAACTGAACAAAGAATCTCTGAGCTAGATAATGTATCAAAAGAATTCTTGAAAACCAAAAGGCAAAGAGGACAAAGACTGAAAAACAGAACAGAATATCCAAGTACTGTGAGAGAACTACAAAAGGTATAATTTATGCCAAAAGGAGAAGAATGAAAGATAGGAACAGAAGATGTATTTGTTACAATAATGAGTGAGAATTTTCCAACATTAATGTCACACACCAAACCACAGATCTAGGAAGCCCAGAAAACACCAACTGGGGTAAAAGCTAAAAATCATAACAAAATAAAGAAAAATAAAAATCCCACAAAAACTATACCTTAGGCACATTTTCAAACAATAGAAAGTCAAAGAAAAATACAAAATCTTGAAAGAAGCCAGAAAGAAAAACACCATTTCCATAGAAGAAAAATAAGAATCACACCTGACTTCTCCTCAGAAACCTTGTAAATAAGAAGAGAGTGTAGTGGAGTACTTAAAGTGTTGATAGGAAAAATCAGAAACCTAAAAATCTGTACCCTGCAAAAGTATCTTTCAAAAGTGAAAGAGAAGTACAAACTTTCTCAGGCAAACAATAATTGAAGGAATTTGTTGCCAATAGACCTGCCTTGCACCCAATGTAAAAAAAGTTCTTTAGAGATAAGGAAAATAATATAGGTCAGAAAATCAGATCTACAAAAAGAAAAAAGAACACTGAAGAATAAGTTTTATGTTTCTTATTCTTTATATAAGAGATTACATTTTGCTCAAAATGATAATAGTAATAATATGTTCAATTAATATACCTATGTATATAATATATGTGTCTGTCTTTATATAAATGAAATAAATGACAGTAATAAATAAATGATACAGGGACAGAAGGAGAAATTAGAATTATTTTGTTATTGTAATGTACTCACATTACTTGTGAAGTGGTATAGCATTGTTTGAAACAGGACTTGGGTTAGTTATAAATATATATTGCAAACTCTAGGGCAACCACTAAGAAAGATTTTTTAAAAGGAGTATAACCAATAATTTGTGAAAGGAGAGAAAACAGAATCATATAAAATACTCAATTAAAACCACAAAAGGCAGAAAAAGAATAGAAGACAAAAATAACAAACAACAAGAACAACAAATAGAAAACAGTAACAAATATGGTAAATATTAATCTAACTGTATCAGTGATCACTTTGAACGTCAATAGTCTAAATGCACTAATTAAAAGGCAGAGACTGTCAGAGTGGATCAAAAACAAGACCCAAGTATATTGTCCACAAGAAACCTACTTTAAATATAGACACATACAGATTAAAAGTAAATAAATAGAGAAAAGCACACCATGTTAACACTAATAAAAAGAAAGCAGGAGTAGCTACCTTAATTTCAGACTGAGCACTCCAAAGCAAGAAGAGTTATGAGGGATAAAGCAGGGCATTATATCACGATAAAGGGGTAAGTACTTTTCTAAGAAGATATAACAATTGTTAGTGTGTATGAACCTAACAAGAGAGCATCAAACTATGTGAAAAAAAACCTAATAGAAATGCAAAGAAAAATAGATGAATCCACTCTCATAGTTGGAGAACTCAACACTTCTTTACCAGAAACTGACAGACCCAGCATGCAGAAAATCAGGAAAGATGTAGGTGAACTCAAAAACACCATCAATCAACTGGATATAATGGATATCTATAGGCTACTACAACAAGAACAGAATACACATTCTTCTCCAGCTCACATGGAACACTCACCAAGATAGACACATTCTGGTCCATAAAAAGCACACCTCAAAAAATGTAAAAGAATAAAAAATATGAAATGCCTGTTGTCAGACCACAGTAGAACTAAAATTAAATTAGATACCAATATCAGAAAGATAACTGGAAAATCCCCAAGTATATGAAGATTAAGCACACTTCTAAATAACACATAGATCAAAGAAGAAATCTCATGAGAAATTAGAAAGTATTTTGAATTAATTGAAAACAAAAATGCAACTTACCAAGAATTGTATGATGAAGTAAAAGCAGTGCTTAGAGGGAAATTTATATAAGATGTGTATATTAGAAAACAATAAAGACCTAAAATCAATATAAGTTTCTACCTTAGAGAAATAAAAAAAGAAGATCAAGTTAAATCTAAAGAGGAATAGCGGAAACAATAAGAATTAGGGCAAGAATCAATGAAATTGGAAAAATAAAATCAATAGAAAAAGATCAATGGAATGAAAGGCTGGTTCTTTGAAATGTCCTCTCCCCCAAATAAAATAAAAGGATAAGTCTCTACCCAGGCTAAGAAATAAGTAAGAACACAAATTACTAATATCATGAATGAAAGAGGGACATAACTACAGGTCACATGAACATTAAAAGGACAAAAAAGAAATATGAACAACTCAATGCCTAAAAATTGGACAACCTACAATAAATGGATCAATTCTTTGAAAGGCAAAATCTGCCATAATTACAAAAAAATAAATAGGCAATGTGAACAGGCATATATCTATTAAAGAAGTTAAATCAATAATTAATAACCTTCTGAAACAAAAAGCACCCAGGCCCAGATGGATTTACTGGGGAATTCTATCAAACATTTAAGAAACTATACAAAAGAATTATAATAATTATAGATAATAGTAATATAGTATATAACATGTAATATATATTAATAATAATATAATATAATATAATATAATATAATATAATATACATAATATTATATAATATATAATTATATAATATATAATAATGAAGAATTATACCAGATTCCTTACAATTTCTTTCAGAAAAAAGAAGTAGTGGGAATACTTTCTAACTCATTTTATGAAGCCATCATTATCTTAAAGCCAATATCAGAAAAAGACATTACAACAAACAAAAACTACAGGCCAATGTTTCTCATGAGCATAGACGCAAAAATCCTAACGAAAATATTAGCAAATCAAATATAACAATGTATAAAAAGAATTATACACCATGACTAAGTGGGATTTATTCCAGGTATGCAAGGCTGTTTTAAAATTAAACAATCAATTAATCTAATCCATCACATCACCAGACTAAAGAAGAAAAATGACATGAACATATTAATAGATGCAGAAAAAGCATTTGACAAAATCCAATACCCATGGGTGATAAAAACTTGGTATTCTAGGCATAAAGGGCAACTTCGTCAGCTTGGTAAAGAACATCTACAAAAAACATACAACTAACATCACAATCATGAGAAACTAGAAGCTTTCTCACTAAGATCAGGAACAACACAAAGATGTCCCTTCTCACAACTCCTTTTTAATAGCGTATTGGAAATCCTTGCTAATGCAATAGGGCTAGAAAAGAAAATGAAAGGTATACAGATTGAGAAGGAAGACATAAAGCTATTTTTGCTCACGGATGACATAATTGCTTATATAGAAAATCATAACTAATCAACAAAAAGATCTCTTGGAACTAATAAATGATTATAGCAAACTTTCAGGATACAAGGGTAATATACAAAAGTTAATTGCTTTCTTATATACCAGTGATGAGAAGTGGAATTTGAAATTAAAACTATTTACATAGACACCCCCAAAATAAAATACTTAGGTATTTCCCTCAATTTTTCTGTGAAGTGAAAACTGCTCTAAAAAATTTACATCTTAAAAAACAAACAAAACAAAGGAACACAAGGAAACTTTTGGAGGTGGTTGATATGTCTATTACTTTGTGTTGATGTCCAAATTCATCAAATTGCCTATATTATATATCTGCAGGTTTTTAATATCAATTACTTCTCAATAAAATGGAAACACATTTTGTGAAAAGTATGGAAGGTGGTGACTGATTTAGGCTTGGTTTGGAGGACTGTTGGTAATAGTTTTGTAGTAATTTCCCGTAACAAATTACCACAAACTTGGTATCATAAAACAACAGAGATTTATATTCTCACAGCTCTAGAAGTCAGTAGTACAAAATCAAAGTGTCAACAATAATCCTCTTCCCTCCAGATACTCTAGGGGAGAATCTCTTCTTTGCCTCTTCCAGCTTCTGGATTGTTCTCGTGTTCCTTGACTTTTGGCCACATTGCTCCAATAGCTGCCTCCATGGGTGTGTTGCCTCCTCCTCTTATGTTTTGCTATGGTGTGAATGTTTGTGTCTCCCCCCCCCCCCCCCCCCCCCCCGCCAATTCATATCTTGACCACCTAATGCCAAATGTGATAAATGTGACGGTTTTAGGAATTGGAGCCTTTGGGAGGTGATTAGGTCATGAAGCCAGAGCCTTTATAAATGGCATTAGTTCCCTTATAACATATTTATAAAGTTCCCTTGCTCCTTCCATCACATGAAGACACAGCAAAAAGCAAGCAATCTGCAACCTAGAAGAGCACCTTCACCAAAACCTGACCATGTTGGCATCCTGATCTTGGATTTCCAGTTTCTAGAACTGTGAGAAATAAATTTCTGTTGTTCTAAAATTCTTCATTGAAATATGTTTGACATATTGGTTTCAGGTATACAACATAGTGATTTGACAATTGTATATATTATAAAATTCTCCCCACTATAAGTGCAGTTATCATCTGTCACCATACAAAGTTATTACAATATTATTGACTGTATTTCCTATGCTCTACTTCTCATCCTCATGACTTATTTATTTCATAACTGGAAGTTTGTATCTCTTAATACCCTTCACTTATTTCACCTATCCTCCCACCCCCTCCCTTCTGGCAATCACTAGTTTGTTTCTTATATTTATCAGTTTGTTTCTCTTTGTGTTTTAGTTGTTGTTGTTTATTCATTTATTTTGTTTTGCTTTTTAGATTCCACATATAAGTGAATTCCTATGGTATTTGTCCTTCTCTGACTTATTTCACTTAGCTTAACACTTTCTAGGCCCATCCATGTTATGGCAAGACTTTATACTTTTTTATGCCTGAGTAATATTTCATTGTGTATACATACTACGTCTTATTTATCCATTTATCAGTTGATGGACATTTGGGTTGCTTCCTTATCTTGGATGTTAGAAATAATGCTGCAATAAACATAGGGGTGCATATATCTTTTTGAATTATTGTTTTCATTGTCTTTGGGTAAATACCCCAAAGCAAAATTACTGGATTACATAGTAATTGGATTACATAGTAACTGGATTACATAGTACTCCTATTTTTAGTTTTCTTGAGGAACCTCCATACTATTTCCCACAGTGGCTGCACCAATTTATATTCCCGCCAACAGTGCACGAGGGTTCCCTTTTCTCCACATCCTCACCAATACTCATTTCTTGTCTTTTTTATACTAGTCATTCTGACTGGTGTGAGGTGATATCTCATTGTCGTTTTGATTTCCATTTCTCTGATGATTAGTGATGTGAGCATCTTTTCATGTGTCTGTTGACCATCTGTATGTCTTCTTTAGAAAAATGTCTATTTTGGTATTCTTCCCATTCTTTAAATGGATTATTTGTTTTTTGGTGTTGAGTTGTATAAGTTTTTTAATATATTTTGGATATTAACCCCTTATAGAATACATCATTTACAAATATTTTGTTCCATTTAGTAGGTTTTTGTTTTGTTAATGGTTTCTGTCACTGTGCAAAAGCTTTTTAGTTTGATGCAGTCCCAATTGTTTCTTTTTTGCTTTTGTTTCCCTGAGAAGACATATCCTAAATTTTTATTGTTTATAAGCCTCCCAGTCGGTGGTGTTTTCCATAGCAGCTCAAATAGACTAAGACATATTTGAAATCCCCCTCTGCCTCTATCTTATAAGGACATATAATTGCATTTATGGTTGACACAGACAATCCTGGGTAAGATCCTCCTCTGAAGTTCCTTAATCTAATTGCATCTTTTGTCATATAAGAGAATATTCACTCTTCTGTTATATAAGGTTTTTTTGTTTAGAAGTTTTAATGATTAAGAAGTGGATGTAGCTTTGTGTGTGGGGGGGGCACTATTCAACCTGTTCCAGGCTTGGAACTTCTACTTTTATTTTATCAGGCTAGTAGAGAACCAGGAGAGGCTGTTCTGGAAGGAGAGGAAATAATTTTTTCCCTTCCCCTAGAAGACATTTGACTTGTTTCCATCATCCATAGGGGCAAAACAGAAATGTGTGCACAAGCACAACTAAAAACAAACTTATAAAGTCAAACTAATTTGTGCTTATTATTTTGTGGTATTCTTTGACTGTCTTAGGAGATTTATTCCTGTTTTAGGGGAGCATTTCCAAGTGATCCATTTTGAGCTGACCTTTCCAAGGCTTTTCTGGTTGAAAATCATTTAGATAAATGATAGCAGATTAGATGTCTTCCTCTTTCAGTGACATTTGATTTTTAATTAAAGATTCACAAACCTGGAATTTCAGAGACTGATGAGAGTAAGCTCAAGATCCTCATTGTATAGATGGAGACATGGCGACTCTGAAAATGTAAGTCTCCATAGTAAACTCTGGAAGACAGAAAAAGTCTTGGAAACCAAAGGACTGAATATCACATTAGTGACACTTTAATGTCTGAGAAGCCAAGAGAGGGTGTGTGTGTGTGTGTGTGTGTGTGTGTGTGTTATTTTGTGTAAGTGGTGAAGGAATAAAGTATATGGGGTCTTTCCAGGGTGTCATGTAGAAATTAAAGCTACAATAGCTGCTTAAAGCTAAATCAAGTCCCTATATTGTACAAATGAAATGGCAGGGACCCTTATTGGTGAACTGACTCAACTCAAATGACTTACACAGCCATTTAGTTGCAGGATTAGGTAAAACTAGAATTTCAGGTCTCACTTTCCAGTTTAGTGGTTCATTTTCCATACCATGAGAATAGCTATTTTTACTACTAACTCACAATATTGATCCTGAAAACACACAGTAGGGTACTTATTGCTTAGCACTGGCACTCATACTTGAAGATTCAATGCTCACATACCCTGCTTTTGCTCTACCCTCCAAACCTATTCTCATGGCATGAGAGACACTGATTATCAATTATTGGTGTCCCTCTTCTATAGCACATTCCAACATTAATATAAAGGAAAGTGATCCCTACCTGGAAGGATAAACCTAAGTTATCTAAAGTGACTATTTCCAAAGACTAAATCCTCAGAAACAAAAAATTTGAACAGACCCATAACAAGCAAAGAAATTAAATCAGTAGTGAAAAATATCCCAACAAACAAAACTCCAGGGCCAGATGGCTTTCCAGGGGAATTCTACCAAACATTTAAAGAAGAATTAATACCTATTCTTCTCAAACTATTCCAAAACATAGAAATGGAAGGACACCTTACAAACTCATTGTACAATGCCAGCATTACCCTGATTCCAACATAAAAGACTCCACTAAAAAAGAGAACTACAGGTCAATATCCCCAATGAACATAGATGCAAAAATTCTCCATGATACTAGGAAATCAAATCCAACAGTACATTAAAAGAATCACTCACCACAATCAAATGGGATTTAATCCTGGGGTGTAAGGGGTATTTAATATTTCCAAATCAATCAATGTGATACACCACATTAATAAAAAAAAAGGATGAGAACCACATGATCCTCTCATTAGATACAGAAAAAGCATTTGACAAAGTACAGCATCCATTCCTGATAAAAACCCTCAACAAAGTAAGAATAGAGGGAACATAACTCGACATCATAAAGGCTATAAACAAAACACCCACAATATCATTCTCAATGGGGAAAGACTGAGAGCTTTTCCTCTAAGGTCAGGAATAAGATGGCATTGTCCACTCTCACCACTGTTATTTAACATAGTACTGGAAGTCCTGGCATCAACAATAAGACAACAAAAAGAAATAAAAGGCATCCACATTGACAAGAAAGAAGTCAAACTTTCACCATTTGCAGACGACATGATACTCTGTGTAGGAAGCCCAAAAGACTACCAAAATTTTTCTAGAACTGATACGTGAATTCAGTAAAGTCACAGGATACAAAATCAACGTACAGAAATCTGTTGCATTTCTATATGCCAATAATGAAACAGCAGAAAGAGAAATAAAGGAATCAATTCCATTTACAACAGCACCAAAAGCCATGAGATACCTAGGAATAAGCCTAATCAAAGAGGTAAAAGATCTGTACTCTGAAAACTAAAGAACACTTATGAAAGAAATTGAAGAAGACACAAAGAAATGGAAAAACATTCCATGGTCATGGGTTAGAAGAACAAATATTGTTAAAATGTCTATACCACCCAAACCAGTCTACACAGTTAATGCAATTGCTATCAAAATCCCAGAAGCATTTTCCACAGAGCTAGAACAAATAATACTAAAATTTGTTTGGAACCAGAAAAGACCTTGAATAGCCAAATGAACATGAAGAAGAAAAACAAAGCTGGAGGCATCATAATTCCAGACTTCAAGTTATATTTTAAAGCTGTAGTCATGAAGACAGTATAGTAATGGCATAAAAACACACATAGATCAACGGAACAGAATAGAAAACCCAGAAGTGAACCCACAACTACATGGTCAACTAATCTTTGACAAAGCAGGTAAGATTGTCCAGTGGAAAAAAAAGGCAGTCTCTTCAACAAATTGTGTTGGGAAAACTGCATAGCTACATGCAGGAGAATGAAACTGGGCCACTTTCTTACATCATACACAAAAATAAATTCAAAATTGATGGAAGACCTAAACATGAGACAGGAAACCATCAAAATCCTAGAGGACAACACAGGTAGCAACCTCTTTGACCTCAGCTGTAGCAACTTCTTACTAGACACATCTCTGGAGACAAGGGAAACAAAAGCAAACATGAACTATGGGGACTTCAAAATAAACAGCTTTTGCACGGCAAAGGGAACAACAAAAGTAAAAGGCAACCTATGGAATAGGGGAATATATTTGCAAATAATATATCGAATAAAGGATTACTATCCAACATCTATAAAGAACTTATCAAACTCAACATCCAAAACACAAATAATCCAGTGAAGAAATGGGCAGAAGACATGAACAGATATTTTTCCAAAGAAGACCTACAGAAGACTAACAGAAACATGAAAAGATGTTCAACATCCCTCATCATCAGGGAAATATAAATTAAAACTAGAATGAGATATCACCTCATATCTGTCAGAATGGCTAAAATTAACAACACAGGGAAACAATAGGTGTTGGATAGGATGTGGAGAAAGAGGAATCCTATTACACTGTTGGTCGGAATTCAAACTGGTGAAGCCATTGTGGGAAACAGTATGGAGGTTCCTCAAAAAGTTAAAAATAGAACTACCCTATGATTCAGCAATTGCACTACTAGGTATTTACCCAAAGGATACAAAAATGCTGATTCAAAGGGACACATGCACCCCAGTGTTTATAGCAGCATTATCAACAATAGCCAAAAATCAGCCAAATTATATATCTATATATATCTATATATCTATATATCTATATATCTATATCTATATCTCTATATCTATATCTATATATATTAGTCAGAGAAATAGCAATACCATAGGATTATGTAGAATTTAAGAAACAAAACAGATGAGCATAAGGAATGGGGGTAAAAAAGAGAAAGAGGCAAACCATAAGAGACTCTTAACTATAGAGAACAAACTGAGGGTTGCTGGCGGGAGGTGGTCAGGGGATGGGCTAAAAGGGTGGTGAATATTAAGGAGGGCACTTGTGATGAGCACTGGGTGTTATATGTAAGTGATGAATTACTAAATTCTACTCCTGAAGCAAATATTACACTATATGTTAACTAACTAGAATTTAAATAAAAATTTGACACAAACAAAAAAAAAAAAAACAAAGACTATATCATCTAGTGAGTTCCTCCCTTCTGTATTGTTATTGCAGTTGCAACCACTCTAATGTATTTGTTTTCAGCTTTCTTAAGGAATAATTGATATACAGGAAACTGCATGCATTTAAAGTATGAAAGTTGATTTTGGACATGTGACACTCATGAAACCATCACAGAAGTAACATAAGGAACATATCTAACACCCCCAAAATGTTCTTTTTATACCCTGGTTTATAGTTTGATATTATATATATCAAATAGTTTGATAGTGTTAAAATGTTTCAACCCAGAAAAAAAGCTGGACTCTCTGGATCTGAGCCAAGAGTTGAAATCTTTCCTTGGGCATTGATTCTTTCCTCCTTGGAAGAGAAACCAGACCCTCCCAAAGATCTTTCTTTGCAGTTGTACACAAACAGCTCCCAGACTAGATCAAGGACTTTAAGAAAGGAACCGGGAGATTGGAACACTTTTATAAGTTGCAAGAAGAATTCTAAAATCTCAAATTACTTGAGGACAAACTAAATGTAGATTTGGTGTGAAAACATGTTTCTTAAGGAAACTTTTTTTCTCTTATAAAATAGCATGAATTTGAAATGTAATGAAAATATGAAAATATGCTTAATCCCACCATTGTAGCTAAACACTGTCAGTCATTTAGCATGTTTTTATTCCTAACCCTTCCTTTATCAGAAAAATAATTTCTTTATTGAAAGAAATCTACTTTAAATGCAACTTTTGAATTTTGGTGTTTAACCTTTTTTTTCTGTGCATACCTCCAAAGCACACACCACCACAATAGAGCCATAAAAGCATGGGATGTATATTTTTCTCGGGTCTCAGAGAAAGAATGAACATATTTTATTAGAGAAAGTGGCTGCAAAATGCTATTAAGAACACAAAGCTTTGTATTGTGGTTCTGTTAGTGGGTTCTAGAGAATTAGTATTTATAAAAGTAGAGAAATGTTTCTTCTCTGTTGAACAAAAGTTTATAATAGTAACGAACAACCCGCTGAGAGATCCAACAGCTATAGCCAAAGGTATTCCTTTCTTTTGGTGAAGGAGTGTTAGGGATGAGGAAACTAAGTACTTATGTACACTCAGAATTTAGCTTCCTTATCCTTAAAATCCCCACTTCTCTCCTCACTAGATTGGAAGGACTCATTTTAATGTTGATTTTCCATGTCCAGCACTCCAGATGGCCTACTGGCCAATTAGTATGCTATATATTTCACTCCATATTTATTGGAAGCAATGAGGTAGAACAGAATGTGTGCTGCCCTGGGAGTCAAGAAATCTTAGCACAGTGCCTGGTATGGAGTAGGTACTAAATAAATAATAATTCAATCTAGCAAGCCTGTGTTCTAATCCTAAATTTTGCCATTAATTTACTGAAAAGTTGGTAACTTTTTGAAGAGAAAGAAAGCTTCAATTGATCTCTCCTTATTATCTTCCCCCAATACATAGACCTGGGCTAAGAAAAATATTGGTTAACCAAAGATAGTTAAACACCTCTAGTCTCTAGTTTCTTAACCTACAGAGTGGGAAGTAATAATTCTTGCCTATCTCATGAGAGTATTAGGCCAGATAATATACAAGTGTTAAAGTGCATTGAGAAAATATTACACACATGTAAAGCATTATTAAGATTATTGGTAGAAGCCCCAAATTCACTGATGGGGAGGGTAGGTGAGCTGAAAAACAAAGGGTTAAGGGTCCATTTCTAGGTAGTAATTATCTGCTGGTGGGTACTTAGCTGGATGCAACTTCAGTGACATAATCTGATACCATTGGATAGGAAGGGGTGCTTTGAGTTTGAATCCATCACTAGACACTGCAAAAGATTATTTTTATGTAACTCAGGTTCTCATCAACATCCATGATTGCCTTGCAGTGTATGTTTGGAAAGTGAATGATTGCTTATGTCTCCATTTCCTTATCAGCAAAATGGGGCAATTGGTACCTTCCTTATAAAAATTTTGTGAATATGCATGAAGAGAAGGCAGAATATAACTCCAAGGGCCTGGATCAAAGGTAGAGGGTTTTTTTCTTAAATCTTTTCAAGACTAAATGATGCAACCTCAGGAGAAGCCATAGAAAAGAAGCCTTCTTTCTGAGATTTTCATAAGGAGAGGGAAAGATAAGTTTCTTATCCCTAACCTAAATACAGGTAGTATGCTCAAGAATCTAATTTCTTAAGAATTTCGAAAATGGGGGTGCCTCAGTGGCTCAGTTGGTTAGGTGTCCGACTCTTGATGTCAGCTCAGGTTGTGATCACTAGGTGCTGAGATCAAGCCCCAGCTCGGACTTCCTGCTGACAGCATGGAGCTTGCTTGGGATCCTTGCCCATTCTCTTTGCCCCTCCCCCACTCACACTTGTGCTCCCTCTCTCATAAAATAAATAAATAAACATTAAAAAAAGAATGTTGAAAGGGAAAGTAAAGTTGTGCTTTGATTACTTTCCTACTTTAATAAAACTTTCTTTTATGGGGCACCTGAGTGGATCAGTCAGTTAAGGGTCCGACTTCGGTTCAAGTCATGATCTTGTGGTTGGTGAGTTCGAGCCCCACATCAGGCTCTGAACTGTAAGCACAGGCTCAGAGCCTGGAGCCTGCTTTGGATTCTGTGTCTCCATCTCTCTCTGCCCCTCCTTAACTTGTGCTCTGTTTCTCTCTCTCTCAAAAATAAATAAACATTAAAATTTTTTAAAAATTAAATTTAAAGATTTCTTTTAAATTATCTCAATTTAAAATGATTCAGAGTCCAGTCTTTGGCCACTTTGACATGCAAATAGTCTACTGGACCAACACCAAAAACTCCAGACAATTCTACTCACTGTAACCCAAATTGTGTGTTTGGAACCTGTAAACTGCATCTCTTTGGGCCATATTGCATGGAAATGACATAATGTAAATAAAATTGAACAGATTGATGGTGATGGCAAGGAGAGGCTATTGACCTGCACACTGTCTTTGTGTTTATGTTAACTCTGACTGCCACTGAACTATAGCACTGAATAGAGTAAAAAGACAGAAAGGGGACTAGGGTTTATTCTGTGTGTTAAAGAGCTGCCTTTTTAATGACTCAAGCTGGGCTGTATTTTCCTAATCCAATTTCATTGTTTTGGCAAGATTTGAAATTGATACTACAGGTTGGAAGTTCTGAAATGAGGTACAATCGCCAGAAAATGATTGATCGATGAACAAAAATAGTCTTTCTAGTTGTTACTTTTATTAATCAGTGATAATGGAATCAGAATCTTCTCCTGCTGACTTTTAAACATTTGTCTTGTTGTGAAATTGCTGTTAGCTTTTGAGTTAACCACTGCAAAGGTAGCTACAGGTGGATAAATTTCTGCTTACCTCCCCCACCCCACCAAGATAGCATAAAAGAACACACCCAGCATCAAATAACAAACACAAGTACACATACACAAGTGTGCCTCCTGGCTGAACTATTTTTTACAATTTGTTCACAAGCAAGTTTCTAAAATTGTGAATAGGGTTGCAAGGTCCTGTGATTGTTAGCTTTTAATTACATAGCTTTCCTCCTAGTTCCTAAGTGATGGCCATATAGCATAGCACATAATAGGAGTTTTCTGGGGATAGTTTTTAACAGTAAGTGACCTCTCAATTGTCTTCAACCCACTGTGCATCCACTTGTTCTGAATACCGCTTTATGAGAAGTTACATCCTGTCCTAACTCCCCTGCTGATATCTTAGAGACCAAGAGGACAATGCTAAAGGATAGGGGACTTTCTATTTCTCTTTGCCTTTCTTTCATTCAGAGACTCTGACCTGCTGTATCTCAATAGGTTGAAATCTACGAACAGCAGATGGAGTGGTGAAAAAAGTGTTAGGTAGTTCCCCAGGGCTGATGGAACCAAAGTCACATTGCACTGAGCCTCCACTGTTCTCAAACTGGGAGATTTTCTTTTTGATCACCTTTCTCTACGATTCTGAAACCAGATTTTCACCTGAAACACAAAATGCTTTGGATTTAATGGGGCAACATACTGAATGCAGTTTTCATAGTTGTTGCTGATATCGTACAGGGATTTTAGCATTTACAAAACCTTATTACATGTATCACTTCATTTGAGCCTCCCAATGACCTTGTAAAGTATAGCTATTTAACAGGTTAAAAAAAAATGAGATTGAGAGAAGGAAAGTATCTTTCATGAGATGAAACTGAGATCAAGTCCAGGGCTACTGATTCTAAATGCAGTGCTTTTTATATTATACCTCATCCACCACCTCTGTTGCACAGACAGAAATGAATGATAGAATGGCAGATGCTGAGGTGTGGTGATAAAAAGGGAGGGATTTAAATAACAAAGGTGATTATGATCTGTCATTAAAAGTAACTTCCTAATAATAAAGTTAGTGAAACATAGAACTGGGTGAACAAGGGTGATGAAATACTATATTTATTTCTGTGATACCAATGTGCCTTCATACATGGTTGAAACACAAGCTGCTTGGGATAGGGAATACACTAATGGACTTTAAAATTCTAGCATTCTATGATTCCAGAATTACTTCTAGACTTAAGTGAAAAACCATCAGGTAGTTGTGTAATGTCAAAGTTCAGGTAAATGGAAACCATTGATCCTTGTCATGCTTTAATCTTCATTGAATGCCCACATATGCTAAATGTGAGGCAAGCATAATAGAATTACACAGACCATAGAAAATTAAATTTTATACCATGAATAATAGAAAAACTTGGTTCAGGTAGCAGCATTTGGTGTTCAGTTATTATCATAGTTTGATTGATATGAACCAGATAATTGCCATGATTGCCAATTCTCCACTTTATACATTGGTTGTGACTACTAGGGGGAATCAATCAAGGTTTTGACTTGACTACTTCTATGGGAGTTTTAATCCTTCTCCCCCTCCTACATCCCAACCCTTTGCTTCCATATCTACATATTGTCCATCATATTTAATTATTAATAAACCCACTGATCGATGAGACTAAACGAGGAGGTCCAGTAAGATGAATGTGGGCTTTAGGAAAGCTTGGAAAATGTCTTGGTCTTCTATCTTGCTTCCACTCTAGCTTTTAGACTGCCCTAAAACCTCAGTCTATTGAAATGACCATGTAAGACATGTTGGATATACTTCTGGTGTACCTGTCTTTCAGAAAGGCCCAGGTTGACTGCTAGTTCTGATTTTCTCCGAATGGTGATGTATCTATTGCAGTGGAATTTCTTCTCTAGCTCCAATCTCTGATGATCTGTGTAAACCACACTATACTTTTCTTTTGTCCTGGTTTTCCCTGTTATGGGAGAAAGCAATATATTTAATCATATTTTACTTCCTAGGAGATTGTTTTGGTTGAAGGATTCATAACTACTGTTGCCATCCTTATCTATTACTCTCAAATATGAAACAAGTACATTTTTTGAACCAAATATGTCATACGTCCACTTCTCCATTAAACTCTTTGTCATCTGTGGCTATATATATAAAACACACTTATCATGCCACCATTGACTTCCTGCTACACCAAAGCATTTTTTTTAAAGCAAACACCTAACCCATGATCTTCATTCCCTTCCCACTCACATATGGGAATAGCATTGGCAGTAGTAACAAAATATATCATATATACACTTTCTTTTATATTTTATGCAGGTCCTTCATACCATTTCCTATTGAACCTCTAACCTACACTTTTGAATTAGGCAGAGTGTGTCTTATCCCAATTTTACCAATAAGAAACCTGAGGCTCAGTGTAGGTAAGTGGTTCTGTGCTAGTAAGCTGAAGTGTGGGGACCCAAACATATACCTCTGACTCCCAGTCCAGTATGCTAAATATTATTCCTAGTTTAAACATGCTTGGAAGCATAAGAATCCCCAAGTGTGGCAAATTATTCTGTGATCCTGACATTATTAGTTACATACATTCTAGTTATGTATACATTCTAGAGATAATTTTGTTTGGGTAGTAATTTAAAAAGAAAATATTT
>NC_064817.1:56697022-56716747 GCF_023721935.1 Panthera uncia | reverse complement strand
GTGCTAGGATAGCCCTTATTACCTACCAGAAAAAAATATTTTCTTTTCTGAAGTCTTAAATCAATTTTATTTCCAAGTGGCTAATGAATGGGGGAAGGAGGAGGAGTTGACTTAAGCAGAATAAAATGAGTATTCTAGTATTCTTTGAAAGGATATACAAACATTTGCTTTGTGTTACAGCATTTAACTAATTTCTCATGCCCTTCGTCAAATAGAGTATTATTCCTGCTTTTATATTTTCCAAAGGTGATTAGGAAGCTTCCCTTTCTTTTCAGTTTTTCTAACTCCCTCCAGGATCTTCCCCCTTTTCTCTATGGCATTTGGCAAACTGCTTCTGATCTTCCCTGGTTGTTTTTGATGTGAGGTTTTGGGGAGCGATCTGTAGGACAAAGGTTTCTTTAAAGTGGCTCTCTAAACCTCATTGAGGTGTTAAGATGCAGCACAGGCCTAACAAAGGAGGCTACATGGCAACGGATCCCATCCTGAACCCTCTTTGCATTCAGGAACACCAACCAGTTGGTTTGAAATTTACAAGCCCTAAACAAATGTCAGACAATCTTTCATCTCCAGGAAAGAAATAAAAACATGTGAATGTAGAAACAAATTCTAGATGAGATATGTTTTAGTATTAAACTTAATGGGCTGAATAACCCATGGACTAATGAACTAAACAAAACTTCTCCCTTGAAAACTGGAAATGATGAGCCCTGGTCAAATAACATACCTGAAAGGCCCAAAGTTTGAGCTGGTTTTCTGAATCCAAACAGAAACCCAGGAAACCAGGGGTCTGGCATTTGGTTTGTTACAAAGGCAGATGTATATTTGAGATCACAGTGAATACTTTGAGATTTAATTTATTTCCAGAACCTCATATCTTAGGATCAAAAAATATTTTTTGAAGAGATGTTTCCTAAAAGCCATTCTAATCCCAAAGTAGCTGAGTATTTAAGTTATAACTTGAGGCAGAAGTTAAAATTCAACTTGTGTATGTTTGTGTTTTCTGTTCTTTGATAACCAGTAAATATAACCAACTTCAAGAACTCTGAAATGTTGCAGTCCTCCCCTACCCCCATTGGCCATAAATTCCCCTCTTGCAGTTTCTTCTGAGGACAATAAAGTCAAGACCAGCCCTCTTTATTTGCCATGAAAATCCTCACCCTTTCCGGCAATATAACCCCTGAAGAAAGGAGGGATGAGGAAGAGCCCAGCTGCATATCAAAGCCATGTGAAGTGTTAAAAAGAATCTGTTGCCTCCATCTGACAGATAAGACCTCAAACGTCAAGAAGATGTAGCCCAGGAGAAATATTGACTGCACATTTTGCAAAGAGAAATGAATTCTTCTTGTGTCCCTCCTCCTGAACTCTCTTCTTTTCTTCTGTTTCATTGCCTCTGCCCCTTAAATGATGAAATTGGATTGAATGGGATTTGACTATCTTCTAGCAGATTCCATATTCCCATACCAAACCAAAGCAAAGATGATGAAAACCAGTTTCCTTCTTTCAGGAGTACAGTGCAATTGACCTCATATTAATGACTTTCCATCTATGCTCCTTTTAGGTAAAAAATGAATCCAGATTCATGTGTAAAAATTGTCCAATGAAATGGTCAAAACAAAAGAACACAATGATAAGCTTCAAGAATTATTAAGCAACTTATTTCCTGAAGTGTCTTAATTGAGTAAAACCTTTTAAGTACAACTTCCTCAGTGTTTTGTCCAGTGGCTTAATCAGAATTATTCAAAGTCACTTCCTTCTCTCTATCTCACTCCTAACAAAAAAACCTTTCTCCAGTCCTGCTTAGGTTACTGCCTTGCCAAAACTCATCCAAGGCTATAACTGTGGGTAATAGAAAAGATGAAAAAAAGAATTCCTAGCTGTAATACACTGACAATGTTTAAAATATGAAAATACTTAACTTTTCACAGAACCTTTCTTTCTTTCCATATAATCTTTAAAATGAGATGTGTATTGAAACAAACCACTTAGGGAACAAAATAGAAGTAAAAAAATATCTTTCTTTTTAATCAAACCACCTAGGGGATAGTCATTTACTCTGTATGTAAGTACCCTTTCTGTCCTTAGAAATTTAAAGTAATAATGTCATTATGAAATGTTTTCTGATTGTTCCCTAAATTGTGTATTTTTCTTTCTTTAAGTTAAGGCTATTTAAAATAGTCCTCAGTAATGGAAAGAGCTTTTATTTGATTATCTTAATCAGAGAGGGGTTACTTCCATTTTGTAGTTCATCTAATTGTCTTCTCAGCCATAAGCCAAATGTTGTCCCATAGTACTACAGAGTGAAGTAGAAAATTTAGGAGGATCTGACTCATTCATTCATTTAACAAATATTTGTTTAACACTATGTACTAAGCATACAAATGGGTACATTTTGGTTCAGAGTGGTCCAGTGAGGTGATCAGCTTAATTTTTTTGTGGAGTTCAAAACCTGAGACCCATAGAAGGGCTTCAGTGGAACCATGAATCTCTCAAAATTATTCAAAAAATGACATGTGTGTGTATGTGTGTGCATGTGTGTGCAAGTATGCATGTACATTTTCCTGGGGAAAAGGTACATAGTTTTCATTATATTCTTAAATTGTAGCTAAATCTGCACCTTGGGCTACAAGCATACAGGAAAATGACAATTTTAATTTATAAGACATTAAAATGAAACAAAGGTTGAATACAATAAAGCTTCAACTACAAGATAACCTGCCAGGAGTCAAAGGGGTTCCAAAATAATTCAATTTTAAATTTCTTATAGAGTTTGGAGAGAAAATCTTGTGAAGGTGGCATTGTATAGCCAAGTTTGAAGGTTTGATGACATGACAAATTAAGGAGTCTGTTTCTAAACTTCTCCTGGCATTACCCAATAGGGATACCTGAGCTTATGAAAGCAAATGTAAATGGAAGACTTTTAAGCACAGAAACCTGTCACATTTTCTCTCATAAACAAAAATTCAAGACTCAAGATAATTTCTTTTGTCCTTCTCCCTTCCACCAATTGTTCTCTCTTCCAAACATACTAAAGAGACTTTCCTTTTCTAAAGTACTTCAAAACATCATCTTGGACTGAGAGCAGCTACTTTTTGACTTTTGTGTTTTTCTCTGATCTTAGGTCTTAGTAAATGTATGTTAATTACAACCCTAAGATTAGATGTAATAACAGCCCCAAGAGTGTCCCACCCTAACCTCATTTTCTATTCTACTTAGCCAGCTGACTTGTCCATATTTTTAAAAATGCAGATTTACTTCCAAACACTTTAAAGCGAAGTGTTTAGCTCTACTCTTAGTTTGGGATTGCTACCCTAGTAATGTCCCAATCAACCAGAACTGCCTCTTCCTAACTAAGATTCCTCCTAATGATAAAAGTTGATCCCTTCCCACTCTCTTGTTTTTGCTTTTTAAAGGGGAGAAAAAGTGCAGAACTTTGAACAAAAACATAATCATTATGGACAAATGCTACTAAAATTCATTTCCTCTCCAGAGGGATAAAAGTGATAGAGTAAAATTTTACCAATTTTCTCCAATGACAGGGAGCGACAGATTGGAATAATAAAAATATGATAAAAGAACAACTACAGCTGAAAACAGACATCTCTCCACCTCCCCTCATCCAGGATTAAAGCAGAGTACCCATTTCCGCTGCCCTGGGCTCCCAGCAGCCCCCATTGGCTTGCTGGTAGGAGCATGAGTCAGCATTAGGCTGGGATCTCTGGGCCTTCCTGCACTCCATCACAGACCTGCATCCAGCCTCTGTGTCTCCAGAAGCCTTTCTGGACAGTTATGAAGTCTTTAACTTCCTATTAGTGCGGGGGCTGATATTCGTTGTGTGCCCATGCATGTTAGAGTTGAGTAACTTATTATGTTCCAGCAGTGTGCTGTTGCCTTCTCACCTGACTCAACTCTTCTATTGGCAGAAAAGATGTTGGAAGAAAGTAATGGGTTTGAGTCCAGCTTGCCTCTGCCAAGTTGGGTGAAGGAAGCTGAAGTTTCCTTGAAAGCCAAGATGACAAAGCCACTTTGCAATGGGAGGCCTTCGTGGCTAAACTGGAAAGTCCATTGCCAACCAAGCACTGTGAAACCTAAGTTGAGCATCACCAGCTTTTGAGGGGAGTAGACCTGCCCAGATGGGGTACATTGCCTTTTCAATAGAAAGGGCAAGCAGCAGTGATAGCACTGGGATATCCTGGCTATCCCCTCCCTTCATTCACCCATTGTCTTTTCCCGTGTATCTCTCTTCCCATCTGGGCAACTACAAGATTGGATCCTGATCCTTGTGGCTCAACATGTCCATTGTCCACCCGTTTGCTTTCTTGACTCGTCAGGAAATGATGAAAAAAAAAACAACCAACAACCAACAAGCTCCTAGGGTCGGTTTGGTTCTAAGCGCCGCACTCTGAGGACTCTGAGCAGAGGCACATGCAAGGGGAGGTCACTAATGTGGGAGGAGACCCTGGGCACTTAGCCAGGAAGTACTCCTCAGCTAAACTGTTCCTGGAGAGGCCTGAGAAGTAGGGTGCAGACAGGCCAAGAGAAGTAGAAGCTTCAAAGCGAAGAAAGGAAGAGTGTGAGGGCATTGGGTTCCATTACTCACCCGTAACCTGCACAGTCTTGCGCATCCACGCATAAGGGCTGTGAAGGGTTCTGTTAGAAGAACTGGCATCTGCGGCGTCGGTGTCTACGGGGAACAGTGACCCGCTGCCTGGGGCTGGCAGGCTGCCACTGCTGCTTCCCCCTCCCACAGGACCCAAGTTGTATTCTGGGAGCCAAAAGCGGCAGGGCTCGAGGTCATGTCGTTCACGGGCACAGTGCCCATTGTACTGGACGACCCAGGGTACGCATTCCAGTCTTCTCGAGGGGGACTATAGGGCGAACCCCAGCCCCCCAGCGACGACCCGTGAGAATCCATGCTGGGCATATGGGGATACCCCACGAAGTGCGCATAGGCAGGGACTGCTGTGAAGTTGGAGGCTGGCAGGAGACTCCCACCGCCCCCAGTGCTGCCAGTCCCGCCTCCCGCGGGGTTCCTGAGAGTGCCCAGGTACATGCCTGCTTCTTTTTCCAAAAGGCAGCTTCTGGGTATGAGGAAGGAGCTCCCTAAGCCATTCTGAAGTTCTTGTAAGGCCCCAATCCGACTTTGAGAAGCAGCAGGGAATCAATAGGTTACTCGGTAGCTGTACTGCACGCTCTGCTGTGCCTCTCAGACTACTCCATCCCGCGTTTCCTACCCGTCAGGTTTCCAGGTGACTGGTAGCCCGGTATAGATAGGCCACTAATAGCTAGGCTGACGTCAAGGGGCTTCGGGCTTTTACATAGCATTTGCATTTAAATGAAGGGCCATTTCACTTTCACAGGGACTTGTTCACTGTAGCTCCCTTTACCAGAGCTCCCAGGCTTTTCGGTCTCATCTTTATCACTTTTGTCCATCTGGTCCCCATAGCAGTAGTTTGCGCTTTTGGACACAAGAGTTCCTCCAAGGGTTTCTGACCAGCTCCCTCCAAAGTGAGATGAAAACAGGCAGAAGCAGGGCCAAGTCCTGCTCTGGGGCCTCCTCTTTCTGCGGAACTTCCCTCACTCCGCCCAGCCTAAATCTGTGGTATCCCTTCTTCCCACATTCTCCTGCAGGGGTATTCCATTGGAATTGGCCCAGGATACCATTGGAAAGAGCTTTCCCTTCTCATTGCTCCCTCCCCCAGGAGGAGGACTTTGTTTCTAAGAACAGAGATTCATTTCACAAGTATATATTTTGTGTCTTCTGAGTGCTAGGCACTGTTGTGGGCACTGGAAATACAGCAGTGAACAAGAGACAAACATTTTGCTCTGCATTACATTACAGTGGGTGACAGGCTGGATTAATTGAATGTTTTAAAGAAAGATGAAGAGAGTAGGTTATGAAACAAGGAAGGAAAGGGAGAAGAGGCATGTGGGAAGTGGGCTTTCTTCGTTTCATGTCAGTCCATTAGTCTCAGGTGTCTTTCCACTTGGTATGACTTATGCCTCAAAGCCAGTGCCCCAAGGACTCAAATTCCTGCAGTCTCAAATCCAGGGTAGCCACAGCTTCCAACTTCCTTTCACACTTGAAAATATTCCCTTTGTGAACCCTCTTGCACTGTTGGTGGGAATGCAAATTGGTGCAGCCGCTCTGGAAAGCAGTGTGGAGGTTCCTCAGAAAATTAAAAATAGACCTACCCTATGACCCAGCAATAGCACTGCTAGGAATTTACCCAAGGGATACAGGAGTACTGATGCATAGGGGCACTTGTACCCCAATGTTTATAGCAGCACTTTCAACAGTAGCCAAATTATGGAAAGAGCCTAAATGTCCATCAACTGATGAATGGATAAAGAAATTGTGGTTTATATACACAATGGAATACTACGTGGCAATGAGAAAGAATGAAATATGGCCTTTTGTAGCAACGTGGATGGAACTGGAGAGTGTGATGCTAAGTGAAATAAGCCATACAGAGAAAGACAGATACCATATGTTTTCACTCTTATGTGGATCCTGAGAAACTTAACAGAAACCCATGGGGGAGGGGAAGGAAAAAAAAAAAGAGGTTAGAGTGGGAGAGAGCCAAAGCATAGGAGACTGTTAAAAACTGAGAACAAACTGAGGGTTGATGGGGGGTGGGAGGGAGGGGAGGGTGGGTGATGGGTATTGAGGAAGGCACCTTTTGGGATGAGCACTGGGTGTTGTATGGAAACCAATTTGACAATAAATTTCATATATTGAAAAAAAAAGAAAAAGAAAATATTCCCTTTGTAAAGTTCCAATTACTGAAAAAGACATGGGTTTGCCAGTAGATGCCAACAAACACAAGATTTCAGTTCAAGAAACCGGATAACCTTTTGACCACAAAATCACTCTGTACCCCAGTGTTCTTTCCCATCTCTACCCCTGCCCCCCCAAAACCTACCACAACCTGTGCTCCTACTCAGGGAATGTGCTCCTCTATAAAGTCCAACCAAACCTGGCACCCCATATAAAGTGACCTCTCTTTGGCTTTGGGAATATCTCTTCACCTCTGGGAATTTCAGGGATTTTTCCTGCATAAAATAGAGATCCTAAGTGTCTACACTACAAGGCAGGATTTGAGATAATATATTCAAATTGCTTAACTTAGTGCTCAGTAACAGTATGAGACCACTGTATTCATTAATTCACTCAACAAATATTTATTGAGTGCTAGGTGCTATTTTATGCATGGAAACATCAACAGTGAACTGATAAAGCCCCTGACCTTATTAAGCTTGTATTCTAGTGAGGTGAGACACTAATAAGTAATTACATTTTATGGTATGTCAGATGGTAATAATCAGTGCTGTGAAGAAAAAGAAAGCAGGAAGGAGGATACAGAATGTTAGTGGGGGGGGGTGTTGCAATTTTAAATGTGGTGGTCTTGGAGAACCTCACCTCAAAATGACATTTAAGTAAAATATAGAAGAGGTACTGGTATGAACTATGAAGAGAGGATCCAGAGGGAACAAGTGAAAAGAGAATGTCTGTCTTCTATTGGAGAAACAGAAAACAAACAAACAAAACAAAAACAAAAACAAAAACAAACCCAACCAACCAAACAAGCAAAAAACAACCCAAAAGCCAAAACGAAACAAAAAACCTGTGTAGCTAACGAATAGATGGGGTCAGTTCAAAGGCTAAGGGGGAGTACGTTTTGCTCTATGTGAGGTAGGAAGACATTGTAGGGCTTTGAGCAGAGGAGTGACATAATTTGAGTTTTGAAAGAATCTCTAGCAGTTGGAATAAGAACAGACTGTAAGTGGGCTGATTAATTAAAAGGCTATTGCCATAATCCAGGTGAATGGCATTGGGGTTAGAGGAAAGTGGCTGGATTCTGAATATATTTTGTTTTTAATGTTTATTTGTTTATTTTGAGAGAGACAGAGAGAGCATGAGTGGGGGAGGGGCAGAGAGAGAGAGACGGAGAGAGAGAGAATCCCAAGCAGGCTCTGCTGCTGTCAGCATGGAATCCGAGGCAGGGCTGGATCCCATGAACCATGAGATCATGACCTGAGCTGAAACTGAGTTGATGCTCAACTGACTGAGCCACCCAGGCTCCTCAGATTCTGGATGTGTTTTAAAGCCTGCTTTGAAGAAAGAGAAGAAACAAAAGTAATTGGTCAGCAAAGACTAATTAAAGCCTGCAATTGGGGAGAAGGGACTAAAAGCCAGGGAAAGTAACATACTTATAAAGCACTTTTTACACATGATGTCATTTAATTTTCACAACAGCCCCATGAGTTATTTATTATTATTATTATTGTTATTATTCCCATTTTAGACATGAAGAAACTAAGGCTCAGAGAGGTGACCTGATGATTTCAATGAACTACTGGTGTGTAGTATAGTTAGGTTCCCATCCTATACCACACTAACTGCAAAGTTTATGTTTTTAAATTGGAACTAGACTAAATATACAACCTCGGGGTAAGTTTGGGGCTTGGCTTCTATTTTCTTTTTCTGCTCAGGCTCCCAGGCCTGTCTTTCAATATTTTTCATATCATGTACCCAATTGCCCTTGCATTATTCTCTTTCACCTATTCTATACTGAGGCAAACTGGTCCACCCTCATTTGAAAAACTGTATCAGAATGGAAGCACATGGAGTACGTTTAAAAGTTAGCTAACCAAATATTATCATTTTACCTATGAAAAAACTGAGGGCCTGACAAGAAAAGGTATTCTTTAAGGAAGTGAATGACAGAACTGAGATTCAAATTCAGGTCTGTTGCCTCCCACCTCAATACTCTTTTTACTAAAAAGTGTCTTTACTTATGCAATTTCCTCTGTGTAGGCTATTTTTCTTTATAAAAAAATGTTCAAATTCTCCCTATTTTTCATGACTCTGTTCAAATGCTCCTTCTTCCCTAAAACTTTATGTGATGATGCTCCTGCCAGAAGGCACTCTTCCAATGAAATCTTGTCATTTGCAATGGGATGGATGGAGCTAGAGAGTATTATGCTAAGTGAAATAAGTCAAAGACAAATACCATATGATTTTACTCATATGTGGAATTTAAGAAATGATAAAAAAACAAGCAAAGGGGACAAAAAGAGAGAGAGGCAAACCAAGAAACAAACTCTTAACTATAGAGCACAAATTGATGGTTATCAGAGGGGAGGTAGGGAAGGGGATAGGTTAAATAGGTGATCGGGATTAAGGAGTGCACTTGTTATGATGAGCACCAGGTATTGTACAGAAGTGTTGAATCATATATTGTACACCTGAAACTAATACTACACTGTGTGTTTACTAACTGAAAATTTTAAATAAAAACTTTAAAAAATAAAAAAAAAGAAAACACTCTTCCTTTTGTCTGAATTCCATTATCAACTTCACTCCATTAATTAATACTATTCTTATCCACCTTAGAATTATTTGGGGTTCTATCTAAATCTTTGGAATTTGAACACCATGAAGAGGTATTAGGAAGCATGTTTGAGCCCAGCAGAGTGGAGTATCATGCACATGGTAGGGTCTTAGGAAATATTTGTGTGCTGAATCAATAAATGACCTTGAAACTATAGAATGGAACTCATCATTTTGACCCAGCTCCGGAGATATCTAGAAGAGAAGCCAGTAACAACATTGCCCAGTGTTTGGCAGAACTTGGCTTAAGGATTACTCCATTTTGTGATTTGTTTGTTTCTAGGAAGATGGGAGTGGATTGGGGAAGTAGGGAATGAAAGGGGAGGCAGACAGGCAGGGAGGTTCAGTCTAGTTTATTTGACTCGAGATTTTGATTTCTTTCTTTACCTGAGAGGTGGCCTCACTGAAGAAAACAGAGTGGCCAGCAGCAGGAGTCAAACTCCACAGTCTGAAGATCAGAGCTCAGGCCATGCAAGTGTTATTTAGTACTTCTAGGGAGTGATCTCTTAATTTTTCTGAGACTTAGAGAGGCATTGGTCAAATAGGCCTCTGTTAGACACTTCCCTTCCATTGCCCACCTCTGGACTGATCCCTACAGACCAAGTTAATTATAAGGCTTGAGGTAGATATGAATGTGAGATTGCTTTGTGAACAGTGAAGTACACTTGTGATGGACTATGGGTATCTGGGCAAACCTTTTCTTTAGTAGTCTTAATGTTTGGAAGGTTCTCATTGCCTGGTAAATATTTTCTAAGCCTGTTCTGGCCTTTCAGAACTGCCAGAGTTGGCCAGGGCAACTCTCCTCCATCCCACCCTCCCCCACCTCCCTGGCCCAGATTTCAGCTGGTTTAGCCTCTACAGAGGACAAGGAGTCTGGACTATGGAGATTGGCTTCAGTCGTCCATCCTGGGGCCCTCATTGCTACCGGGAAGGAAATGAAGAATGCAGACTAAGACCCTCTTACTGACATGGTAATTGAGGCTGAGAGTAGGGCAAAGATTTACCCAAGGCACACCCTAATGAATAATCTGTGGGACTTGGATTTAAATCCAACCATAACTAACTGAGGAACTCTACAAGTCACTCTACCTATCTTAGCCTCAGTTCCCAACAGGAAAAATAGGATGGACAATAGAAATTGCTTCATACAGATTTGGGAGAATTCAGTGCTCCAGTCATGTGCTCAACAAAAGGCCAATGTTATAATCCACAGAGTGGGTAGGACTTCCACAGGGCATGAAACTATTATACCTCCTCTAGCTCACATCCATGCATGGAAATCACTGAGACTGGGGAGAAGACCCAGAGCAATTTAACCATCTATGCCTGTTGTCTCTCCAGTCAAGTTTTTCTCTCTGGGTTTTAGAAATTAGCTACCCCTGGGGGGTACCTGGGTGGCTCAGTGGGTTACTTGTCCAACTCTTGGTTTTAGCTCAGGTCATGATCTCACGGTTCATGAGTCTGAGCCCCACATATGGCTCTGTGCTTATAGTGTGGAGCCTACTTGGGATTTTCTCTCTCTCCCTCTCTCTCTGCCCATCCCTGCTCATTCTCTCTCTCTCCCTCTCTCTCTCTCTCTCTCAAAATAAATAAACTTAAAATAGCCTCCCTCCACTCACCCATCCCCATCTCTCTCCCTTAGTTCTTTGGAGCCTTAGTGATACCAATGTTGAGTCTTGGGCATTGTGTTCCTTCCATCCAGGTTTATCATTGTGATGGGCTTCTGTACTTCCAGGGCCACACACTCTGGAGAATAAGCACCACCACTAGGCTCCAGGCCTGTCCCAAAGTATCACAGTGAAGGTGGGACCAAGGTGTGTTTTGGAGAAAGATTAAGGTTCTTTCATTGGAACCTGAGTAGTTAGGGTTAGGCCAGGACTCTGTACCCACCCTGCCCTCAGGGCCAGGTTCTGGGTTAGGAGAACAAGAGGAATGAGGAAGGTCGAGGGCTTTGAGAAGGAGGCCAGAAGAAAACGTGGAGAAATAGGCTTCTTGGGCATCCAAGGGCATTTTTCACTCTGGGAGAGAGGTGTATACAAGGAAGCAAGTAGGGTCCAGTGCCACAATTCCAAACTTAGGAAGGATGGGTCAGGGAAGGCTTTTATAGATGAGAGAGGGAGGAGGAAGGCAGAGAGGCCAACCAAAAATGAGGAGACTGTAAACCCAACACTCTAGCATTAAAGGGAATTCAGACTAAGTCTGAGAGGATAGGCTAGGCTAATTTTCTGAAGGAAAAAGAGAAATAAAAGTCCTGGCTATCTACTTTGGGAAAGAGAACCAGAGACCCAGTTCACAGGTCATGTACTCTAAGTCAGAACCAGTGATTTTTCCTTTATGGAGTGAACTTTCGTTAGGCTCACTACAATCAAAAGGGGTAGATGGAGGGCACCTGGGTGGCTGAGTCAGTTAAGTGACCAACTTTGGCCCAGGTCATGATCTCATGGCTCATGTATTCGAGCCCTGCATAGGGCTCTGCGCTGACAACTAAGAGCCTTGAGCTTGCTTTGGATTCTGTGTCTCCCTCTCTCTGCTCCTCCCCCACTTGCACTCTGTCAGTCTCTCTCAAAAATAAATAAACATTAAAAAAAGGTGTAGATGGGATAGATCAGCCCTGTTTTACAGCAGGGCGGGGATGGAGGTAAGAATGGAGACTCAATGAGGTTTAGTAACTGGCCCAAGGTTAAATATCCAATAAGAAGCAGTCAGGAAATCATTATCTAGTCTGAGTACAAACTTCATGCAGGGCTTGGAGATCACGACTCAGAGAATAATGGCCCAGTTGTTATTACTATATTTACTGAACACAGGATAAAAGGGAAAATTGGCATAAACATAATGGGAGAACAGGACATTAGTTCTGAAAACTAACATGCCCACTACGAGGGGCCAGGAAGTACTGAGGTGGGTGAACAAGTTGATGAAATATGGAGTGGCTTCTTTTAGAAGTCTAAATGGAAGCCAAACAGTCACATTAGTGACTGACATTTGATTTTATAATGAGAATTTTCACTCTAAAAGGTTTGCTTTTACTTTGATCTTGCTTTAGCCCATTTTCTTTGTTCTCTCCCACTTGAAATGCCTCTTACATCATTTTATCTTACTACTTTTTGCTTGTTTTCTCATTGGAAAATTTCTTCCTGCATTTTCATTCTCTCCTAAACACTCAAACTTCATTATTCTTCAAATAACTAATTATAACCAGTTACATGTATATAATATATTACATGTATATAATTGCTAAAATTTATATTTTAAGTTCACAGCAAAATTAGAAATAGACAGTTCTTGTATACCTCTGTCCCCCCACATACCTACAGACTTCACCACTATTGATGACCACTATTTCAGTGATACATTTGTTATAATCAATAAACCTATTTTGATGTATCATCATCACTTAATTCCATAGTTTATGTTAGGGTTCACTCTTAGTGGTGTACATTTTATGAGTTTTGACAAATGTATTATGACATGTATCCACCATTGTATTATCACAGAATACTTTTATTGCCCTAAATATTTTCTGTGTACTGCCCATTTATCCCTTTCTGCCCCAAATCCCTGGAAACCACTGGTATTTTTATTGTTTCCATACTTTTGCATTTTTAGAATGTCATATAATGGAATCATATAGTATGTAGACTTTTTGGATTTCCTTCTTTCAATTTAATATGCATTTAATATTCCTCAGTGTCTTTTCATGGCTTGATAACTCATTTCTTTTTAGCACTGAAAAATATTTCATTGTCTAGATGTACCATGGTTTATTCACCTATGGAAGGACATCTTGGTTGCTTCCAATTTTTGACAATTGTGAATAAAGCTGCTATAAACATCTGTCTGCAGGTTTTGTATGGAAAGAAGTTTTCAATTCATTTGGGTAAATACTTAGGAATGTGACGGCTGAATCATATAAGGGTATATTTAATTTTAAAAGAAATTGCCAAACTGTCTTCTAAAGTGGCTGTACAATTTTGTATTCCCACTAGCAATGAATGAGAATTCCTGTTGCTATACATCTTTACCAGCATTTTGTGTCAGTGTTTTGAACTTTGGCCAAACTAATAGGTATGTAGTACTAACTACGTACATTGCTTTAATTTGCAATTTCTTAATGACAAATGATGTTGAACATATTTTTATACGCTTACTTGCCAACTGAATATTTCCTTTTCTTAAATTTTTACTTAAATTCCAGTTAGTTAACCTACAGTGTGATATTAGTTTCAGGTGTACAATATAGTGATTCCACACTTCCATACATCACCGAGTGCTCATCACAAGTGCACCCTTTAATCCCTATCATCTATTTAACACATCCCTCCACCTACCTCCCCACCTCCGCCCCCGTAATCATTAGTTTGTTCTCTATAGTTAAGAACGTGTTTCTTGGGGCGCTTCAGTGGCTCAGTCAGTTAAGCGTCTGACTCTTCTTGATCCTGGCTCAGGTCATGATCTCCCGCTTTGTGGGATTGAGCCCTGCGTCGTCGTGTTCTGCACGGACAGTGTGGAGCCTGCCTGGTATTCTCTCTCTCCCTCGCTTTCTGCCCCTCCCCCACTTGTGCTCTGTCTCTCTCAAAATAAATAAATAAACTTAAAGAATCTGTTTCTTGGTTTGGCTCTCTCTTTTTCTCTCTGTCTCTCTCTTTTTTCCCCTTTGCTTATTTGTTTTATTTCTTAAATTACACATATGAGTGAAATCATGTGGTATTTGTCTTTCTACGACTTATTTTATTTAGCATAATACTCTCTAGCTTCATCCATGTCATTGCAAATGGCAATATTTCATTGTTTTTTATGGCTGTGTAATCTGAATATCTTCTTTGTTGAAATGTCTGTTTAAATCTTTTGCCCATTTAAAAAATCTTACTGCTCATTTTCCTATTGTTGAGTTCTTTGTACATTTTGGATAAAAGTCCTTTATAAGACCTGTCTTTTGCAAATATTTTCTCCCAGATGTGGCTTGTCTCCTCATTCTCTTGACATAGTCTTTCACAAAGCATAAATTTTTCTTTCATAGATTATGCCTTTGGTGTAATATCCAGAAGGTCCTATTTATACCTAAGGTCATATAGGTTACCTTGTATGTTATCCTCTAGGAATTTTAGAGTTTTGCATTTTAAATTTAGGTCTATGGCCCATTTTGAGCCAATTTTTGTGAAGATTTTAAGGTCTATTTCTTTTTTTTTTTTTTTTTTTTTTTGGCATGTGGATGTCCAGTTGTTCCAGCATCACTTTTTGAAAAGACTATACAAGCATAACTTATTTTATTGAAGTTAGGTTTATTGCACTTCACAGATACTGTGTTTTTTTTACAGATTGAAGGTTTCTGGCTACACTAGTCAAGCAAGTCTATTAGTGCCATTTTTCCAACAGCGTTTGCTCTTCCCTTCATGTCTCTGTGTTATATTTTGGTAATTCTCACAATATTTCAATTATTTTTTATTATTATTATTATTATTATTATATTTGTTCTTGTGATCTGTGAGCCTTGGTTATGACTTGCTGAATGCTCAGCTGATGATTAGCATTTTTTAGTAATAAAGTATTTTTAAAGTATGTAGATTTTTTTTTGGACATAATGCTATTGCACACTTAATAAACTACAGTATAGTGTAAATCTAACCTTTATATGTATGGGGAAACCAAAAAATTCATTTGACTCACTTTATTGTGATATTCATCTTATTGCAGTGGTATGGAACTGAATCTGCTATATCTCCAAAGTATGCCTGTATTGCTTTTCCTCCTCTATCAAAGATCAGTTGATTATATTTACGTGGGTCTACTTCTGGGCTCTCTATTCTGTTCCATTAAGCTATTTTTCTATTCTTTTAGTAAGACCACACTGTCCTGATTTATATAGCTTTATAATAAGCTTTGAAGTCCAGTAGTGTCAGTCCTCTAATTTTGTTCATCTTCTTCAATATTGTGTTGGTTATTCAGGGTCTAAACTTTATATAAACTTTAAATCAGTTTGTTAATATCCACAAGATAACTTGCTGGGATTTTGACTGGGATTGCATTAAATCATATATAGATCAAGTTAAGAAGTGACTTGGCAATACTGAGTCTTCCTGTACATGAATATGGAATATATCTCCATTTATTTAGTTTTTTGATATCCTTCATCAGAGTTCTGTAGTTCTCATAGAGATATTGTATTATTTCAGATTTAGACCTCAGTATTTAAATTGTTTGGATTATAATGTAAATGGTAATGCATTTTTAAATTTCAAATTCCACTTATTTACTGCTGACATATACAACAGTGATTTACTTTTGTATATTTATCTTGTAACCTGCAATATTTCTACAATTGCTTATTAGCTCCATGAGTTTTTAAAATTATAATTCTTTCAGATTTTCTACATAGAAGATTACTTCATCTGCAAAAAATCTCCTATTTCTTTGCTCCCAACTTGTATACCTTTTATTTCCTTTTCATGTCTTACTGTATTAGCTAAGATTTATGGTACTATGTTGAAAACCAGTGGTGAAAAGGGATATCCATATCTTGTTCTTGATTTTATTTGGGAAGCTCCTAGATTCTCATCATTATGATGTCAGTTGTAGGTTTTTGTAGATTTTTTTGGGATCAATTTGAAGATGTTTCCCTCTGTTCCTAGTTTGCTGAGAGTTTTTGTCATGGATTGGTGGTAGATTTTGTCAAATTCCTTTTTTACATATATTGACATAATCATGTGATTTTCCTCCTTTAGCCTGTTGATGTAATGAATTACAATAATTGATTTTCTAATAGTGAACCAGCCTTGCATACGTGGAATAAATCCCACTCAGTCATGGTTTATAACTCTTTTTATATACAGTATAAATACAGTATAAATAATGTATAAATATATACAGTACAGTATATAATTTCTTTTATATACAGTTATATTCAATTTGCTAATATTTAGTTGAAGATCTTTGCATCTATGTTCATGAGAGATATTGGTCTGTAGTTGTTTGTAATGTCTTTGGTGTTGATTTTTGGGTAATGTTGGCTTCATAGAATGAATTAGGAAGTATTTTCTCTGCCTTTATCTTCTGAAAGAAATGGAAGAGAATGGGTATAGTTTCTTCCTTAAATGTTTGGTAGAATTGATCAGTGAACATATCTGGGCTTTTTGTTTTGAAATATTATTAATTATTGATTTAACCTATTTAATAGAAATAGGCCTATTTAGATTGTCTATTTCTTCCTGGGTGAGTGTTGGCAGATTGTAACTTTCAAGGAATTGGTCCATTTATTCTTTATCAAATATGTGGGCACTGAGTTGTTCTTAATATTTCTTTGTTATCCTTTAATGTCCATGGGATCTATAGTTATATCCTTTCTTTCATTTTTGATATTAGGAACTTGTTTTTCTCTCTTTATTCTTTATTTAACCTAGCTAGAAGCTTATTGACTTTATTGATCTTTTCAAAGAACCAGCTCTTCCTTTCATTGATTTGCTTTATTGTTTTCCTATTTTCAATTTCCTTCATTTCTGCTCTGATTTTTATCGTTTATTTTTCTGCCTCTTTTGTTTTTATTAACTTTATTGAAGAATAATTGACAAATATAATTGCCTATATTTAAAGTACACAATGTGATGATTTGCTATACATATACATTATAGAATGATTACCAAGTTCAAGATAAGCACATATCACTTCACATAGTTAACATAGTTAACTTTCTTTTGTGTGTGGTGAGAATGCTTAAGATATACTCTCAGCAACTTTTAAGTATACAACATTGTATTAACAATGGTCACAATGCTGTACATTAGATGCTCAGAAATTTTTCTTCCTACGACTGAAGATGTGTGCCCTTTGACCTACCTTACCTCACTTTTCCTTCATTCCAAGCCCTGCCAACCACCATTCTATTCTCTGTTTCTATGAAAACAATTTGTTTTTGATTCTAGACATAAGTGATACCATACACCGTTAGTCTTTCTCTGTTTGGTTTATTTCATATAGCATAACGCCCATGAGATTCATCCATGTTTTCACAAATAGGATTTTCTGCTTTTTTATGGCTGAATGATATTCTGTCATATGTACGTATTCCGCTTATTTTTTTTTTATCCATTTATTCATCAAGGAACAATTGTATCCCTGTCTTGGCCTTTGGAAATAATGCTACAATGAACATGGGAATGCAGATATCTTTCAAAATTGTGATTTCATTTCCTTTGTATATAAACCCAAATGCAGAATTGCTGGATCATATGGTAGTTTTCATTTTAATTTTTTGAGGACCCACCATACTATTCTACATAATGAATGCACCAATTCACATTCCCACCAACAGTGCACGAGGTTTCCCTCTTCTCCACATCCTCACCAACACTTATCTCTTGTCTTTTTGATAATAGCCATCCAGACAGGTGTGAGGTATTATCTCATTGTGTATTTGATTTGCATTTCCTTGATGATTAGTGATATTGAGCACCATATTCATGTACCTGTTGACCATTTGTATGTCTTCTTTGAGACAATGTCTCTTAAGTTCCTGTGCCATTATTAAATCACATTTTTTTTCTTATTGGGTTGTATGAGTTTTAATATACTTTTGATAAAACCTCTTATATATGTTTACAATATTTTCTTCCATTCTGTAGGTTGCATTTTTATCTTGGTGATTTTTTCTTTTGCTGTACTGAAGCTTTTGATTTTGATGTAGTCCCAGTGGATTTTTGCTTTGGTTGTCTGTGCTTTTGTTGTCATATACAATAAATCATTGTCAACTTAATGTCAAGAATTTTTTTTCTTTTTGTATTAATGGGTATTTATACAAAAAATACAAAAACACTACTTCAAAGGGATACATGCAACTCTACGTTCATTGCAGTATTATTTACAATAGCCAAACTATGGAAGCAACCCAAGTGTCCATTGATAGATGAGTTGATAAAGAAGATGTGGTATATTTATACAATGGAATATTATGCAGTCATTAAAAAGAATGAAATCTTGCCATTCTCAACAGTATGGATACAGCTAGAGAGTATAATGCTAAGTGAGATAAGTCAAAGAGAAAAAGACAAATAACATATGATCTCACTCATATGTGAAATTTATTTTTATTTTATTTTATTTTATGTTATGTTATTTTATTTTATTTTTTTCTTCAATATATGAAATTTATGTCAAATTGGTTTCCATACAACACCCAGTGATAATCCCAAAATGTGCTCTCCTCAATACCCATCACCCACCCCCCATCAACCCTCAGTTTGTTCTCAGTTTTTAAGAGTCTCTTATGCTTTGGCTCTCTCCCACTCTAACCTCTTTTTTTTTTCTTCCCCTCCCCCATGGGTTTCTATTAAGTTTCTCAGGATCCACATAAGAGTGAAAACATATGGTATCTATCTTTTTCTGTATGGCTTATTTCACTTAACATCACACTCTCCAGTTCCATCCATGTTCCTACAAAGGGCCATATTTCATTCTTTCTCATTGCCACGTAGTACTCCATTGTGTATATAAACCACAATTTCTTTATCCATTCATCAGTTGATGGGCATTTAGGCTCTTTCCATAATTTGGCTATTGTAGAGAGTGCTGCTATAAACATTGGGGTACAAGTGCCCCTATGCGTCAGTACTCCTGTATCCCTTGGATAAATTCCTAGCAGTGCTATTGCTGGGTCATAGGGTAGGTCTATTTCTAATTTTTTGAGGAACCTCCATACTGCTTTCCAGAGCGGCTGCATCAATTTGCATTCCCACCAACAGTGCAAGAGGGTTCCCGTTTCTGCACATCCTCTCCAGCATCTATAGTCTCCTGATTTGTTCATTTTGGCCACTCTGACTGGCGTGAGGTGATATCTGAGTGTGGTTTTGATTTGTATTTCCCTGATGAGGAGCGACGTTGAGCATCTTTTCATGTGCCTGTTGGCCATCTGGATGTCGTCTTTAGAGAAGTGTCTATTCATGTTTTCTGCTCATTTCTTCACTGGGTTGTTTTTCGGGTGTGGAGTTGGTAAGCTGTTTATAGATTTTGGATACTAGCCCTTTGTCCGATATGTCATTTGCAAATATCTTTTCCCATTCCGTTGGTTGCCTTTTAGTTTTGTTGGTTGTTTCCTTTGCTGTGCAGAAGCTTTTTATCTTCATAAGGCCCCAGTAGTTCATTTTTGGCTTTAATTCCCTTGCCTTTGGTGATGTGTCAAGTAAGAGATTGCTACCTCTGAGGTCAGAGAGGTCTTTTCCTGCTTTCTCCTCTAGGGTTTGGATGGTTTCCTGTCTCACATTCAGGTCCTTTATCCATTTTGAGTTTATTTTTGTAAATGGTGTGAGAAAGTGGTCTAGTTTCAACCTTCTGCATGTTGCTGT
>NC_064817.1:56681446-56692022 GCF_023721935.1 Panthera uncia | reverse complement strand
AATTTTCTCTTTATCCTTGTATTTTGCCAGTTTCACTATGATATGTCATGCAGAAGATCGATTCAAGTTACATCTGAAAGGGGCTCTCTGTGCCTCTTGGATTTCAATGTCTTTTTCCTTCCCCAGTTCAGGGAAGTTCTCAGCTATTATTTCTTCAAGTACACCTTCAGCACCTTTCCCTCTCTCTTCCTCCTCTGGAATACCAATTATGCATATATTATTTCTTTTTAGTGCACCACTTAACTCTCTAATTTTCCCCTCATACTCCTGGATTTTTTCTATCTCTCTTTTTGTCAGCTTCCTCGTTTTCCATATTTTTATCTTCTAGTTCACCTATTCTCTCCTCCGCCTCTTCAATCCGAGCCGTGGTCATTTCCATTTTATTTTGCATCTCGTTTATAGCGTTTTTCAGCTCCTCCTGACTATTCCTTAGTCCCTTGATCTCTGTAGCAATAGATTCTCTGCTGTCCTCTATACTGTTTTCAAGCCCAGTGATTAATTTTATGACTATTATTCTAAATTCACTTTCTGTTATGTTATTTAAATCCTTTTTGATCAGTTCATTAGCTGTTTTTGTTTCCTGGCGATTCTTCTGAGGGGAATTCTTCCGTTTGGTCATTTTGGATAGTCCCTGGAGTGGTGAGGACCTGCAGGGCACTTCCCCTGTGCTGTGTTATATAACTCGAGTTGGTGGGCAGGGCCTCAGTCAGACCTGATATCTGCCACCTGCCCACCGCTGGGGCCACAGTCAGACTGGTGTGTGCCTTCTCTTCCCCTCACCTAGGGGTGGGATTCACTGTGGGGTGGTTTGGCCCGTCTGGGGTCCTTGCACACTGCCAGGCTTGTGGTGCTGGGGATCTGGCGTATTAGCTGGGGTGGATCGGCAAGGTGCACAGGGGCAGGAGGGGCAGGCTCATCTCGCTTCTCCTTTGGTGATCCACTTCAGGAAGGGCCCTGTGGCAGCGGGAGGGAGTCAGACCCACCGCCGGAGGGGTGGCTCCGCAGAAGCACAGTGTCGGGTGTTTGCGCAGTGCAAGCAAGTTTCCTGGCAGGAAGTGGTTCCCTTTGGGACTTTGGTTGGGGGATGGGCAAGGGAGATGGCGCTCACGAGAGCCTTTGTTCCCCGCCAGGCTGAGCTCTGTCATCCAGAGCTCAACAACTCTCCCTCCCGTTGTCCTCCAGCCCTCCCGTTCTCCTAGCAGAGCTGTTAGCTTATAACCTTCCATATGTCAAGTCCCACTTGCTGTCAGAATACACTCCGTCTGGCCCCTCCACTTTTGCAAGCCAGACTCGGGGGCTCTGCTTGGCTGGCGGGCCGCCCCTACGCCCTGGCTCCCTCCTACCAGTCATGGAGCGCGTACGGCCTCTCCGCCCTTCCTACCTTCTTCTGTGGGCCTCTTGTCTGTGCTTCGCTCTGGAGACTCCGTTCTGCCAGTCTTCTGGCAGTGTTCTGGGTTATTTAGGCAGGTGTAGGTGGAATCTAAGTGATCAGCAGGACGCGGTCAGCCCAGCGTCCTCCTATGCCGCCATCTTTCCAAGACTTCCCTCATATGTGAAATTTAAATAACAAAACAAATGAGTGAAAAAAAAGAGAGAAATCAAGAAAAAAAGCTCTTAACTATTGAGAACAAACTGATGGTTACCAAAAGGGAGTTCGGTGGGGGCATGAAGGAAATAAGGGAAGAAGATTAAAGAATACACTTATCATGGTGAGAAAAATGGTAAAAATTGTTTCCTTGACATTTTCTAGGAGTTTTATGGTTTCAGGTCTTAAAACCTTTAATCCATTTTGAGTTAATTTTTGTGAGTGGTGTAAGATGGGGCCAATTTCATTCTTTTGCATGTGAATATCCAGTTTTCCCAGCACCATTTATTGGAAAGATTACCCTTTCTCCAGGAGTACTATGGGCCTCCTTGTCAAATATGTTGATTGTTTATGCATGGGTTTGTTTGTGGTTTCCCAACTTTGCTCTGTTGATCTCTGTAACTATTTTTATGTTGGTACTATACAGTTTTGATTACTGTTGCTTTATAATATAATTGTAATTCAGGAAGTGTGATGCCTCCAGCTTTGTGCTTTGACTATTTGAGGTCTTTTCTGGTTCCATACAAATTTTAACTTTGGTTTTGTTTTTCTTTCTGTGAAAACTTCCATTGGGATTTAGATATGGATTGCGTTGAATGTATAGATGGTGTTGAATAGTACAGACATTGTAACAATATTAATTTTGTTCTATGAACACAGATTATTTTTCTATTTCTTTGCGTCTTCAATTTCTTCTATCAATATGATAAAGGTTTCATTGCACAGATCATTCACTGCCTTGGATAAATTTACTCCTAAACATTTTACTGTTTTTGATGCTATTCTGAATGGGATTTTTTTTCCTTATTCATTTTCCAGATAGTATGCTTTTAGCATATAAAATAATGCTTGCTTTTTTAATGTTAATTTTGTGTCTTACAACTTTACCAAATTCAGTTATTAGTTTTAACAGATTTTTTGACTTATTTATGATATTCAATTAAGTATACACACAAACACACTATATGCAAGCAAAAAAATTTACTTCCTTCAATGTGATTAGGATTCCTTTTAAAAATTTTTTATTTGGTTTGGGGAGAGGCCAAGATGGCAGAGGAACATGGAATATTTTTTTGCCTCTCTCATCCCTGAAAGACAGGTAGATCAACACCAAACCATCTTGCACACCTAGAAAACACAACAATCTGTACAGCTTGAACCACAGAACTCAGCAGGTATACCACACAGAGAGGTGAACTGGGGGAGAGAGAAGCCATGGAGAGTAGGGAGCTGTTTTTGCTTGTGGAGAAAGGATGAAGACAGTGGGGACAGTACAGGAAAAACACTCCCCCTGAAAGCAGCTGGAGAGAAAGATAAAGAGTGGACTGGGCAAAAAAGGGAGAAAAGGGAAAGGGACTGCAAGGGACTGAACACAAAAAGGGAGAAAGGAGAAAGGAGAAAAGAGAAAGGAGAGGGTTTAAATTCCATTAAGATGCTATGAACAGGGGAGTGTAGAGTCTGAAACTCTGCAGCTCTTTACCTGGCAGAGCTCTGGTGGGAAGGTTAAATCCCCGGGAACAGTGAGGTCCGAGGTGTCATCAGGCCACCAAAAGAGGCAGTTTCCCTGCTGGGAGGACATTTGGTAGAGGCTGTGTGGCCTCCCCACAGACAAAGGTCCCAGTGGACCCCAAAGAACAGTCACATTTGCTGATGTTGGAACAAGGAGCCTGGTATCCAATGGATATTGTGATTTACCATAATCCCTGAAACGCTGCTGCTACATGTTCGCTTGAACTTTTTCTGGGGTGGGCTGGCACGCAGCTGCAGACTCTGAGATCTGCAGCAGCACGGTGGTGCGAATGTACCAAGGGGCAGGCAGGCACCTGGACATTGCTCGGCAAGACGCTCCCCGAGAGGGTTTGAGTCAAAGCTGCAAGGCCTTCAGAAGTGAGGGGATTGGAAACACAGTCCCATGTGAGATAAAACTTGGAAGGGAGATTCTGCCTAGCAGGCTCATGGCTTTGTCACCAACAGTGTAGAAGCAGGGAGTGGATCGAAGCTGGAGAAAAAAGGAGAGGTGCTTGATTACTGGTCTGCAAAGAGTTCTCATACTAGAGAATGGGTAACTGGTGACGATATTTTCACCCCTCCCACACATGCACAAAGATATCTATGTGTGCCACAACTACCCACCACAGTAAATTAAGCAGTGCCATCCAGTGGAGAATGGAGCTACTACACCAAGCCCACCCAACAGGTCCAATTACACTCCAGAGGAACACCACAAGTCCCTAGGCCTGCTTAGTTTACTAACTATAAAGTGCTTCACAGTTTGACTTCAAAGGGAAACTGGATGTCACCTCAATCATATTTCATTCTGGTCACTGGGCCATCTGTTCAAATTTTTTCTTTTTCTTTTCTTATTCTTCAATACAGAAAGGTGAACAGAGAAAGACAGGTACCATATGGTTTCACTCTTATGTGGATCCTGAGAAACGTAACAGAAACCCATGGGGGAGGGGAAGGAAAAAAAAAAAAGAGGTTAGAGTGGGAGAGAGCCAAAGCATAAGAGACTGTTAAAAACTGAGAACAAACTGAGGGTTGATGGGGGGTTGGAGGGAGGGCAGGGTGGGTGATGGGTATTGAGGAGGGCACCTTTTGGGATGAGCACTGGGTGTTGTATGGAAACCAATTTGACAGTAAATTTCATATATTAAAAAAAAAACACAGAAAGGTGAACATTTATTATTTTCTGTTTTTACAAAAAAGATTTTTCTTTATTTTTTCTACAATATTTTTTATTTTTTATAAATTTTAATTCTATTTTACTTTCATAATTTCATTTTATGCTATGTTATTGTATTCATTTTTTAAATTTTCAAACGTTTTCCTTTTCTTTTCTTTCTGTTTTTTTTCTCTATTCTATCAACCTTCTGTCAACAACCAGACCAAAACAAATCTAGGAGCTAACATCCTTTATTTGACTTTTTGGTGTTGTTTTTAATTTTTTAATTTTAATTTTTTAATTTTCTATTTTATTAATTCTTTTTATTCCTTCAAAATGATGAAACTAAGGAATTCACCGCATAAGAAAGAACCGAAAAAAATGACAGCCAGGGACTTAATCAACACAGGAACAAGCAAGATGTCTGAACCAGAATTTAGAATCACGATAATAAGAATACTAGCTGGGGTTGGAAAAAAGTATAGAATCCCTCTCTGCAGAGATATAAGAAGTCTAGTCAGTACGAAATTTATATGCTGTAACTGAGACGCATTCTCGAATGTGTGCCACGCAGCAAGGATGGATGAAACAGAGCAGCGAATCAGTGATATGGAGGACAAACTTCTGGAGAATAATGAAGCAGAAAAAAAGAGGGAAACAAGGCAAAAGAGCACGATACAAGAATTAGAGAACTCAGTGACTCATTAAAAAGAAATAACATCCTAATCGTAGGGGTCCCCGAAAATGAAAAGAAAAAGGGGTATAAGGTTTATGTGAGGAAATCACCATGGGAAATTTTCCTAACCTGGAGAAAGACACAGACATCAAAATCCATGAAGCACAGAGAACTCCCGTTAGATTGAACAAAAACCGACCATCAACAATGCATATGATAGTCAAATTCACAAAATACTCAGTCAAGGAAAGAATCATGAAAGCAGCAAAGGAAAAAAAGTCCTTAAAACACAACAGAAGACAGATCAGGTTCACAGCAGACCTAGTCACAGAAACATGGCAGGCCAAAAAGGAGTGGCAGGATGCATTCAATGTGCTGAATTGGAAAAATATGCAGCCAAGAATTCTTTATCCAGCAAGGCTGTCATTCAAAACAGAAGAAGAGATAAACAGTTTCTCAGAAAAACAAAAACTAAAGTATTTCGTGACCACTTCACCAGCACTGCAAGAAATTTTATGGGGAACTCACTGAGGGGAGAAAAGATGAAACAAACAAACAAACAAAAGACCAAAAGCAACAAAGACTAGAAAGGACCAGAAAGTACCACCAGAAACTGCAACTCTACAGGGAACATAATGGCAATAAATTCATATTTTCAGTACTCACTCTGAACATCTATGGACTAAACGCTCTAGTCAAAAGACATAGGGTAACAGCATGGATAAGAAAATAAGATCCATCTATATGCTTTTACTAGCGACCCACTTTAGACCTAAAGACACCTACCTTCAGATTGAAAGTAAGGGGATGGAGAACTATTTATCATGCTAATAGTCACTAAAAGAAGCTGGAGTAGCCATACTTATATCAGACAATCTAGACTTTAAAATAAAGACTGTAGCAAGAGATGAAGAAGGGCATAATATAATAATTCAGGGGTCTATTCACCAAGAAGACCTAACAATTGCAAATATATATGCCCCCAACATGAGAGACCCAAATATATAAATCAATTAATCACAAACATAAATTATCTCATTGATAATACTACTGTAACAGTAGGGGACTTCAATACCCCACTTACAACAATGGACAGATCATCTAAACAGAAAATCAACAAGGGAACAATGGCTTTCTATGACACACTGGACCAGATGAACTTAACAGATATATTCAGAACATTTCATCCCAAAGAAACAGAATACACATTCTTCTCGAGTGCACATGGAACATGCTCCAGAATAGATCACATACTGGGACACAAATCAGCTCTCAACAAGTACAAAAAAATGAAGATCATACCATGCATATCTTCAGACCATGAAGCTATGAAACTTGAAATCACCCACAAGAAAACATTTGGAAAGATAACAAATAATTGGAGACTAAAGAACATCCTACAAATGAATGAATGGGCAACCAAGAAGTTAAAGAAGAAATTGAAAAGTACATGGAAGCCAATGAAAATGGTACCACCACGGCCCCAAATTTCTGAGATGCAACAAAGGTGGATATAAGAGGGAAGTATATAGCAATCCAGGCCTTCCTACCTAAAGAAGGAAGAAAGGTCTCAGGTACACAACCTAACCTTACACCTTAAAGAGCTGGAAAAAGAACAGCAAATAAAACCCCAAAACCAACAGAAGATGGGAAATAATAAAGATTAGAGCAGAAATCAATGCTATTGAAATAAAGAAAGAAAATAGTAGAACAGGTCACTGAATTCAGTAGTTGGCTCTTTGAAAGAAGTAACAAAATTGATAAACCCCTAGCCAATTTGATCAAAAAGGAAAAGGAAAGGACACAAATAAATAAAATCAAGAATGAAAGAGGAGAGATCACAACCAACACAGCAGTTATACAAATAATAAGAGAATATTATGAACAATTATACACCAATAAGATGGGCAATCTGGAATAAATGAACAAATTCCTAGAAACATATAAACTACCAAATCTGAAACAAAAAGAAATAGAAAATTTTAACAGACCCATAACCAGTAAAGAAATCAAAATAGTCATCAAAAATCTCCCCAAAAACAAGAGTCCAGTGTCAGATAGCTTTCTATGGGAATTCTATAAAACATTTAAAGATTTAACACCTATTCTTTTGAAGCTGTTTCAAAAAATAAAAATGGAAGGAAAACTTCCAAACTCATTCTATGAAGCCAGCATTACCTTGATTTCAGAACCAGACAAAGGCCCCACTAAAAAGGAGAACTACAGACCAATTTTCCTGATCAACATGGATGCAAAAATTCTCAACAAGTTACTAGCCAATCAGATCCAACAATACATTAAAAGGATTATTCACCACGATCAAGTGGGATTTACACCTGGGATGCAGGGCTGGTTCAATATCTGCAAAGCAATCAATGTGATACAGCACGTCAATAAAGGAAAGGTCAAGAACCACATGATCCTCTCAATAGATGCAGAGAATGCATTTGACAAAATTCAGCATCCTTTCCTGATAAAAACCTTCAAGAATGTAGGGATAGAAGGATCGTACTTCTAGATCATAAAAGCCATATATGAAAGACCCCAGGCTAATACGATACTCAGTTGAGAAAAACTTACAACTTTCCCCTAAGGTCAGGAACATGACAGGGATATCCACTCTCACCACTGTTATTCAATATAGTATTGGAAGTCGTAACCTCAGCAGTCAGACAACACAAAGGAATAAAAGTCACCCAAATCAGTAGGAAGGAAGATTCCACCAAAACCTGCTAGAACTGATCCATGAACTCAGTAAAGTCTCAGGATGTAAGATCAATGCACAGAAATCCATTGCATTCGTATACACCAGCAATGAAGCAACAGAAAAAGAAACCGTGGAATTGATCCCATTCACAATTTCACCAAAACCCATAAAATACCTAGGTATAAACCTAACCAAAGAGGTGAAAACTGTACACACTGAAAACTATAGAAAGCTTATGAAAGCAATTGAAGAAGACACACACACACAAAGGAAAAATAGTCCATGCTCACGGATTAGAAGAACAAATATTGTTAAAATGTCAATACTACCTAAAGCAATTTACATATCCCATGCAATCCCTATCAAAATAACACCAGCAATCTTCACAGAACTAGAACAGACAATCCTAAAATTTGTATGGAACCAGAAAAGACCCTGAATAGCCAAAGAAATCCTGAAAAAGAAAACCAAAGCTGGAGGCATCACAATCTTGGGCTTCAAGATGTATTACAAAGCTGTAATCATCAAGACAGTATGGTATTGACACAAAAACAGACACTCAGATCAATGGAAAAGAATAGAGAGCCCAGAAATGGACCCACCAATGTATGGACAACTAATCTTTGACAAAGCAGGAAAGAATATCCAATGGAATAAAGACACTCGCTTCAGCAAATGGTGTTGGGCAAACTGGACAGTGACATGCAGAATAATGAACCTGGACCACTTTCTTACACCATACACAAAAGCAAACTCAAAATGGATAAAATAAATCCTAGAGGAGAAAGCAGGCAAAAACCTCTCTCACCTCAGCTGCAGCAACTTCTTACTCAACACGCTTGCAGAGGCAAGGGAAGCAAAAGCAAAAATGAACTATTGGGACCTCATCAAGATAAAAAGTTTCTGCACAGCGAAGGAAACAATCAGCAAAACTAAAATACAACTGATGGAATGGGAGAAGATATTTGCAAATGACATATAAGATAAAGGGTTAGTATCCAAAATCTATAAAGAACTTATCAAACTCAACACCCAAAAAACAAATAATCCAGTGAAGAAATGGGCAAAAGACATGAATAGACACTTCTCCAGAGAAGACATCCAGATGGCCAACCGACACTTGAAAAAATGCTGAACATCATTCATCATCAGGGAAATACAAATCAAAACCACAATGAGATGCCACATCACACCAGTCAGAATGGCTAACATTAACAACTCAGGCAACAACAGATGTTGGTGAGGATGCGGAGAAAGAGGATCTCTTTTGCACTGAGGGTGGGAGTGCAAACTGGTGCAGCCCCTCTGGAAAACAGTATGGAGGTTCCTCAAAAAATTAAAACTAGAACTACCCTACGACCCAGCAATTGAACCACTAGGTATTTATCCAAGGGATACAGGTATGCTGTTTCGAAGGGACACATGCACCCCCATGTTTATAGCAGTGCTATCAACAATAGCCAAAGTATGGAAAGAGCCCAAATGTCCCTCGATGGATGAATGGATAAAGAAGATGTGGTATATATATACAATGGAGTACTACTCGGCAATCAAAAAGAATGAAATCTTGCCATTTGCAACTACGTAGATGGAACTAGAGGGTATTATGCTAAGTGAAATGGTCAAGTCAGAGAAAGACAAATATCATATGGCTTAACTCATGTAAGGAATTTAAGATACAAAAGAGATGATCATGAGAGAAGGGAAATAAAAATAATATAAAAACAAGGAGGGGGACAAAACATAAGAGACTCTTAAATACAGAGCATAAACTGAGGGTTGCTGGAGGGGTTGTGATTGGGGGAATGGGTTAAATAGGCAAGGGTCATTAGGGAGGACACTTGTTGGGATGAGCACTGGGTGCTATACATAGGGGATAAATCACTGGAATCTCCTCCTGAAATTATCATAGCACTATATGCTAAGTAACTTGGATGTAAATTAAAAAATAAAAGTAGCAAAAAATAAAAAGTAAAAAATAAATTGAAAATAAATTAATAAATTTAAAACAATTTTTAAAATCTCATTTGTCTGATATAAGTATGGCTACCCTGGCTTTCTTGTGATGTCCATTAGCATGATATATGGTTCTACATCCCCTCACTTTCAATCTGCAGGTGTCTTTAGGTCTAAAATGAGTCTGTTATAGACAGCATATCTGCCTTTATCCATTATGATACCCTGTATCTTTCTGTTGGAGCATTTAGTCCATTTACATTCAGAGTGAATTTAGTTCCATTTTTTTAACTGTTGAGTTGGTGTCTCTGGTGATGCTCTCTGGTCCTTTCTAGTCTTTGTTGCTTTTTTTTCTTTTTTTCCTCCACTCAAAGGGACCACCTTAAAATTTTCTGTAGGAGTGTCTTAGTGGTCACAAACTCCTTTAGTTTTTGTTTGTGAGAAACTATATCCCCCTCTATTTTGAATGACAGCCTAGCTGGATACAGTACCCTTGGCTTCATATTTTTCCTTTCAGCATGTTAAATATATCTTGCCACTCCTTTCTGGCTGGCCAAGTTTCTGTGGACAGATCTGCTGCGAACCTGATCTGTCTAACCTTGTAGGTTAAGGACTTTTTTCCCTTGCTGCTTTCATGATTCTTTCCTTGTCTGTATTTTGTGAATTTGAGTATGATATGTCTTGGTAGTGGCCAGCTTTTGTTGAATTTAATGGGATTTATCTATTCTTCTTGGATTTTGATGTCTGTGTTCTTCCCCAGATTAGGGAACTTTTCATCTATAATTTCTTCACATAAACCTTCTGCCTGTTTTTTCTCTTTCTTCATCTTCTGAAATTCCTATGATATGATATAAATGTTATTATGTTTTAATAAATCACTGAGTTCCATAAGTCTGCCTTCGTGATCCCTGACCTTTATTTCTCTCTTCCTTTCAGCTTCATTATTTTCCATAATTTTATCTTCTGTATTGCTATTCACTCCTTTGT
>NC_064817.1:56621066-56646446 GCF_023721935.1 Panthera uncia | reverse complement strand
ACAAAGGAGTGAATAGCAATACAGAAGATAAAATTATGGAAAATAATTCAAAATTATAGAATTATAAGATAATACTATAAAAAATTATATGTCAAGAAACTGGACAATCTTAAAGACATGAACAAATTCCTAGAATCTCACATACTACCAAAACTGAAAAAGGAAAAAATAGATTTTGTACAGGCCCATAACTAGCAAAGAAATTGAATCAGTTATCAAAAATCTCCCAACAGTGGCGCCTGGGTGGCTCAGTCGGTTAAGCGTCCGACTTCAGCCAGGTCACGATCTCGCGGTCCGTGAGTTCGAGCCCCGCGTCAGGCTCTGGGCTGATGGCTCAGATCCTGGAGCCTGCTTCCGGTTCTGTGTCTCCTTCTCTCTCTGCCCCTCCCCCCTTCATGCTCTGTCTCTCTCTGTCTCAAAATAAATAAATGTTAAAAAAAATTAAAAAAAAAAAATCTCCCAACAAATAACAGTCTTGGCCAGATGGCTTCCCATGGGAATTCTACCAGACACTTAAAGAACAGTTAATACCTATTCTTCTCAAACTGTTCCAAAATATAATAATGGAAGGAATGCTTCCAATCTCATTCCATGAGGCCAGCATTACCTTGATTCTAAAACCAGACCAAGACCCCACAAAAAGGAGAATTACAGACAAATATCCCTGATATTTACTATATCCCTCATATTGTATAGAATACTATACTATACTATATCCCTGATGAAACTGGATGCAGAAATTCTCTACAAGATACTAGCAAATTAAATTCAACAGTACATTAAAAGAATTATTCTCCATGATCAAGTGGGATTTATTCCTGAGTTGCAGGCCTTGTTCAAAATTTGCAAATCAATCAATGTGATATTCCACAATAATAAAAGAAAGGTTAAGAACCATATGATCCTGTCAATAGATTCAGAAAACGCATTTGACAAAATACAACATATTTGATAAAAAAAAAAAAAACTCAAAAAAGTAGGGATAGAAGGAACATACTTCAACATCATAAAGGCCATATTTGAAAGACCCACAGCTAATATCATCCTAAGTGGGGAAAAACTGAGAACTTCCCCCCTAAGATCAGAAACATGACAGGCATGTCCACTCTCATCACTGTTGTTCAACATAATACCAGAAGTCCTAGCCTCAGAAAGCAGATAAGGAAAAGAAATAAAAGTCATCCAAATAAGCAAGGAAGATGTCAAATTTTCATTATTTTCAGATGACATAATACTCCATGCAGAAAACCTGAAAGACTCCACCAAAAAATTGCTGGAACTAATACATAAATTTAGCAATTTGTATGAAACCAATGTGCAGAAATCTGTTGAATTTCTATACACCAATAGCAAAGCAGCAAAAAAAAAAAAAAAAAAAAAAAGGAAAAAAAGAAAGAAAGTAAGGAATCAATCCCATTTACAATTGCACCAAAACCAGTAAGATACATAGGAATAAACCTAACTTAAGAGGTAAAATGTCTATACTCTGGAAACTATAGAAGACTTATGAAAGAAATTGAAGAGGACACATAAAGAAATAAAAAAGAATTCCATGCACATGGATTGGAAGAACAAACATTTTTAAAATGTTTATACTACCCAAAGCTATCTACACATTTAATGCAAACCCTAACAAAATACCACCAGCATTCTTCACAGGGCTAGATTAAACAGTCCTAAAATTTATATGAAAGCAAAACACCCCAAATAGCTAAAACAATCCTAAGAAAGAAAAACAAAACTGGAGGCATCACAATTCTGGCTTTTGAGCTATATTGCAAAGCTGTAGTCGTCAAGACAGTATGGTACTGGCACAAAAACATAGGTCAGTGGAACACAATAGAAAACCCAGACAGACCTAGATCTTTGACAAAGCAGGAAAGAATGTCCAATGAAAAAAGACAGTCCCTTCAACAAATGGTGTTGGAAAAACTGGATTGTGAAGTGCAGAAGACTGACACTAGGCCACTTTCTTTCACCATACACAAAAATAAGTTCAAAATGGATGAAAGACCTAAACGTGAGATAGGAAACCATCAAAATCCTAGAGGAGAATACAGGCAGCAACCTCTTTGACCTTGGCAAGAGCAACTTTGTACTAGACACATCACTGAAGGCAAGGGAGACAAAAGCAAACACAAATGATTGGGACTTCATCAAGATAAAAAGCTTCTGTAGAGTGAAGGAAACAATTAACAAAACTAAAAGCAGCCTATGGATTGGGAGAAGATATTTGTAAATGACATATCTGATAAAGGGATAGTACCCAAAATCTGTAAAGAACCTATCAAACTCAACACCCCAAAAACAAATAACCCAGTGAAGAAATGGGCAAAAGACATGAATAGACACTTTTCTAAAGAAGACATCCAGATGGCCAACTGACACATGAAAAAATGTTCAACATCACTCATCATCAGGGAAATACAAATCAAAACCATGATGAGATACCACCTCACACTTGTCAGAATGGCTAACATTAACAACGTAGGAAACAACAGGTGTTGGTAAAAATGCAGAGAAAGGGGAGCCATTTTGCACTGTTAGTGGGAATGCAAACTGGCACAGCCAGTTTGGCACTGTGGAGAACAGTATGGAGATTCTTCAAGAAACTAAAAATAAAACTACCTTACAATCCAGCAATTACACTATTATGTATTTACCCAAATGTTATAAGAATACAGATTTGAAGGGGTCCATGCACCTGCATGTTTATAGCAGCATTATCAACAATAGCTAAACTGTGGAGAGAGCCCAAATGTCTATCAACTGATGAATGGATAAAGAAGATGTGGTATATATATATATGTGTGTGTGTGTGTGTGTGTGTGTGTATGAATATTATATATATAATGGAATATAATATATATAATGGAATATATATATGTATATATATAATGGAATATTTCTCAACCATTAAAAAGCTTGAAATCTTGCCATCTTCAGTGATGTGAATGGAGCTAGAATGTATTATGCCAAACAAAATAAGTCAATCAGAGAAGGACAAGTATCATAAGATTTCAATCATATGTGGAATTTAAGAAACAGATGAACATATGGGAATGGCGGGAAAGAAAAGAGAGGGAAACAAACCACAAAAGACTCTTAATGATAGAGAACAAGCTATAGGTTGATGGAGGGAGGTAGGTGCGAAATGGGCTAGATGGGTGATGGTTATTAAGGAGGACACTTGTGATAAGCACTTGAAACCAATATTGCACTGTAAGTTAACTAACTAAAATTTAAATATAAAAATAAAATAAAATAAAATAAAATAAAATAAAATAAATTTTATGGGATAAATGCAACACTGAATTCAATTTATTCAAAAATTAGCTGATTACCATTTTTTCTTTTGTTATTTTTAAAATAAATTCATCTGTTTATTTTACTTTTTTTTTTAATTTTTAATGTTAATTTATTTTTGGAAGAGACAGAGCATAAGTGGGGGAGGGGCAGAGACAGAGGGAGACACAGAATCTGAAGCAGGCTCCAGGCTCCAAGCTGTCAGCACAGAGCCCAATGTGGGGCTCAAACTCAAGAACAGTGAGATCATGACATGAGCCAAAGTTGGACACTCAACTGACTGAGCCACCCAGGTGCCCCTATTTTAGTTTTATTTAGTTGCATACAGCTATTCATAATATTCTATTTTTAATAAGGTGTAGAATATGTAGTGTTGTCCACATTTTTAAAAAATATTATTTTAATGTTTCTTTATTTTTAAGAGAGAGAGAGACAGAGCATTAGTGGGGGAAAGGCAGAGAGAGAGGGAGACACAGAATCTGAGGTAGGCTTCAGGCTCTGAGCCATCAGCACAGACCCCGACGCAGGGCTCAAACTCACGAACTGTGAGATCATGACCTGATCCAAAGTCGGACCCTTAACCGACTGAGCCACCCAGGCGCCACAACCCACTTTTTAATTCATGATTTTTGTAAGTTGTATTTTACTTACTTTTAATTAATCTCTTCACATAAACAAAATGGCTTTGCTTATTGTCTCTATTATGGGTCCATTTCTATTTTATTTATTTTTATTCTTTAATATTTTTTTAAATTCTAAATGACTGGCTTGCTTTGCTATTTGTTTTCTAGCTTCTGAGATGAGAGTTTATATGGTAGGCAGGAAAATGCTCCTATTAAAAATGTTCATATCTTACTTTCTGGATCCTGAAAAATATTATCTACAGGAGAAAGAAAGCTTTGCAAATGTTATTACGTTAAAGATCTTGAGGTAGTGAGACAAATTTGTATTATGCAAGCAAGTCAAATATAAAAATAAAAGTACTTTTAAGATAAAGGAAGAGCATCAGTGTCAGAAAAGGGAAGTAGAAGTCAGAATGATGCAGTTCTTGGATTTGAAGTTAGAGAAAGAGACCATGAGCCAAGGAATGCAGGCAGCATGTAAAAGATAAAAAAGACAAAAAAACAGAATCTCCTTAGAAGTATCCTGAAGTAACACAATCCTGACAGCTTAATTTTAGTCCAGTGAAACCCATTTTAGATTTCTGATGATTGTAATAATAGTAAGATAAATAATTTTGCATTGTTTTAGGTCACCAAATTTGTGGTAATTCGCTATAATAGCAATAGAAAACTAAAGTGATTTAATGGTATTAGTTTCACAAAAAGTAATATGTTTCTAAAAATAAAGTAATGGTATTTGGTTTTAATACAAATTGATAAGATTTCGGTATCTGAAAATGGGTTGCTATTGTAGTGAATCATTAAAAATGTAGAAGTAACTTTGGAATTAGAGTCTGGAAGAATTTTAAGAAGTATGTTAGAAAAAGTCTTAATTGCCTTAAATAAACTGTTAGAAATATGGATTTTAATGATATTATTAGTGAGATCTCAGAAAGAAGTGGGAACATGGTAGGGAAAAACGTATAATCTTAGAGTATACCTAAATCATCATAAAGAGACTTACTAGAAATATAGATGTTAAAGGCACTGCTGGTGAGCATTCAAATGGAGATGAAAAACATGTTATGGAGACTGGAGTTTATTATATAGTGACAGAAACTCAGCTGAACTGTGTTCTGAAGCTATTATGTTCTATAAAAAGGAGAATTTCTAAATGATGATTTGGATTTTATCTTATGATATTTACAAAGAGTTTATTATATAGTGACAGAAACTCAGCTGAACTGTGTTCTGAAGCTATTATGTTCTATAAAAAGGAGAATTTCTAAATGATGATTTGGATTTTATCTTATGATATTTACAAGTAAAGTATTGAAGGTGTGGTATGGTTTCTTCTAGCTACTCATAGTAAAATGAAAGAAAGAAATACATTGAAGGAAAGACTGTTAATCAACAGAGCAAGATGAAGTTAAAAACCAATAACAGAAGGAAAATTTGCAAATTCAAATATGTGGAAATCAAATAAAGCAGTCTTGGAAAAAACAATGGTCAAAGAAGAAATCCCAAAGGAAATTAGAAAATATGTACATAAAGACAAATGATTATGAAAACATAACATACCCAAACTTATGAGATGCAACAAGACCAGTTTTAAGAGTGAAATTTATGGCTATAAATTGCTAAATTTAAAAAGAAGAGAACAAAATTAAAGCTAGCAGAAGAAAGGAAATGATTAGAACACAGATAAACAAAATTTAAAAAATATATATAAAAACAGAAATCATAGAAAGCAAAAATTGATTTTTTGAAGGTATCAATAATATTGACAAATTTTTGGCTAGACTGACAAAGAACAAAACAAAGAAAATACAAATAACTAAAATTAGAAGTGGTTTAAGTTGGTGATGTAAGAAGATCCTGAATTCGCCTGCTCCCATGGACACAGCAAATCTACAGCTACATATAAAATGGTTTACTTTTTAAAATACCTGAAAACTAGCTTAACAACTCTTTCTTTCATAGTAGGCAAATGAGAAAAATATCACATCAAAGTGGGTAGAAGAGGCTGAGACCCCATCTCACCATAAACCCCACTCTTGGTGTGGTGACCCTTTATTAGAAAGGAAACTCACAGGGGTGCCTGGGTGGCTCAGTCAGTTGAGCATCTGACTTCAGCTTAGGTCATGATCTCACAGCTTGTGGGGTCAAGCCACGTCAGGCTCTGTGCGGACAGCTCAGAGCCTGGAGTCTGCATTGGATTCTGTGTCTCCCTCTCTCTTTCTGCCCCTCCCCCGCTCATACTCTGTCTCTCTCTCTCAAAAAATAAAAATAAACATTTAAAAATTAAAAAAAAAGAAAGGAAACTCACAAACCTGGAGCTTCTTTGTGAGGAACATAAGGTTTATAGCTTATATCAGCCATCCCAACTTTTAACGTCTGCTCCTAAGAGATAAGCCTCCCAATCATCTGCCTTTGAAAACCGACAGGCTTGTGACCATAATACCCAAAGTTCTGTAGCAATTTGAGAGCTGGCTCTTAAAAGGCTTGTGAGCAGACACACTCACCCCAGGGCCTAGTGCATAAGCAGCAGTTTGAAAAGTGCCCAGACTTTATGTGAAAGAGATTTATTTGCTAAAGTATTGGCTGAAAGGGCAGGAGCCTACTTGGATACTCTCCAGGGATGGAGTATGGAGGGTGTCATTTTCACACTCTCCCTCTACCTTTCTGAAACCTGTGGCCACCATCTCTCTCTCTCTCTCTCTCTCTCTCTCTCTCTTTTTTTTTTTTTTTTTTTACTCTGGACCTTCTTCTTTTTTAATCAGCAGCCACCATCTTCATTCTCTTCTTCTGCTGTGCTTCAGAGCACCAGTATCTTCCTGAAGGGAGATTTTACACACATCTTGTGCTCCTGACTTTATGTCTGGTGTCACTGTTTTTCAGGTTGCTGCCCAGGGAACACCACTTTACCACTTACCTCTTGAGGTTAGGGTATCTTGTGTTCTTGGGTCCCATGGGACTATAACAACTAGAGATACAGTTCATGGCAGACTTCCCAAAGGAAGACTAAAACACACTTCTAGTCTTCCTGAGGAAGAGGTCTTATGCTTGTTTAGAAGCTTTGGACTAAGAGGCAGGCTTCTGGTCTGTCACTCTTCTATATGTCTATGAAGGTACTCTGGGAAAGCAGAAGTTGGTGGACACTATTTTTGCACTCTCCCTTTGTTTCACTGCAGCTGAACAGAAAGGAGCTTATACCCTTTTCTGGTGCCCTGATTTTTGAAGCTGGTTCCAGGGGGCACTATTATATTTCTTGACCCTGGAGGCCAGTGGGGCTTTCACTTGTGGATCCCACAAGACTGTAACTAATGGAAAAAAGTGTTCTTAAATAGCTACAAACCTCAGGCACAGCAAGAGGAAACAGACCTACAAGCTCAGAATTTCTGTGAAAGAGGTCTATAAGCTTATCATCATAGCTGTAGACTGAGGAGTAGGTTTCTAATTGGGTACACATATAAGGGCTGACAGTAAATCTTTCCAGAGGCCTTGAAAGACAGGCACTATCCTTGCATTCTTCCTCTGCCACACACCAGAGTGCCACTATCTCTAGAAAGGGAGCTCTTTCTTATGTCTGATTACCTGGCTTTTACATCTGATGTCCTGGGTTTTGTGGCTGCTACCCAAGGGATGCCCCTTGATCACCTGGCTCTTGTGGGAAGAAGAACTCGTGTTTCTGGGACCCATAGGACTGTAACAGTTGAAGAGACAGATTTTAGTAGGCAACTACTCTTAGGGCACTTCACAGACAGCAGACTGAAGCATACCCCAAGTTGTTCTGTGAAAAAGGCCTATTTTCTTGTCCTCGAGCTTTAGTCTGAGGGGCAGGCTTCAGGTTTGGCACACAAGAAATCTATGATCCTTTCAGGGTACATAGGCTGGGAAATACCACATTTGTAATCTCCCTCTGTCTTGCTACAGTTTGCTAGTATATCCAAGAAAAGAACATATACAGTAATCTACAGTCCATTTTTTTTTTCTGGTGACACTCAGAGGAAACTTTAACATGGTCTATGGTGGCCATCAGGGCTTACACTTGCAGATCACAGGACTGTATATATTTGCATTTTAAAAATGCTGCTGCCTAAGGGTATGGCTTCCAATCAGTCTGATTCTGAGTGCTGACTGAGAACTTCCCCTTTTAGATAACACCCTCAGCTACTGGGAGCTATTAAAAATTAAATAGGCTCCCAGGACTATCACAAAAGTTTGCAAGACGACCATAAGCTAGGGCAAGATTGAATGATAAGGTTCATATCCTACATGAGACCACTTTTTCTTTTTTTTTTTTTTTAATTTTTTTTCAACGTTTTTTATTTATTTTTGGGACAGAGAGAGACAGAGCATGAACGGGGTAGGGGCAGAGAGAGAGGGAGACACAGAATCGGAAACAGGCTCCAGGCTCCGAGCCATCAGCCCAGAGCCTGACGCGGGGCTCGAACTCACGGACCGCGAGATCGTGACCTGGCTGAAGCCGGACGCTTAACCGACTGCGCCACCCAGGCGCCTCGAGACCACTTTTTCAAGAGGGGGAGAAGTGGCTATTTCATCTAATGCATGGAAACAGGGAGTCAAGAAAAATGAGGAAACAGAGGAAAATGTTCCAAATGAAAGAACAAGATAAAGTGACAGAAAAACCCTTAATAAAGTGAAAATAGGTAATTTACTTGATAAAAAGCTCATAGTAATGGTCACAAAGATGCTCACCAACTTGGGAGAAGAAACAATGAACACAGTCGAGAATATAAACAAAGAGAAAGAAAACATAAGAACATATCAAACAAAAGTCATGAAGCTGAAGAATACAGTAACTGAATTGAAAAATATATTTGAGGAAATAATGGCTGAAAACGTCCCTAATCTGGGACTAGAAAACAGACATCCACATACAGGAAGCTCAGAGAATCCAAATGAGGGGAACTTATAGAGTTCCTCATCAAAACACATTATAATTAAAATGTCAAAAATTAAAGACAAGGAGAGAAATTTAAAAGCAATAAAAGAAAAATAACTTTTTATGTACAGAAGAACTCCCACAAGACTATCATGGTTCATGAGTTTGAGCCCCTCATCAGACTCTTTGCTGTCAGCACAGACCCTGCTTTGGATCCTCTGTCTCCGTCTCTCACTGCTCCTCCCCTGCTCGTGCGTGCTCGCTCTCTCTCTCTCTCTCAAAAATAAATAAACTTTACAAAAAATTTCAGGGGCGCCTGGGTGGCTCAGTCAGTTAAGCGTCTGACTTCAGACCAGGTCATGATCTCACAGTTCATGGGTTCGAGCCTCGCATCGGGCTCTGTGCTGATGGCTCAGAGCCTGGAGCCTGCTTTGGATTCTGTGTCTCCCTCTCTCTCTGCCCCTCCCCCACTCAGGCTCTGTCTCTCTCTCTCTCTTTCAAAAATAAACGTTAAACAAATTTAAAAAACACCTGAAAAGATGTTCAACATTACTCTTTATTAGAGAAATACAAATAAAAACCACAATGAGATACCACCTCACACCTGTCAGAATGGCTAAAATTAACAACACAAGAAAAAGCATGTGTTGGCGAGGATGTGGAGAAAGGGGAACCTTCCTGCATTGTTGGTGGGAATGCAAACTGGTGCAGCCACTCTGGAGAACAGTATGTAGGTTCCTGAAGAAACTAAAAGTAAAACTACCATACAATCCAGCAATTGCACTATTATGTATTTACCCAAAAAACACAAAAATACAGATTTGGAAGGGTATATGCACCCCAATGTTTATAGCAGCATTATCAACAATAGCCTGCCTTGGATTCTGTGTCTCTCTTTCTCTCTGCCCCTCCCCTGCTCACACTATGTCTCTCTCTCTCAAAAATAAATAAACATTACAAAATAAATAAATCCTTTTAACATTTCTTGTAAAGCTTGTTTAATAGTGATGAACTCCTTCAGCTTTTTCTTGTCTGGAAAACTCTATCTTTCAATTCTGAATGATAACTTGGAGAAGTAAAGTATTATTGGTTGGAATTTTTTTTTCTTTCAGCGTTTTAAATATATCTTGCTATTCCCTTCTGGCCTGCCGTGTTTCTCCTAAAAAATCCACTCATAGCCTTGTGGGGGTTCTTCTGTACATAAAAAAGTTATTTTCCTTTTATGACCCAAGCCAAAGTCATACATTAAACCAGCTGAGCCACCCAGGCACCCTTCTTTTCATGTGTTTGTTAGCCATCTGGATGTTTTCTTTAAGTGTTTATTCATGTCTTCTACCTATTTCTTAACTGGGTTGTTTGTTTTTTGGTATTGAGTTTGATAAGTTCTTTGTAGATTTTGGATACTAACCCTTTATCAGATATGTCATTTACAAATATCTTCTCCCATTGGGTAGGCTGTTATTTAGTTTTGTTGACTGTTTCCTTCACTCTGCAGAAGCTTTTTATTTTTGTGAAGTACCAATAAGTCTGTTCACTTTTGTCTCCCTTGTCTTCAGTGATGTGTCTAGTACAATGTTGTTCTGGCCAAGGTCAAAGAGGTTGCTGCTTATGTTCTCCTCTAGGATCTTGATGGTTTCCTGTATCATATTTAGGTCTTTCATCCATTTTGAACTTATTTTTGTGTATGGTGAAAGAAAGTGGCCTAGTTTCGTCTTCTGCACATTACAATCCAGTTTTCCCAACACCATTTGTTGAAGATACTGTCTTTTTTCATTGGACATTTTTTCCTGTTTTGTCAAAGACGAGTTGATCATATAGTTGTGGGTCTATCTGGGTTTTCTATTGTGTTCCATTGATCTATGTGTCTGTTTTTGTGCCAGTACCATGCCGTCTTGATGACTACAGCTTTGTAATATAGCTTGAAATCTAGAATTGTGATGCCTCCAGTTTTGTTTTTCTCTCTCAGGATTGCTTTGGCTATTTGGGGTGTTTTGGTTCCATACAAATTTTGGGATTGTTTGATCTAGCCCTGTGAAGAATGCTGGTGGTATTTTGTTAGGGATTGCATTAAATGTGTAGATAGCTTTGGGTAGTATAGACATTTTAATCATGTTTGTTCTCCCAATCCATGAGCATGGAATTCTTTTTTATTTATGTGTCCTCTTCAATTTCTTTCATCAGTGTTTCACAGTTTTCAGAGTATAGATCTTTTACCTCTTTAGTTTGGTTTATTCCTATGTATCTTACTGTTATTGTTCCAATTGCAAATAGGACTGGTTCTTTGATTTCTTTTTCTGCTGCTTCATTATTGGTGTATAGAAATGCAACAGATTTCTCCATGTTGATTTTACATCCTGCAACTGTACTGAATTCATGTTTTAGTTCTAGTAATTTTTTGGTGGAGTCCTTTGTGTTTTCTACATAGAGTATTATGTCATCTGCAAATAGTGAAAATTTGACTTGCTTCGTGCTGATTTGTATGCGCTTTATTATTATTATTTTTTGTTGTCTGACTGCTGAGGCTAAGTTTTCTAGTACTATGTTAAATAATAGTGGACATCCTTGTCTTCTTCTTGACACAGGGGAAAGACTTTCAGTTTTTCCCCATTGAGGATTCTATTATCTGTGGGTCTTTTGTGTATGGGCTTTATGATGTTGAGGTATGTTCCTTCTATCCCTACTTTGTTGAGAGTTTTTATGAAAAATGGATGCTTTATTTTGTAAAATGATTTTTGTGTCCATTGACAGGATTATGTGGTTCTTATCCTTTCTTTTATTAATGTGGTATATCACACTGATTGATTTGCAAATATTGAGCCAGCCCTGAAGCCCAGTAATAAATCCCACTTGATTGTGGTGAATAATTGTTTTTTTTTCCTCTTTTTTCTTTTCTTTTCTTTCATAGACAGAGAGACAGAGAGAGAGAGAGAGAGAGAGAGAGAGAGAGAGAGAATCTTAAGCTGGCTCAATTCTTGGTGCAGAGCCTGACATGGGACTTGACCCCACCACCCTGGGATCATGACCTGTGCCAAAACCAAGAGTATGATACTCAACTGACTGAGCCAGGTGCCCCTGATGAATAATTATTTTAACGTACTGTTGAATTCAATTTGCTAGTATCTAATTGAGGATTTTTTCATCCAGTTTCATCAGAGATATTGACCTGTAATTCTCCTTTTTAGTCTTTGTCTGCTTTTGGAATCAAGGTAACGCTGGATTCACAGAATAAGTTTGAAAGCTTTCCTTCCATTTCTATTTTCTGGAACAGTTTGAGAAGACTATGTATTAACTCTTTTTAAATGTCTGGTAGAATTTTGTGAATTTCTCGGAATTTGTTCATTTTTTGAAGTTTATTTTTGAGAGAGAAAGCATGAGTCAGGGAGGGGCATAGAGAGAGAATCCTCAGCAGGCTCCAAGTGTCATGGAGGAACCTGATGTGGGGCTTGAACTCAAGAACCATGAGACCATGACCTGAGCTGAAATCTAGAGTTGGAGGCTTAACCACCTGAGCCACCCAGGAACCCTGGAAATTGTCCATTTCTTCCACATTTCCTATTTTGTTGGCATATAATTTTTCATAGTATTCTAAGTGTTTGTGTTTCTGTGGTGTTCATTATAATCTCTCTCTCTCTCTCTCTCTCTCTCTCTCTCTGTGTGTGTGTGTGTGTGTGTGTGTGTGTATGTGTGTGTGTTTATCTACTTGTGCTCTCTCTCTTTTCTTTTTCAGCATTCTGGCCAGAGGTTTATCAATTTTGTTAATTCTTTCAAAGAACCAATTCCTAGTTTTGTTGATCTATTGTTTTCTTGTTGTTGTTGTTGTTGGTGGTGGTGGTGGTGTTTCTATATTGATTATTTCTGCTCTAATCTTTATTTCCCTTATTCTGCTGGATTTAGGCTTTATTTGATGTTCCTTTTCTAGCTCCTTAGGTATAAGGTTGGATTGTGTATTTGGGACATTTCTTGCTTCTTGAAATAGGCCTGAATTGCAACATACTTTCCTCTTAGGACTGCCTTTGCTGCATCCCAAAGGCTCTGGACTGTAGTGTTTTTATTTTCATTGACTTCCATGTATTTTTTATTTCTTCTTTAATTTCCTGGTTAATCCATTCATTCTTTAGTAGGATGGTATTTAACCTCCATGTATTTGAAAGCTTTCTAAATTTTTTCTTGTGGTTGACTTCAAGTTTTATAGTGTTGTGATCTGAAAATATGCATGGTACGATCTCGATCTTTTTGTATCTGTTGAGGGCTGATTTGTGACCCAGTTATGTGATCTATTCTGGAGAATGTTCTATGTGCACTTGAAAAGAATGTATATTCTTCTGCTTTAGGATTAAATGTTCTGAATATATCTGTTCAGTTATTGGTCCAGTGTGTCATTCAAAGCCATTATTTCCTTGTGGCTTTTGCTTAGATTATCTGTCCATTACTATAAGTGGGTAGTAAATCCCCTACTATTATTGTATTATTATCAAAGAGTTTCTTTATGTTTGTTATTATTGTTTTATATACTTGGGTTCTCTCAAGTTGGGATCATAAATATTTACAATTGTTAGGCCTTCTTGATGGATAGACATTTTAATTAAGATATAATACCCTCTTCATCTCTTGTTACAGTCTTTGTTTTAAAATCTAGTTTGACATATAAATGTGGCTACTCTGGCTTTCTTTTTGACCTCCATTAGCAGGATAGATGGTTCTCTATCCCCTCACTTTCGGTCTGCAGGTGTCTTCCAGTCTAAAATGAGTCTCTTGTAGGAAGCATACCAATGGATCTTGTTTTTTTTTTTTTATCCATTCTGATACCCTATGTCTTTTGATTGGAGCATTTAGTCCATCTACATTCAGAGTGATTATTGAAAGATATGAATTTAGTGCCATTGTGTTACCTTTAGAGTTGTTTCTGGTGATGTTGTATGATCTTTTGTAGTCTTTGTTGCTTTGGTCTTTTTTTCTACACTCAGTGTCCCCCTTAAAGTTTCTTTCAGGGCTGGTTTATTGGTCATGAACTCCTTTAGTTTTTGTTTGTCTGGGAAAGTCTATCTCTTCTATTCTGAATGACAGTCTTGCTAGATAAATAATACTTGGTTGCATATTTTCCCCATTCATCACGTTGAATATTTCCTGCCACTCCCTTCTAGCCAGCCAAGTTTCAGTGGAGGCCAGCTGATAATCTTATCTGTCTACCCTTGTAGATTAAGGACCTTTTGTCCCTAGCTGTTTTCGGAATTCTCTCTTTATCTTTGTTTTGCAAGTTTCACTATGATATGTTGTGCTATTGACCTGTTTTTGTTGATTTTGAGGGGAGTTTTCTTTGCTTCTTGGCTCAAATGCCTGTTTCCTTCCCTAGATTAGGGAAGTTCTCAGCTATATAAACCTTCTGCACCCTTTTCCTGCTCTTCTTCTTCTAGGACTCCTATGATATGGGTATTGTTTGTTTTATGGAATCACCAAGTTCCCTAAGTCTCTTCTCATGATATAGTAGTTTATTTTCCCCTCTTCTTTTCACCTTCATTATTTTCTATAGTTTTGTCTTCTACATCACCTATTCTCTACTATGCTTCTTCAATCCTCATTGTCACTGAATCCAGTCTGTTTTGCATTTCAGTTATAGCATTTTTTATTTCAGCTTGCCTAGTTTTTGTGTTTGATCTCTGCAGCAAAGGCTTATATATTTTTTCAAACAAAGGTATTAGTCTTATGACTGTTGGTCTAAATTCCTGCTCAGATATATTGCTTATATCTGTTTTGAGAAAGTCCCTGGCTGTGATTTATTCTTGACCTTTCTTTTGGGGAGAATTCCTATGTCTTGTCATTTTGTCTATGTTTCTATCTTTTGGGTGTTTTAAAAGTTTATTATCTTTCCTGCACCTGAGAGTAATGCTATATTAAAAAGGGGTCATATACTGTCCAAGGCCTGGCAATTCAGGAAGTGTTTCCGGGGAATGCTCTGTGCACTCTGTTGTTGCATTTTGGCTGCTCTTCCCCATTGGTTAATCCTCTGCAGAACTCCTCTTTGCTTGAGGTGGGGAGTGTCTGGACCTTTAACTAGGTGTGGTTTGGTTTGCTTGTAAAATAACTCTGGAAAAAAGGACAAACAAAAAATCTTGATCCCCAAAGAGAAAAAAAGAAAGGGAAAGAAACAAAACAAAGAATCAAAATACTATCAGGTTGATTCTAAAGAAAAAGACACACACAAAAAATGGGAAAAAAGAAAGAAAAATAAAAGAAAAAAAAGAAGACTGATTTTTTAAAAAAAGAGAGAGAAAAGGAAACAAACGAAGAAAAAACTATGAGCCCGATTCCAAAAGAAGAAAAGAAGGAAAAAGAAGAAACAAAAAAGAAAAAAGGAAACTTGCTTGTATTTCCACCAGAACTGCAGATGTTGTTTTGAAACACTCGATTTTCAGTATAGCATGTGGGGTGCTTCCTCTGCTGGTCTTCTGGTGGATAGTCCTGTTGCGTTGGCTTAGAGTCAGTCTTGCTCCAGTATATAAACAGTTGCAGGAACAGGGGGGTAGATTTTGGTGTAAGCCGTTCCCACCTCCACTGGGAGCTGCTGTGTTGCTCTCTAAGTCCCTCTGTGTTGGTGTTTGGGGTAAAATGGTGCCAACCCTCTTTCTAGTCCCTGGAAAGGGGATCTCACACCCCTGCTGTCCAGGCAGCTCTCATAAAATAGCAAGGGCAGTCAGCTCATCCTGTGCCACAGCTCTCTTTTGGTTTTTCTTTGGTGCATGGCTGGAATTCAAAACTCAAAGTCTTAAAGGACTTGGCACTACATGGACCCACCCCCCTCCTCCAAGGCAGAGCTTCTCCACACTATTTCTGATATCCTTTGTCCCCAGTAAATAGTCCTATGCCTGTGCCATGCAGGGCATCTATGATGTAGCACCTCTAAAAGCAGCAAAAAGTTTATATGCCCTCTGGCTGTATGCACCTCTGTCCCCTGATGATGAAAGGCTTTTCGCTGGCACCTACAGGGTCTCTTGTCCTTGGAGACGCAATATACCCTTTTCCAAAAGTACTCCAGGAAAAGGAATGTTCTTTCCCAGTGTTCCCTGGAGATTCCTACACCACGCTATGCACTCCAGTGCCAGCTCCCTCTTTCTTGCCAGGAGCGCACTTTCAAAACCTGAGTTTGATCTCCAAATGCTGTTTGCAAAAAAAACCTGTGACATTCAGTATTTCTCACTCCCCAGTCCTTGATCCAGAGAGGTTTTCCTCTTGTGCTAACCTGATGCTGCACTCTCGCAACACCTCTCTCTTTCTCTCCCTTGTCTCTCTTTGGAAACGGTTCCCTCCCTTCTGCTGCAGCGCAGTTTTTCTCTCCCCCAATTCACTTCAGTGCACCTTGCACCTGCCACGCTGTCTTCCTCCAACTGTAGATATCCTTCTACCAGTCTTCAGCTTGATTTCTTGGGTGTTCCAAGTGATCTGACCTCAATAAAGCTGTGTTTGAGGGGCGAGAAAAGCCCAGGGTCCCCCTACTTCTCCACCATATTAACTCCTCTGATTTCACCTCTTAAAGCATTTACACTTTAAAAATGAGATGTTATGGGATTCCTTCCTTCTTAAAAGTGTTCTAGAGCTACTAAAAAACTTGAATTTACAAAATAGTTGATAAAAATACTCCTTTGGATTATAGAAGAAGGGGGCAAAAGACCACTGATAAGAAATGGCATATGATATTAATCAGACTTGGCTTCTTTCTCTCCTGCTTCATCAGAGACTGAGGCTCCTCATTTTTAGGGTCTCCATTTTCTGCAAGTAAATCTTTCTTGGTTAGCCACTGCAGCCTGTTTTCCCTTTGCTTCCCTTTCCTTTTGCTTCCCTTTATCATTTTCTGCTGTCCTTTTTGGCTTCCTTTACACTTTTGCAGGAGCACTTTTGCTGAATTCCTCTTGGGCTTTTCTTTCAATGCCCCTATTGCAGAGCTAACCTTCCTCTTGGGCATAGTGGTGGTGGGGCAGGCTTGTGCCAGGGGCCTGCAGATCTCAGCATGCTTAGAGCCTTCCTAAAGCTGAGCTGCCTGGCTGCTGCCACCCCTTCCACTTCTAGAGCTGTTACACCACATACTCTCTATCCATTCGTCAGTTGGTGGACATTTGGGCTCTTTCCATAATTTGGCTATTGTTGATAATGCTGCTATAAACATCAGGGTGCATGTATCCCTTCAAATTAGTATTTTTGTATTCTTTGGGTAAATACATAGCAGTGCAATTGCTGGATCATAAGGCTGTTCTATATTTAACATATTGAGGAACCTTGATACTTTTTCCATTGTGGCTATCCAGTTTCCATTGCAACCAATAGTGTAAGAAAGATTACCATTTTTTTTAATCCTTGGCAACACCTTTTTATCCCTGTGTTGCTGTTTCTAGCCATCTGACTAGTGTGAGATGATATCATATTGTAGTTTTGATTTGTATTTCCCTGATGATGAGTGATGTTGAGCATCTTTCATGTATCTGTTAGCCATCTGTATGTATTCTTTGGAAAAATGTCTGTTCATGTCTTCTTGCAATTTTTGAACTGGATTATTTGTTTTTAGGGTGTTGAGATTTATAACTTCATTATATATTTTGGATAATTACCCCTTATCAGATATGCCATTTTCAAATATCTTCTCCCATTCAGTAGTTTGTCTTTTAGTTTTATTGATTGTTTCCTTTGCCTTTTATTTTGGTGAAGTCCCAATGGTTTACTTTGGCTTTTGTTTCCCTAGCCCCAGGAGATATATCTAGTAAGACATTATTATGGCTGCTTTGTCAAAGATGAGTTGACCATATATTTGTGGGTCCATTTCTGGGTTTTCTATTCTGTTCCATTGATCTATGTGTCTGTTTTTTCTGCCAGTACCATACTGCCTTCATCACCATAGCTTTGTATTATAACTTGAAGTCTGGAATTGTGATGCTTACAGCTTTGCTTCTTTTTTTCAAGACTACTTTGACTATTCAGGGTCTTTTGTGACTCCATACAAATTTTAGGATTGTTTGTTCTTCCTCTGGAAAAATGCTGTTGATATTTTGATAGGTATTGCATTAAATGTGTAGATTGTTTTGGGTAATATGGACATTTTAACAACATTGTTTTTCCCAGTGCATGATCATGGAGCATTCTTCCATTTGCTTGTGTTATCTTCAATTTCTTTCATCAGTGTTTTATGGTTTTCAGAGTACAGTTCTTTTGCTTCTTTAGTTAGGTTTATTCCTAGTAATCTTATGGTTTTTGGTGTAGTTATAAATGAGATTGATTCCTTAATTTCTCTTCCTGCTGATTTATTATTGGTGTATAGAAATGTAACAGATTTCTGTACATTGATTGTGTATCTTGCGACTTTACTGAATTCATGTATCACTTCTAGCAATTTTTTTGGTGGAGTCTCTTGGATTTACTATATACAGTATCATGTCACCTGAAAATAGTGGAAGTTTGATTTCTTCCTTGCAAATTTGGATACTTTTTATTTTTTTCTGTTGACTGATTACTGTGCGATTGCTTCCAGTACTGTGTTAAATAACAATGGTCAGAGTGGACAACGCTATCTTGTTCCTGACCATAGGGGAAAAGCTCTCAGTTTTTCCCCATTGAGGAGGATATTAGCTGTGGGTTTTTAATATATGGTCTTTATTATGTTGAGTTTTGTTCTCTCTAATCCTACTTTGTTGAGGGTTTTTTATTATGAATGGATGTTGTATTTTGTCAAATGCTCTTTCTGCATCTATTGAAAGGGTCATATGGTTCTTATCCTTTCTTTTATTAATGTGGTGTATCATGTTGATTGATTGGTGAATATGGAACCACCCTTGCAGCCCAGGAATGAATCCCACTTGATCATAGTGAATAACTCCATTAATACACTGTTGGATACAATTTGCTAGTATTTTACTGAGAATTTTTGCATTCATGTTCATCAGGGATATTGGCCTGTAATTCTCTTTTTCAGTGGAGTCTGTCTGGTTTTCGAATCAAAGTAATGATGGCCTCATAGAATGAATTTGGAAGTTTTCCATCCATTTCTATTTTTTGGAATAGTTTGAGAAGAATAGGTATTAACTCTTTAATTTTTTTTTTTAGCATTTTATTTTTATTTGTTTTTTGAGAGACAGAGAGAGACAGAGTGTGAGCGGGGGAGGACAGTGAAAGAGGGAGACAAAGAACCTGAAGCAGGCTTAAGACTCTGAGCTGTCAGCACAGAGCCCAATTCAGGGCTCAAACCCACAAACCATGAGATTATGACCTGAGATGAAGTTGGACACTTAAACTGAGCCACCCAGGCATATTAACTCTTCTTTAAATGCTTGGTAGAATTTCCCTGTGAAGCTATCTGGCTCTGGGCTTTTGTTTGATGGGAGATTTTCTATTACGGATCCAATTTCTTAGTTGGTTGTCAGTCTGTTCAAGTTTTCTACTTCTTCCCATTTCAGTTTTGGTAGTTTATATCTTTCTAGGAATTTATCCATTTCTTCGAGGATATCCAATTTGTTGGTATATAGTTCTTTATAATACTCTTTTATAATTGCTTGTATATCTGTGATGGTGTTTGTTATTTCTCTTTCATTTATGGCTTTATTTATTTGGGTTCTTTTTCCCTTTTGATAACTCTGGGTAGACATTTATCATTTTTATTAACTTTTTTCAAAGAACCAGCTCGTGGTTTCACTCATCTGTTCTATTGTTTTTTGTTTTTTGTTTTAGTTTGTGTATCATTTATTTCTGCTCTCATATTTATTATTTCCCTTCTTCTGCTGGCTTTAGGCTTTGTTTGTTGTTTTTTCTAGCTCCTTTAGATGAGGTTAGGATATTTATTTGAAGTTTCTCTTTTGCTTCTTGAAGTAAACCTGTATTGCTGTATACTTCCCTCTTTTTACCTCTTTTGCTGCATCCCAAAGTTTTTGGACCTCGTGTTTTCATTTCATTTGTTTCAATGTACTTCTTAATTTCTTATTTGATTTCCTGGTTTACCCATTCATTTTTGAAATCATATCGTTTAACTTCCATATATTTATGGTCTTCCCAAATTTTTTCTTGTGGTTGACTTCAGGTTTCATAGTGTTGTGGTTAGAAAATATGCATGGTATGAGCTTAATCTTTTTGTACTTGTTGAGGCCTGATTTGTGGCCTAGTATGTGATCTATTTTGCACATTGTCAATTTTTGCACTTGACAAGAATGTGTATTCTGTCATTTTATGATGGAACATTCTGAATATATCTGTTAAGTCTATCTGGTCCAGTGTGTCATTCAAAACTCTTGGTTCCTTATTGATTTTCTGTCTAGATAATCTGTCCATTGATGTAAGTGAAGTGTTAATGTCCCCTACTATTGTTGTATTATCAATTAGTTCCTTTATATTTGTTATTAATTATTTTATATATTTGGGTGCACTCATGTTTGGGGCATAAATATTTATAATTTTAAGATCTTGTTAGATAGACCCTTTTATTATGATACAGTGCCTTTCTTTGTCTCTTGTTACAATCTTTTGTCTGCAATATAGTTTGACAGATATAAGTATTGCTGCTTTGGCTTTCTTTTGACATCGACTTGCATGGAAAATATTTCTTCATCTTCTCATTTTCAATCTGCAAATGTCTTTAGGTCAAAAATGAGTCTCTTGTGGGCAGCATATAGATGAGTCTTGTTTTTTCTTCCATTCTGACACCCTATGTCTTTTGATTGGAGCATTTAGTCCACTTACATTCAGAGTAATTATTGATAGATATGTATTTTTTTGCCATTTCTTACTTGTTTTGTCATTTTTCCTGGAGATTTTTTTCTGTTCCTTTCTTTTCTTTCTCACTTTTGGTCTTTCCTTTCCATTCAAAGAGTGTCCTTTAATGTTTCTTGCGAGTTGGTTTAGTGGCCACGAACACATTTGGTTTTGATTTGGAATGATAACCTTTCTGGATAGAGTATTCTTGACTGCAGATTTTTCCCATTTATCATTTTGAATATTATACCACTCTAGTTTGATTTATTGGTGTTCCCTAGTAAATTATAAACTTCCTTTGTCTTGATGCTTTTAAGATTTTTAATTCATCATTATATAATGCAAATTTAATTACAATATGTCTTGATGATGACCCTCTTTTGTTGATTTTGATGGGAGTTCTCTGCGTGTCCTGGATCTGGATGTCAGTTTTATTCCCCATATTAGGAATGTTTTCAGCTATTGCCTCAAATACATTTTCTGCCCTCTTCTTTTTTTTCTGAAACTCCAATAATACAAGTGTTATCATATTTGATGAAGTAACTGAGTTCCCTAAGTCTATTCCCATGTGGCATAATAATCCTTTCTCTCTTTTTTTCAGCTTCATTACTTTCCATTATTTTGTCTTCTAGGTCAGTAATTCATTCTTCAGCTTCTTCTAGCCTGCTTTTCATTGCAGAAAGTACATTTCCAATCTCATTTATTGCACTCTTCTTCTTTGATTCTTTTTTTTTTAAACTCTTTTATCTCTGTGGTAAGGGTTTGACTGATGTCTTCTATTCTTTTCTCAAGCCCAGTGAATAACCTTATGATCTCTGCTTTAATTTTTCCATCAGCTTTGTTGAAGATTAATTGACCACATACTTGAGTGTTTATTTCTGGGTTTTCTATTCTGTTCTATTTATCTATATGTGTATTTTTTATTTCTACAGCTTTTTAATATGAGTTGAATCCCAGAATTGTGATGTCTCCAGGTTTACTTTTATTTTTCAGGTTGCTTTGTTTATTTGGGGTCTTTTGTAGTTCCATAAAAATTTAGGATTGTTTGTTCTACTCCTGAGACAAATGCAGTAAATATATTGATAGGATTTGCATTAAATATTTAGATTGATTTGGATAGTATAGATATTATAACAATATTTGTTTTTCCAATCCATGAGCATGGAATGTCTTCCCATAACTATATGGTCAATTAATCTTTGACAAATCAGGGAAGACTATCCAATGGGAAAAAGACAGTTTCAACAAATGGTGTTGGGATAACTGGACAGCAACATGCAAAACAACGAAACTGGGCCACTTTATTACACTATACACAAAAATAAATTCAAAAATGGATTAAGACCTAAATGTGATACTGGAAATCTTAAAAATCCTAGAGGACATGGGAAGTAACTTCTTTGACATCTGCTGTAGCAACATATTTCTAGATATGTCTCATGAGGGAAGGGAATATATGGAAAAATAAATTTTGGGGACTACATAAAAATAAAAAGATTTTGCACAGTGAAAGAAACAATCAGCAAACTGAAAGACAACCTAAATAATGAGAGAAGATATTTTGTAAATGACATATCTGATAAAGGGTCAGTATCCAGAATACATAAAGAGTTTATTAAACTCAACACCCAAAATACAAATAATTCAATTAAAATATAAGCAGAAAACATAGACATTTTTCTAAAGAAGATATACAGATGGCCAATAGGCACGTGAAAAGATGCTGAACATTCCTGATCATCAGGGAAATTCAAATGAAATCTACAATGAGGTATCACTTCACACCTGTCATAATGACTAAGTCAACCACACAAGAAACAACAGGTGTTGGTGTGGATGTGGAGAAAGGGGAACACTCTTGCACTATTGGTAGGAATATAAACTGGTATAGCCAGTCTTGAAAACAGTGTGTAGGTCCTTCAAAAAGTTAAAAATAGTATTAGCCTATGATCCAGCAGTTGAACTAATATGTATTTACCTAAAACATAGAATACTAATTCAAAGGTGCACATATACTGCAATGTTTACAGGAAGATAATCTATAATAGTCAAATTATGGAAACAGCCCAAGTGTCCATGGACTGGTGAATGTATAAAGAAGTGGTATATATACACAATGAAATATTATTCAGCAATAAAAAGAATGAATTGTTGCCATTTGCAGAGACATGGATGGAGGTAGAGAGTATATACTAAGCATAATAAGTCAGAATAAGACACATACCATATGATTTCACTCACTTCACTCATATATGGAGTTTAAGAAACAAAACAAACAAGTGTAGGGGGAAAAAAGAGAGGGAGAGAAACCTAGAAACAAACTCTTAATTATAGAGAACAAACTGATAGTTACTAGAGGGGAGGTGTGTGTGGGAGGGGGGGAATGAAGTAAATAGTTGAAAGGGATTAAATAGTGCAATTAGTATGATGAGCACCAGGTGTTGTAAGTGTTGAATCAGTATGTTGTAAACCTGAAACTACTATTAAGCTGTTTGTAAACTAAGTGGAATTTGAATGAATACTAAAGAAAGAATAAATTCTCCATTTTGCATGTCACTTATATCTGTTTTGTTTACATCTCTGACCATGACCTTATCTTGTTCTTTCATTTGGGATAAATTCCTCCATTTTTGCATTTTTCATTTTTGCATTTTGCATTCCTCTGCCTTTTCCTCTGTTTTGGAAAAGCAAGCTATGCTAACAGACATGAAAAGATGCTCAACATCACTCATCATCAGGGAAATACAAATCAAAACTACAATAAGACATCACCTCACATCAGTCAGAGTGGCTAAAATCAACAAAAGAAACAAGAGGTTTTGATGAGGATGTGGAAAAAGGGGAACCCTCTTACACTGTTGGTGGGAATGCAAACTGGTGTAGCCACTATGGAAAACAGTATGAAGGTTCCTCAGAAAAACTAAAAATAGAACTACCCTATGATCAATAACACTACTGAGTACCCAAAGAGTACAAGGACACTAATTCAAAGGGATACATACACCCTCATTTTTACAGCAACATTATTTGCAATAGCCAAGATATGGAAACAGCCCAAATGTCCATCGATTAATGAATGGATAATGAATGGATAAAGAAGAGGTGGTATATATATACAATGGAATATTATTCAGCCATAAAAAAAACTATGAAATATTGTCATTTTCATTGACAATGTTTCAGCTAGAGAGTATTATGGTAGGTGAAATAAGTTAGCAGAGAAAGACAAATATCATATGTTGTTACTTACATGTGGAATTTATGAAACAAAACAAACAAGCAAGTGAAAAAATAAGAGAGAGAGATGAGAGAGAGAGAGAGAGAGGAGAGAGAGAGAGAGAGAGAGAAACAGACTCTTAATTATAGAGAACAAAGTGACAGTTACCAGAGGGGATGGGGGGTAGGTGAATGGGGATGGGGTGATGGGAATTAAGGACAACACTCTTCTTCATGAATACAGTGTGAATTACTATATTTTACACCTGGAAGTAATATAACATTGTATCTTAACTAAGTGGAATTAAAATAAAGACTTTAAAAACAGGAAAAAAGCATTTGAATTGAAAAGAAAGAAGGAAAATTATCTGTTTGCTGATGACAAGATCTTGTATATAGAAAATTATAAATATTCCACAAAAATTTATTAAAAATAATAAAATAATTCAGCGAAGTGTCAGGACTCAAAATCAATACACATAAACATTTGCTTTTTATAAAATAAAATGAATTATTTGAAAAGAAATATGGAAAACCATCCCATTTACAATAACATAAAAAATACAATACTTAAAATGAGCTTAACCAAGAAAGTGGAAGATCTCCACACTGAAAACTATAACATATTGGGATACCTGGGTGGCTCAGTCGGTTAAGCATCCAACTTTGGCTCAGGTGTGATCTCATAGTCGGTGAGTTTGAGCCCCGCGTCAGGCTCTGTGCTGATAGCTCAGAGCCTGGAGCCTCTTTTGGATTCTGTGTCTCCATTTCTCTCTGACTCTCTCCTGCTCACGCTCTGCCTCTCTCTCTCTCTCTCTCTCTCTCTCTCTCTCTCATATAAGTAAACGTTAAAAAAATAAAAAAAGAAAACTATGAGGTATTGATAAAAATAATTGATGAAGTTGGAAATAAGTTAAAAAATATTCTATGTTCATATATCAGAAATTTTAAAAACATTAAAATTTGTATGAAACCATAAAAGGCTCCCAAATAGCCAAAGCAAATCTTGAGGAAGAATGAAGCCTAACACAATAAATATCCAGTGATGAATGGGTAAAAGGATACACACACACACACACACACACACACAGTGGCAGGTTATTCAGCTATTAGAAAGAATAAAATCCTGCCTTTTGCATGGATGGGACTTCAGGGCATTTTATGATAGATGAAATAAGTCAAGCATAGAAAGGCAAATTCTGTATGTTCTCACACACATGCAGAATATTTTAAAAAGCTGAACTCATAGAAAGAGAGAGTACATTGGTGGTTGCCAGGGGCTGGGTGTGGGGGTAATGGAGAGATATTGGTCAAAGGGTACACACTCCCAGCTATAAGATGAATAAGTTCTGGGTATTTAATGTACATCATGATGACCATAATTAAAAATACTGTATTATATACTTTGTTATTGTTAAGAGAGCAGATCTTAAATGTTATCCCTCTTCTAAAAACGGTAATTATTTGAGGGGATGGAAGTGTTAAATAACATTGTTGTGGTAATCATTTTGTAATATATACATGTTTTAGCCGGAAGATGGCGGCGTAGGAGGACGCGGGGCTCACCGCGCGTCCTGATGATCAGTTAGATTCCACCTACACCTGCCTAAAGAACCCAGAAAACCGCCAGAG
>NC_064817.1:56613625-56620666 GCF_023721935.1 Panthera uncia | reverse complement strand
TAAATGCGCCAACTAAAAGACATAGGGTATCAGAATGGATAAAAAAAACAAGACCCATCTATTTGCTGTAATATATACATGTTTTAAATTGCCAAATTGTACTAGGGGCGCCTGGGTGGCTCAGTCAGTTGAGCATCCGACTTTAGCTCAGGTCATGATCTCACGGTTTGTGAGTTTGAGCCCTGTGTTGGGCTCGCAGCCTGGAGCCTGCTTCTGATTCTGTGTCTCCCTCTCTCTGTCCCTTTCCCCCTCACGCTTTGTTTCTTTCTCTCAAAAATAAGTAAATATTAAAAAAATTAAAAAATATTTAAGTTACTACATTGTACTGAGTTTACATATGTTATACATCAATAATATCTCAATAAAGCTGGAAAACAAAAATAGATGTCATATAAACAACTTAACTTTATAACTCAAGGGACTAGGAAAAAAACAAACTAAGCTCAGAGTTAGAAGATGGTAAGAAATAATAAAGGTAAGAGTAGAAATAATGACACACAGTGTAGAAAAATAATAGAAAAGATCAACAAAACTCAGTTGGATTTTTGAAAAAATTAAAAAATTGACAAATGTTTACCTTTGCTAAAAAAGAAGACTCAAATAAATAAAATTATATATGAGGAAGAGTTATTTAAATGATACCACAGACAGACAGATAGTCATAAGAGAATACCATGAACACTTACATGTCATCAATTTGAATAACCTAGAGTGTATGTAGAAATTACTAGAAACATACAATCAGAAAAGACTAAATCATGAAGAAATGAAAAATTTGAACAAATAATGAGTAAGGAGATTGGAACACTTAATACAAGTCTCCCAACAATGTAAAGCCCAGGAGCAGATGACTTCACTGATAACTTCACTGAAGAATTAACACAAAAACTCCTCACACTCTTCCAAAAAAATTGAAGTTGAGGGAATACTTCTAAACTCTTTCTTGTGAGACCAGAAATATCTAATATCAAAGCCAGGAATGGACACTACAAGAAACTTATAGACCAGTATCACTGAATGAATATAGATAGAATAATTCTCAAAAAAGATTAGCAAAAAAGTTTGATTGCTAGTCTTTAATTTACCAGCAAATTAAAACAATCACCCAACACAACAAACTGGGATTTATTCCTCAAATTAACAGATGGTCCAACTGCAATATTAATAATTGTGATACCATACCAAACAGCATGAAAGATTAGTATTTTTCCTTCTTAATTGATGCAGGAAAAGCATTTTCCCAAATTCAAAGTCCATTCATGATAAAAAAAAACTGTCAACAAATTTTAGAAGAATTGTAGCTCAACATAATAAAGGCCATATTTTACAAGCCCACAGCTAACATTGTAGTAAACAGTGAAATGCTCAGAGTTTTTCTTTAGATCAAGAACAAGACAAAAGGGCCTGCTCTTGCCACTTGTATTCAATGTAGCACTGGAAATCCTATACAGAGATATTAGGCTGGGAAAAAAAGACATCAAAATCAGGAAAGAAGAGGTAAATTTTTCTGTTTTCTGGTTATGATTTTACATATAGAAAATTCTAATGACTCTGTCAAAAAAATGTTAGAAAAAGGAAGCTGGGAAGATGGTATAGTAGGAAGACCCTAAGTTCACCTTGTTCCACAGATACAACTAGATAATACTCACATCAGTATAAATAACCCATATAACAATTCAAAGAAGGGCAAACTCCTCATCTAAAGGTAGGGAAGAAGCCACATAGAGGAAGCAAGAAAGAGTAAAGACGCTGTTTTCGGTGGAGGATCCTGGGAAGATGGCAACGTAGGAGGACGCTGGGCTCACCGCATGTCCTGCTGATCACTTAGATTCCACCTACACCTGCCTAAATAACCCAGAAAACCGCCAGAAGACTAGCAGAACAGAGTCTCCAGAGCCAAGCGCAGACGAGAGGCCCACGGAAGAGGGTAGGAAGGGCGGCGAGATGGTGCGCGCTCCACGGACTGGCAGGAGGGAGCCGGGGCGGAGGGGCGGCCCGCCAGCCAAGCAGAGCCCCCGAGTCTGGCTTGCAAAAGCGGAGGGGCTGGACAGAGTGTGTTCCAACAGCAACCGGGACTTGACATCTGGAAGGTTATAAGCTAACAGCTCTGCTCGGGGAACGGGAGGGCTGGAGGACAACGGGAGGGAGAGTTGTTGAGCCCCGGACGACAGAGCTCAGCTTGTCAGGGAACAAAGGCGCTCGCCATTGCCATCTCCCTTGCCCATCCCCCAGCCAAAATCCCAAAGGGAACCAGTTCCTGCCAGGGAACTTGCTTGCACTGCACAAACAGCCAATGCTGTGCTTCTGCGGATCCATCCTTCCAGTGTGTCTGACTCCCTCCTGGTGCTGCAGGGCCCCTCCCGAATTGGATCTCTGAAGGAAAAGCAAGCTGAGCCTGCCCCTCCTGCCCCTGTGCACCTTGCCGATCCACCCCAGCACCACAAGCCTGGCAGTGTGCAAGTAGCACAGATGGGCCACGCCACCCCACAGTGAATCCTGCCCCTAGGAGAGGGGAAGAGAAGGCACACACCAGTCTGACTGTGGCCCCAGCGGAGGGCTGGGGGCAGACATCAGGTCTGACCGAGGCCCCGCCCACCAAGGCAAGTTATTCAAGACAGCACAGGGGAAGTGCCCTGCAGTCCCGACCCACTCCAAGGACTATCCAAAATGACGAAACAGAAGAATTCCCCTCAGAAAAACATCCAGGAAATAACAACAGCTAACAAACTGATCAAAAATGATTTAAACAATATAACAGAAAGTGAATTTAGAATAATAGTCATAAAATTAATCGCTGGGCTTGAAAACAGTATAAAGGACAGCAGAGAATCTCTTGCTATAGAGATCAAGGGACTAAGGAACAGCCAGGAGGAGCTAAAAAATCCTATCAAAGAGTTGCAAAATAAAATGGAGACAAGTACGGCTCAGAATGAAGAGCCAGAGGAAAGAATAGGTGAACTAGAAGATAAAATTATGGAAAAAGAAGAAGCTGAGAAAAAGAGCAAAAAAAAAAAAAAAAAAATCCAGGAGTATGAGGGGAAAATTAGAGAACTAAGTGATGCACTAAAGAGAAATAATCTAAGCATAACTAGTATTTCAGAGGAGGAAGAGAGAAGGAAAGGTGCTGAAGGTATACTTGAAGAAATATTAGCTGAGAACTTCCCTGATCTGGGGAAGGAAAAAGGCATTAAAATCCAAGAGGCACAGAGAACTCCCTTCAGACATAACATGAATCAATCTTCTGCATGACATATCATAGTGAAACTGGCAAAATACAAGGATAAAGAGAAAATTCTGAAAGCAGCTAGAGATAAACGTGCTCTAACATATAAAGGGAGACCTATAAGACTCGTGACCAATCTCTCTACTGAAACTTGGCAGGCCAGAAAGGAATGGCAGGAAATCTTCAATGTGATGAACAGAAAAAATATGGAGCCGAGAATCCTTTATCCAGCAAGTTTGTCATTTAGAATAGAAGGAGAGATGAAGGTCTTCCCAAACAAACAAAAACTGAAGGAATTGGTCACCACTAAACCAGCCCTACAAGAGATCCTAAGGGGGATCCTGTGAGACAAAGTACCAGAGACATTGCTACAAGCATGAAACCTACAGACATCACAATGACTCTAAACCTATATCTTTCTATAATAACACTGAATGTAAATGGACTAAGCACCAACCAAAAGACATAGGGTATCAGAATGGATAAAAAAACAAGATCCATCTATTTTCTGTCTAAAAGAGACTCATTTTAGACCTGAGGACACCTTCAGATTGAGAGTCAGGGGATGGAGAACTATTTATCATGCCACTGGAAGTCAAAAGAAAGCTGGAGTAGCCATACTTATATCAGACAAACCAGACTTTAAATTAAAGGCTGGAACAAGAGATGAAGAAGGGCATTATATAATAAGCACAGGGTCTGTCCATCAGGAAGAGCTAACAATTATAAATGTCTATGCGCCGAATACAGGAGTCCCCAAATATATAAAACAATTACTCACAAACATAAGCAACCTTATTGATAAGAATGTGGTAATTGCAGGGGACTTTAACACTCCCTTACAGAAATGGATAGATCATCTAGACACATGGTCAATAAAGAAACAAGGGCCCTGAATGATACATTGGATCAGATGGACTTGACTGATCTATTTAGAACCCTGCATCCCAAAGCAAGAGAATATACTTTCTTCTCGAGTGCACATGGAACATTCTCCAAGATAGATCACATACTGGGTCACAAAGCCCTTCATAAGTATACAAGAATTGAAATCATACCATGCATACTTTCAGACCACAATGCTATGAAGCTTGAAATCAACCACAGGAAAAAGTCTGGAAAACCTCCAAAAGCATGGAGGTTAAAGAACACCCTACTAACGAATGAGTGGGTCAACCAGGCAATTAGAGAAGAAATTAAAACATATATGGAAACAAACGAAAATGAAAATACAACAATCCAAATTCTTTGGGATGCAGCGAAGGCAGTCCTGAGAGGAAAATACATTGCAATCCAGGCCTATCTCAAGAAACAAGAAAAATCCCAAATACAAAATCTAACAGCACACCTAAAGGAAATAGAAGCAGAACAGCAAAGGCAGCCGAAACCCAGCAGAAGAAGAGAAATAATAAAGATCAGAGCAGAAGTAAACAATATAGAATCTAAAAAAACTGTAGAGCAGATCAACGAAACCAAGAGTTGGTTTTTTGAAAAAATAAACAACATTGACAAACCTCGAGCCAGGCTTCTCAAAAAGAAAAGGGAGATGACCCAAATAGATAAAATCATGAATGAAAATGGAATTATTACAACCAATCCCTCAGAGATACAAACAATTATCAGGGAATACTATGAAAAATTACATGCCAACAAATTGGACAACCTGGAAGAAATGGACAAATTCCTAAACACCCACACTCTTCCAAAACTCAATCAGGAGGAAATAGAAAGCTTGAACAGACCCATAACAAGCAAAGAAATTGAATCAGTTACCAAAAATCTCCCAACAAATAAGAGTCCAGGACTAGATGGCTTCCCAGGGGAGTTCTACCAGACGTTTAAAGCAGAGATAATACCTATCCTTCTCAAGCTATTCCAAGAAATAGAAAAGGAAGGAAAACTTCCAGACTCATTCTATGAAGCCAGTATTCCTTTGATTCCTAAACCAGACAGAGACCCAGTAAAAAAAGAGAACTACAGGCCAAAATCCCTGATGAATATGGATGCAAAAATTCTCAATAAGATACTAGCAAATCGAATTCAACAGGATATAAAAAGAATTATTCACCATGATCAAGTGGGGTTCATTCCTGGGATGCAGGGCTGGTTCAACATTCGCAAATCAATCAATGTGATACATCACATTAATAAAAGAAAAGGGAAGAACCATATGATCCTGTCAATCGATGCAGAAAAGGCCTTTGACAAAATCCAGCATCGTTTCTTAATAAAAACCCTCAAGAAAGTTGGGATAGGGGAACATACTTAAAGATCATCAAAGACATTTATGAAAAGCCCACAGCTAACATCATCCTCAATGGGGAAAAACTGAAAGCTTTTTCCCTGAGATTAGGAACACGACAGGGATGCCCACTCTCACCGCTGTTATTCAACATAGTGCTGGAAGTGCTAGCATCAGCAATGAGGCAACAAAAGGAAATCAAAGGCATCAAAATTGGCAAGGATGAAGTTAAGCTTTCACTTTTTGCAGATGACATGATATTATACATGGAAAATCCGATAGACTCCACCAAAAGTCTGCTAGAACTGATACATGAATTCAGCAAAGTTGCAGGATACAAAATCAATGTACAGAAATCAGTTGCATTCTTATACACTAACAATGAAGCAACAGAAAGACAAATAAAGAAACTGATCCCATTCACAATTGCACCAAGAAGCATAAAATACCTAGGAATAAATCTAACCAAAGATGTAAAAGATCTGTATGCTGAAAACTATAGAAAGCTTATGAAGGAAATTGAAGAAGATTTAAAGAAATGGAAAGACATTCCCTGCTCATGGATTGGAAGAATAAATATTGTCAAAATGTCAATACTACCCAAAGTTATCTACACATTCAATGCAATGCCAATCAAAATTGCACCAGCATTCTTCTAGAAACTAGAACAAGCAATCCTAGAATTCATATGGAAACACAAAAGGCCCCGAATAGCCAAAGTAATTTTGAAGAAGAAGACCAAAGCAGGAGGCATCACAATCCCAGACTTTAGCCTCTACTACAAAGCTGTCATCATCAAGACAGCATGGTTTTGGCATAAAAACAGACACATAGACCAATGGAATAGAATAGAAACCCCAGAACTAGACCCACAAATGTATGGCCAACTCATCTTTGACAAAACAGGAAAGAACATCCAATGGAAAAAAGACAGTCTCTTTAACAAATGGTGCTGGGAGAACTGGACAGCAACATGCAGAAGAATGAAACTAGACCACTTTCTCACACCATTCACAAAAATAAACTCAAAATGGATAAAGGACCTGAATGTGAGACAAGAAACCATCAAAACCCTAGAGGAGAAAGCAGGAAAAGACCTCTCTGACCTCAGCTGTAGCAATTTCTTACTCAACACATCCCCAAAGGCAAGGGAATTAAAAGCAAAAATGAACTACTGGGACCTTATGAAGATAAAAAGCTTCTGCACAGCAAAGGAAACAACCAAAAAAACTAAAAGGCAAACAACGGAATGGGAAAAGATATTTGCAAATGACATCTCAGACAAAGGGCTAGTATCCAAAAATATAAAGAGCTCACCAAACTCCACACCCGAACAACAAATAACCCAGTGAAGAAATGGGCAGAAAACATGAATAGACACTTCTCTAAAGAAGACATCCAGATGGCCAACAGGCACATGAAAAGATGTTCAACGTCGCTCCTCATCAGGGAAATACAAATCAAAACCACACGCAGATATCACCTCATGCCAGTCAGAGTGGCCAAAATGAACAAATCAGGAGACTATAGATGCTGGAGAGGATGTGGAGAAACGGGAACCCTCTTGCACTGTTGG
>NC_064817.1:56531602-56613615 GCF_023721935.1 Panthera uncia | reverse complement strand
GGAACCCTCTTGCACTGTTGGTGGGAATGCAAATTGGTGCAGCCGCTCTGGAAAGCAGTGTGGAGGTTCCTGAGAAAATTAAAAATAGACCTACCCTATGACCTATGACCCTAGTAATAGCCTTGCTAGGAATTTACCCAAGGGATACAGAAGTATTGATGCATAGGGGCACTTATACCCCAATGTTTATAGCAGCACTCTCAACAATAGCCAAATTATGGAAAGAGCCTAAATGTCCATCAACGGATGAATGGATAAAGAAATTGTGGTTTATATACACAATGGAGTACTATGTGACAATGAGAAAGAATGAAATATGGTCCTTTGTAGCAACATGGACGGGACTGGAGAGTGTGATGCTAGGTGAAATAAGCCATACAGAGAAAGACAGATACCACATGGTTTCACTCTTATGTGGATCCTGAGAAACTTAACAGAAACCCATGGGGGAGGGGAAGGAAAAAAAAAAGAGGTTAGAGTGGAAGAGAGCCAAAGCATAAGAGACTCTTGAAAACTGAGAACAAACTGAGGGTTCATGGGGGGTGGGAGGGAGAGGAGGGTGGGTGATGGGTATTGAGGAGGGCACCTTTTGGGATGAGCACTGGGTGTTGTATGGAAACCAATTTGACAATAATCTTCGTATATTGAAAAAAAAAAAGACGTTGTTTTGGAGCTAAAGAGACCTTGATCGTCTGTGGTGGGTAGGGAGCCAGTGGTGCAAAGGGCAAAAACCAAACATTTACATCAGGTGGCCAGTACAGGGAAGATAAATTCCCATAACATTTGGCTTTGAAAGCTAGAGAGACCTAATTTCATGAGTTCTCTATCTAGCAAGGCTTTCATTCAAAATAGGAGAGATAAAGAGTTTCTCAGACAAATGAAACCTAAAGGAGTTTATGACAACTAAACCAGCCCTAGAAGAAATATTAAGGGAGACTCTTTGAGTGGAAAGGAAGACCATGAGTATGAAAAGCAAAAAACAAAAATAAGTATTTCTGTAAAATGCAGTATAGGGATTCATAAAATAAAAGGATGTAAAATATGACACCACATATCTAAAGTATGGGGGAAAGAGGAGTAAAGAAGGGGTTTAAATTTTTTTAACTTTATTTATTTATTTTGAGAGAGAGAGAGAGAAAGCATGAGTAGGGGAAGGGCAGAGAAAGAGGAGAGAGAGAGAGAGAGAATCCCATCCCAAGCAAGATCCACACTGTCAGCATGGAGCCCAATGCGGGGCTTGATCTCACAAACTGTGAGATCATGACCTGAACTGAAGTCAGACCTTCAACCAATTGAGCCACCCAGGTGCCCTGGGGTTTAAACTTACATGACCATCAATTTAATATAGACTGCTATATGCAGAAGATGGTATATGCAAATGTAATGGTAACCACAAGTCAAAAACCAGTAATAGATATGCAAACTAAAGAGCAAGGAATCCAAGCATATCACTAAAGAGAGCCAACAAACCATGCAAGAGAGCAAAAGAAGACAGGATCAGGGAAAATTTATAAAAAAACAACAACAAAACAAGTATCAAAATGGCAACAAAAATTCCCATTCCCACCTTCCCCGAGACCCTGGCAACCACCATTCTACCTTCTTTCTCTATGAATTTGACTATTCTAGATACCTCATATAAGTGGAATCACAAAATATTTGTCTTTTTGTGTCTGTATTATTTCATTTAACATAATGTCATCAAGGTTAATCCACGTTGTATCATGTATCAGAATTTCATTCCTTTTTAAGGCTGAATAATATTTCTATTGTATATATGTACTACTGTTTTTAAAAAAAAAATCCATTCTTCCATCAATGGATATTTACATTGTTTCCACCTTTTGGCTATTGTGGAAAATGCTGCTGGGGCACCTGGGTGGATCAGTCGTTTAAGCATCTGACTTTGGCTCATGTCATGATCTCACAGTTCCCGAGTTCGAGCCCCACGTCGGGCTCTGTGCTGACAGCTCAGAGCCTGGATGGAGACTATATCAGATTCTGTGTCTCCCTCTCTCTCTCTGCCCCACCCCCTGATTGTACTCTCTCTCTCAAAAATAAACATACATTAAATTTTTCTTTTAAATGTTGCTATGAACATATGGGTGTAAAAATATCTGTTAGATACCCTGCTTTCATTTCTTTTGGGTATATACCTAGAAGTGGAATAGTTGGATCATATGGTAATTCTATGTTGATTTTTTTTGAGGTTCTACCATATTGCTTTTTATTGGAGTTGCACCATTTCACATTCCTCAATAATGCACAAAGTTTCCAATTTCTCCATATTCTTGTCTACACTTATTTCTGTTTTTATTCTTCTGATAATAGCCATTTTAATGGGTGTGAAGTGATACCTTTTTGTGCTTTTGATTTGCATGTCTCTAATTAGTGATATTGAACATCTTTTCAGGTGCTATTTGTATCTCTTCTTTGTAGAGATATCTTTTCAAGTCCTTTGCCCATTTTTAACTGATTTGCTTGTTTTTGTTATTCTTGAGTTGTAGGACTCCTTATGTATTCTGGATATTAATCCTCTATCAGTTATATGATTTTCACACATTTTCTCCCACCTGATGGGCTGCCTTTTAACTCTGTTGAGAGTATTTTTTTGTGAACAAATGTTTCTAATTTGAAGAATTCCAATTTATGTATTTTTTCTTTTGTTGCCTATGCTTTGGTGTCATATACTTTTGTTATATGTAATGAAACACATCATTCCCTTTATGGTTTCTGTGGCTGCATGTATGACTATGAAGGGCTCTTCAATCTTAAAATTAGATGGCACACATTCTCCTCATCTTTTAATAGTTTGGTTCAACGTCATAATATATTTATATAATAGTGGGTTTTCTTTTAAAATTACATTTTTAGAAACTACTTAAGTATACTGGAATATGTTAGTGAGAGGGAAAAGTTTATAAAAGAGTTTATCTCAGTTTTATTTTTAGAAAACTCTAGCCTAAACAGAACACATATGTAGACATGTTAGAAAGAACAAGACCAAAATGTTCACATTGGTTCTCTCAGGGTTCTGAGATTACTAGTGATTTCTGTTATACTCTAAAATTTTCCTCATTTTCCAAATTTCACAAAAATAAGCATGTGTTGTATTTATATCAGATAACTACAAGGAATGGTGCAACTCTAGAACCAGAAAAAAGGAAACTTGGAAAGCAATGAATGGACTCATAACAAGGGAACTACCAGATCAATACATAAGCCTGAAAATTGAATTTTGTAAATATTGTAATGATACACAGTACACAGAAATAAAATATGAAAAAAGAAAAAAAATTACCAGTATACTGCAAGAGTCTGAAAAGAAATAAAATATGTAAACAGTGTTTATCTCTGTGATAATAACACAATACAGATTGTTTAAATCTGGGAAATAGTAAAATTTTTAAAATTATTCAATTAATAAATGACCAACATTGGAAATATGGACAAAATAAACATCATCAATGATTCCTAACCAGAGGAAATTTTTAAATGACTGCATACATAGCATTCCACCTTGTGAATACTCTATCATATATTTAACCATGTCTGTAATGCTGAGATTTAGAATATTTTCAGTAACAAAAGCGTCAAGCAAGTGCTGTGATTTGTAAAATAAATATTACTTTACATTTAAACATTTCTTTTTAAAATTCCCAATGGCTTGACAGCCAGCATCAAAAAGGAGGAAGAGGGAAGTCAGTATTAGGAGTGAGTTACTGATTAGCCAGGCAACTGGTTTATTGTCTTGTGTGTTCACTTGTCAGACAGTTGGATACAGCACGTTGGATCTTCACCAAAGTTTAACTAGGCTGTATTTCACACTAACCTTAACTAATCACGTCTTCTGTCCCCTCTCCTATCCCAGGAAATGTTAGGAGCATTTCCAATTTAAAATTGCTGCCCACTTACCATTAATCTTGTGGAAAATACAGTAAAAAACAAAAATAGAATATTTAAATCACTGTCAGTTACATCACCCTAAGACCAAGATAGCTAATTTGTTTTTAGTGTTTTCCCTTCTAGCCTCTCTTTATAAATCCCTCCCCAAACCCCTTTCCTCCTTCCAGAGCCTGAGGCTAAAATTAAAGAGACAAATTTAGGATGGGTGGAGGCCTTGTCTTCTCTCCTTGTCCCACATTTTAGGTACTATTTTCTTTTAGCTTTTCTTGAAATCATAAAAGTATAATACTAGTTACAAATTGAAAGAATAAACAAATAAAATTTAAGTTTCTGGAAAAATCAGGGGTGGGGGTGGGGGTTGGATGTTAAGTTAGAGGTAGATGAATCAGCTATATTAGAGAACCTGGGAAGGTGAGCGGGCTTGGAAACTTGATAGATCTAATAATTTATTGGCTCAGGATTTGTCAATCACTATAGCCCAGCAAATGAAATTAGAGCAGAGTTGTAGGGAGGAAGGGAGTGACTCAGCAAACTATATGCACCAAGAAAATCTAGTCAGGAGACGTCTGCGTAATCATACTGTGGCACCATTTTTTTCTTGCTGCACTAGCTGCTTGCGGAGGAGGTCCGCCCACTGCAGCTCTCTGCAGTCTCTGGATGGTTCCTGCAAGACCGACCATCGCCTTCTCTGCACTCCAGCCCAGGGCACCATTGCCTCCTCCCGCTTCTCGCGGCCTCAGCACAGCCTTCATCCCGGCAGCAGCCTCAACCATTACTCTTGCAGCCTGCCACCACTGCGCATTCCACCTCTGTCCCAGCCGCCGCTGCTTCTGCTTTTCCGGTGAGTCTTTCCCTGCGGAGGTCAGGTCTCCTTCCTTATCTTGGCGATAGCCACCTTAAGCGTGTACGGTCCTTTGAAAAATGTCCGAGTCAGCCGACCACAAGGAACTGTTAGAATCTAGTCAAGAAGAGGCTGGTAATAAGGTAATGATGGAGGGACCCGGGGAACAACTGGAGCGCAGTGAAGATGTCGCAGCTGGGCCTGGAGATGATAAAGTGCAAGGTGAGGAAGCCGCCGCAGGGCCTGGGGAAGAAGGGGAGAAAGGTGAAGATGCTGCTGCTAGGTCCGGGGAAGGCGGGGTAAAAGATGAAGATACTGATGAGGATTCAGACACAGACCGTCCAAAAGGACTTATTGGTTATCTTTTAGATACAGACTTTGTTGAAAGTCTGCCTTTGAAAGTTAAGTACCGTGTGTTAGCCCTCAAAAAACTTCAAACTAGAGTGGCCAATCTGGAATCCAAATTTCTGAGGGAATTTCATGGCATTGAAAGGAAGTTTGCTGAAATGTATCAACCGTTATTGGAAAAAAGACGTCAGATCATAAATGCAATCTATGAACCTACAAAAGAGGAATGTGAATATAAGTCAGACTCTGAGGACTATGATGATGAGATGTATGATGAGGAAGAAATGGATGGTAATGAGGAGGGTCTGGTACATGAGTATATGGATGAGGATGATGGTTGTGAAGGAGATTATTATGATTATGCTGTCGAGGAGGATGATGATGATGACGATGACGAGGATACTGATGACGACATCGAGGCTACCGGAGAAGAGAATAAAGAAGAACAGGATCCTAAAGGAATTCCTAATTTTTGGCTGACTGTATTAAAAAATGTTGACACACTCACTCCTTTGATTAAGAAATATGATGAGCCTATTCTGAAGCTCCTGACAGATATTAAAGTGAAACTTTCAGATCCTGGCGAGCCTCTCAGTTTCACGCTAGAATTTCACTTCAAGCCCAATGAATATTTCAAAAATGAGCTGTTAACAAAGACTTATGTGCTGAAGTCAAGGCTGGCGTATTATGATCCCCATCCCTATAGGGGAACTGCAATTGAGTATTGCATAGGCTGTGAGATAGATTGGAATGAAGGTAAGAATGTCACTTTGAAAACCATCAGGAAGAAGCAGAAACACCGGATCTGGGGGACAATCCGAACTGTAACTGAAGATTTTCCCAAGGATTCGTTCTTCAATTTCTTTACTCCTCATGGAATCAACTCAAATGGAAAGGATGGAAATGATGATTTTTTACTTGGTCACAATTTACGTACTTACATAATACCAAGATCAGTGTTGTTTTTCTCAGGTGATGCACTTGAATCTCAGCAGGAGGGGGTAGTTAGGGAAGTTAATGATGCAATTTATGACAAAATTATTTATGATAATTGGATGGCTGCAATTGAGGAGATTAAAGCTTGTTGCAAAAATCTTGAGGGAATAGTAGAAGATGTTGATCGCTGAAGCAAAGTGTACTTGGTCCTGACATTAACTGCTGTAGATCTAGTTACTCAAGATGCAAGAAGTTAATTAGAGCCTTGTGTTCTGAATTTTTTCTTGTAGGGTCATTTAAAACATAGGTCTCAGAAATATAAGAAAGATTTAAATACTAATTAATGTGACCTTGCATTTTAGTAGTAGAATGTTTTCAAGAAATATAAACTGCGGTAGATGGTTTAAAATATCTATATAATGTGTAGTTTAATCCTTCTAAAGTCTTTTCAACATATAGCTATTAATCTGTGGCTGTGAATATTATCAGAACTGCTAAATGAGACCAACATTTGTTTGGAAAGAAAATCTTGGAGAACCAACCCAAGGCTTTTTGAAGCTGTGTGTGTGTGTGTGTGTGTGTGTGTGTGTGTGTGTGTTTTCTTAGTCCTTTATCTAGTGGGTTTATTCTCTTGTACCTGCTTCATTTTGCAACAAAATACAGTAGAATTTAAAACCTGAATGCTTAAGAAGCCTGCATATGGTTAAAATTTTCAGGTAAAACTACATTTATTGTTAGTAACAGCTTATCCATAGGCTCTTGTATTTTATTTGACCATGATAAATAATAAAACTTAGTTATATTGAGGTTATTGTTTATCAGTGAGGTGTTAATCACAGTGCTTTCAAAAGATTGCCACATGTTGTTCTGTGTAATTATGTAAACTGTAATTACAGTGTGTAATTTATCTTCCTATAGTACACTTAATCATTCATTGGAAGTAATCACATGAACATTTTGAAAAGTTTTTTTCATGTTCTTTCACTGTAAAATAAAATAAATAAAAATTTCAGTGTGTTTCCTGTTCTACAACTTATCTTTTTTTCTCATTATAAAAGTGTTATGCTTATTGGAAAACATTAGGAAATACTAAACAATACATTGATTAAACCAAAATCCATATACTCACTCCCCAAAGATAAGCACTGTTAATGTCTTGATTTATTTTCTATTATTTTTCAGTGTGTTTAAATATGCATGCAGATTTACTAACACTATACTTAGATGTGCAAAGAAACTATCTTAGGTTTTATAACTAATGTAATTTTAATTCTGAGTGCACCTCCACACCCCAAGTTTGCAGAGAAACAAAAGTCTCAGTTTTAATCCAGGAAATTAACTGCTATTTATAATTTAAACACTGCATAAATAACAGGCTCCTGTGTGTTAGTCTATATTTCAGATTTACCTACCCTTCCACAATGTCATCTGGATGTACAGGGGCTTATATTGTTTTATGACATTGGTGGGGAGGGGGCTGCACTGACCAGGAAAAAGGGATGTGGTTGGTTAGAGAGCTGACATTGTCCCAGAGTTGGCATTGCCTTCTTCACGTGTGGAAACCCAGAGGTTCAGCTTCCCATTTTGGCAGACTCTGTGAAGGTCACATCTATCCCTCTGGGACAACAGGGAATTTTTAAATGCTTTCCCAGCCGTGTGAGATCTGAGAGTGGCTAAGAAGTACTGTGTCTCGTTATTGCTGCCTATCCACTCTTCCATCCCAGGTGATTGTGATGTGATCCCACAGAAGTATAAGATGAAAGTGGAACAAAATCTCTTCTGCTTGTGACTTATTCCTCCATTATTGAACATGCCTCCTTTGGATTTTGGCTAAGAGAGGTAAGTTTATAACACTGATTTTTTTTTTTTTTTACCTCTGCCTCATCTTTACAATCAACTGAGGAGGAAGATAATGGGCTTTTTCTTTCCTTTTCCTGTCTGGATGGGATCCTCCTCTAAATATATCTTCCTCCCAGGGTCAATAGTAAATGCTCACTTGCTTTTCTATGGGGTTGCAATAGTTGGCAGGGTATAAGGAACTAGAGACAACTTACTATTATAGGGGAACCTAAGTTGGGAAATACAATGTATGCTTGATAAATGTAAACATTTTCATAGTCTTCACCACCCTCAATCTTGACGTTTGTTAAATTCCCAACTCCCCTTCAAACCCTTCCACAAAATAAAGATTGGTACCCTTTTAGTCGTTGTTATTGTTATTATGCATTAAAAAGTCAGGAACGTGGGTGTATCTTTCCTGCTATTTTACAGAGGAGGATCAGGCATCTTGAAGTCTCTCCTTGTCCCTTTCTCTTGCCTCCAGAATAGAGAGCAGTAAAGCTGTTTCTGGGCTTTCTGTAAGGGCAGGCCAGCCCCTTTTCTTTATCCCTCATGTCAGTGGTGTCCAGCCAAAGACCATCAAGGACATACCCATAGTTGAATAAGCACATGCCCAAGTTGAACATAGGTAAACAAGTTGAACATACCCACAGTCTCCATCATCTCCCCCAGGAGAACACACATCCTGGGGAACCATTGTATGTTATCAGTAAGTAAGTGTTAGAAAACATATTGCAGAATTTGGGCTTTGGTTGTGTGATTTGATGGAGGGTCTATGGAAGTGGGGGTTTATTCTATATTGTAGGACAATTTAATGATTGGTAGTTCAATAAATCTCTTCTATAGGGGGGAGATACTAGAACAAGGATAAAGATGTAATTGGTAAAGAGGTTGTAGCCACTGATTTTAGAAAGGTAGTAATATTTGGTGTTTTGTGACCTTGTTTTTGTCTGTGCTTAGACAAAATTAGATGGCCTTACTTTGCCTCATTTTTGTACAGTCCCAGCATAACCTTGTCTGAAGTTGGTATTCTATGAGATGGTTTATCCAATAGAATAGCATGGCCTAGCTGTGAGGACCAGACCAGGTTCCTAATGTCAGGGACTGCTTTTTTATATTTCCTTCTCTTTCACCCCTTCTCAGGGATGAAATTTGAGGCAGTCATCACTCTCAGCTTGTCTTGGGATGGATGTTCATTTGATTTAAGTTTAGACTAGTGGAAAGGAAATTTAGGCTTTGAGGGTAGGCCATAGGCTTCAGCCCATATACCAGAGAGGCCTATAATAGGAGGTAGGGCCCAAGTGTGACTAAGAATAGAATTTTTACCTTAATTCTTTTTGTAATTGTTCTGTTGAAAAATGTATCATTTATAAAGTCCTGAAAGGGTTGTTGAGGTGGCTATTGGGCCTTGTTAGAATTTTGGTATTCCCAGGGAATATACTGAAATGCCTAAATACAATAAAATTCCATTTTGGGGGAACCTAATAATTTATGGTGTAAGTTACAGTATTTAGTATTATATACCATATAGCAGAGTGATTCATCTTTGAAGCCAGGCTGCTTAAATTCAAATCCCAATTTTGTAATTTATTATTTGGGTGACAAGCTACTTTGTGTGTCTTAGTTTTCATATCTGTAAAAGTATAATAATAATTTGTGCATCTACTTCACAGATTATTATGAAGATTTAATTGGTTTATATGAAGTGCTTGAAATCTGTATGACACATAGTGAGTGCTGTATAGGTGTATCTATTATTTTTATTACTAAGTTTTTATCTGTGAAATACTAAAAACTGGTATACAATAGGAGTGCAATAAATTTTTATTGAATTATTAATAATTGTCTCCCTAATTTGTTTCTAATTTAACAAAAAGTGAAAGAACATACTTTGCAGTTTAATAACAAAATCTCCAGGATTTCTGCAAGTATTAAGGAAGGCTAAGTGGCAAATTTAGCAGCAGTACTTAAGGACTGGCAAGGTACTGTCAAGCCTGGTTAATGAAGAGGAAAATATAGTGACTGTGGTGTTACTTCCTCACCACTGAGTACATTCATTATCTTTGTAGCTGTGTATGCCAAACTCAATACCACATGCCATTTGTTCACTGGCCAATGATGCATTATTATATTGAAATATTTGGAAACCAGAGAAAAATAGAATACATAAAATAAGAATCACATGGTATTATATATCATCCATAGGTACATAACAAATTTTATTTTTTAGTTACCACATAGGTATGTATGCAACATGTAGCAATTATTTTAAAGCAGTATACTTTTAAAAATAAAGAATAAGTTTAACATGGAACACATTTCTGAAATATATTGTCTCTGAGTTTTTTTTTGTTTTGTTTTTTTTTTTTTTTGCAGAATAATACAGGGTTTTAAAGCAAAAAAGAAAAGAATGTCCAAAAGTAAACAATCTCTGCCTGTTTTTTAAAACTACTCTAATGATCCATTTGTTGACCTATTCTCAGGGTGTTTTAAGGCAATTAAAACTCTATATCATGCAGCCAATGGGTAATCACTACTTCCATTTTGCAGGTGCACTCACCTCACTTCTGGCTCTTCAGGCGGTGTGTGTGCGCGCGCGCGCGTTTCTGTGTGTTTGCGCGCGCGTTTCTGTGTGTTTGCGCGACGTCCTGTGTGGGATGGGGTAAAGTGGGAGGGAAGCTAGTGCGGGATGGTCACTTGTCATAAAGGACCCTAGCCCTGGTAAAACTTCTCTATTAGGGCGTGTGCAAGAATGCGTGGGGGTAGGGGAGACAGACTGAATCATCATAGAGGCCACTAGTGTTTAAGGATCCTCTTTGGCCTTTGTGCGCACGGTCGTGCGTCCGTGCGTGTGTGTGTGTGCGCGCATGCTGGTCAAAAGGAGTGGGTGAGTCGTCTTCCTGGCTCCGGTGCTTTATGAAACCACATTGTGTGTGTACTAGTGCCTGTGCCCGGTAGGAAGAGAGGCAGTTCTGGAGGAGGCATACCCAGGTCAGGTGTCAGTGGTTTTGGAGGAGATCGGAAGTAGAGGTGCGTTCTTCTGCGATGAGGTCAAGGTCGACTTGTCTGCTAAAGCGAAGGTACTCGTAGGGAGGGCAAAAATAGGTGGCAGCGTAGTGGGAGAATCCTGGCTTGGTTAGCATTTGTTCTGACCCCCGCCTGGGGGAAAGAGAAACTTAAGTGGATGACAAGAGGAGAGTCCCAGAATTGGATAATGTGGGAGGTTTTGGTTTTAAATACCTGCAGAATAGATACCTTTTGGTTGATGAAGTACAGTGGCACCTTGGCCTCAGGACAGATTTGGGTCAGGCGTATATAAATACAAGTATAAACATGTATACAAGAAGTAGTGTATATAAAAGGTGTATTACTGGTTCTGACACCTACTTCAATGTCAATACTAGTGTAGGTGTATTTGGAAGACGAAATCAGTCTGTAATACGTTAATCATCTATTTGTGATTCACTGCTTCTGTAAAGTACAGAATCTGTGTATTAATTTAAACTTCACATGAAAGGTTCAGCATTCCAATCAAGTGTATCACTTGACATAAGAATAAAAGCTTTCCAAGCAGATTGGTGTTGAAATAAAAATTTCACAAGGCAACTTCATGAAAATGGTGAAAAGCAGCTGTATTTTTACATTTTGTATTTCACATTTAACATGTTCTCAGACTGTTACACACACACACACACACACACACACACACATCTGTATGATCCAGAGTGAGAGGAAACGCATGGTCAGAAGGATTCACAGCAGGTGGAACCAGTATGGAGTGCTTTATCATTTCGTATTTCTACATCAGCTATCAAGGTGAAAATAAATATTGATACTGTGTCTATGTATGTGCATGCTTGCATCTCTGCATGCATGTGCATGTTTTTTTTTAAGTTTTTTAAATGTTTATTTATTTTTGAGAGAGAGGGAGAGAGAGAGAGCGGGAGAGGGGCAGAGAGAGGGAGACACAGAAACCGAAGCAGCTCCAGGCTCTGAGCTGTCAACACAGAGCCCGAACACAGAGCTCGAACTCACAAACCGTGAGATCATGACCTAAGCTGAAGTCAGACACTTAACTGACTGAGCCACCCAGGTGCCCCTGTATGTGTATGTTTTAATGTGGAATATATCAGTAACAAGTGGAAATGAAATTCCCACCATAAATCTTTGTTGCCCAAGATATCATCTGTAGTTTGCCAGGAGTCCTATGGATAAGGGAAGATTGAGTGGTTTGTGATGAGTTCCCTTTCTCCCTGTGATAAGGTACTTTTTATTTTACAGCTTAGAGGAATTGAGGAGGTATTTATACTTACTAAGATCCATATTAGCCAATTTAAGGCATTTGCACTTCATGGTCAAGTATTAAATTGCATACTCTTACTTTATATTCACGTGGCATTTTAGGACATTTCAGAATTATGTTCTCACTAGTTTGGATAAGGGTGGTTATCTCCATTTTTCAGATGAGAAATCTGAGATACAGACATTGTAATTTGTCAATACCATTCAATTAGTGGTGCAGGAGTTCATATTTAATCTCATTGCTCGTGCTCTTCATCACACTATGCTGCCTTCGGTGAAACTGAATGATGAATGATATTGCAAGTTTGCTTAATATCAAAATGCCTCTGCCCATATTAAAGCTGCTTGGTACTAGTGTAGGGACAGATATGAACATATTTCTTTGTTAGGTATGTTACCTCATTGATTTAATATATCATAGTAGCTGGGCTGAAGCTTTTTAAGAAAACTTCCTAATGCAGGTTAACAATGTAAAATTATTACAGGAATTAAATCTCATTTTCTCTTAAATATTCTATAATTTAGGCTTTGCTAATGTGACCTATTCTTTCCCACATAATCATAGGTTTAATTTAAATTTTTTGCTTTTTTAAATCTCAATTTTAAAATCTCAGTTCTTGTTCCTATTGTGGAACTTGTATATTATGTGATCTGGGTCACCAGTTTCCATATCTATACAGTGGAGATAATTAGTAGTGCCTAGGTCATAAGATTGTTTTGATAATTCATTGTGATATGACTGCCCAGCACTTGGCACAATGCCTGGTACATAGCAAGCCCTAAAACATTAGGTGGTTATTATTATAATAATCATTATCACTTCTTAGGATTGTTATGAAGAAAAAATTATTATATGATGGGCTTGGTACATAATAAGGGTTTAATAAATTATAGCTACTCTTTTATAACTTTATATCCCTGAGGTAATAACAAACAAGAGGATTTTAGGTCATTTTCTTTTGTCATTTTCTCTTTTTTAAAACTTTTATTTGAAATAATTAGAGACTCACAGGCAGGTACAAAAATAGCACATAGAATTACACGAGCTCTGTAGCATTATACTTTTTGCCAGATGTTGGAAATTTTCAGCTTTAATTTCCTTGAATATTTTGTCAGTTCCACAACCCTTCTCCTTTTTTCTGGAACCTAGATGACATGAATGTTAGATCTTTTATTATTATTATAGCTTTCATGGTTCTGTTCATTTTTTTTCAGTCTATTTTCTTTCTGTTGTTCATTTAGGGTCAATTCTATTTATTTGTGTTCATGTTCACTGATTATTTCCTGCCCATCTGCATTTTGCTGTTGAACCCATCCAGTGTGTTTATTCATTTTATTTTTTTCAACTTTATTTCTATTTGGTTTATTTTTTATAACTTCTATTTCTTTGCTGAGATTTTCTTATTCATTTGTTTCAAAAGTCTTCATAATTGCTTGTTGAAGCATTTAATAATAACTGCTTCAAATACTTATCAGATAATTACCATATCTGAGTCATGTTGGTATTGGCATCTGTTGATTGTTTTTATTCATTCAAGTTGTGATTTTCTGGTTCTTGATATGATGAGTGGTTTTCGATTATATCCTGGACATTTTTAGTATTATGTTATGATACACTAGATCCTGTTTAAATCTTGTTATATTTTAGCAGACAAGTCACACTGGTTAGGTTTCATGTGCAGGTGTTTTCTTTTTGATGATCTTGACAGTTTTGAGGAGAATCAGTCAGGTACTTTGTAGAATACCCTCAATTCCATTGTGGCTGTACCATTTCATGAGGGTTTCTATTTCTCTACATCCTCACCAATACTTGTTATTTTCTGTACTTTTAAAAAATAATAGCCATTATAATGTGTGAATTTCATTGTGGCTTTGATATGAAATTCCCTAAAATTAGTGATGTTGATAATTTTTTCACATGCTTTATGGCCATTTGTATTCTTCTTTTGAAGAATATCTATTTAAGTCCTTTGCCCATTTTTGATTTGAGTTGTTGTTTTGCTATTGAATTGTAGAAGTTCTTTGTACATTCTGCGTATTAATCCCTTATCCCAGATCTATGATTTGCAAATATTTTCCCTCATTGCATGGATTGCCTTTTAACCCTATTGATGGCATCCGTGATGAACAAAAGTTTTAAATTTTGATGAAATAAAATTTATTTATATATTCTTCTGTTGCCTGTGCATTTGATATCATAGCCAAGAAATCATTGCCAAAGCTAATGCCATGGAGATTTTCCCTTATGTTTTCTTCTGAGTTTTATGATTTTAGCTTTTACACTTAGGTATTTGATCCATTTGTGTTAACTTTTATATATGATGTAAGATAAGGGTACAACTTTATTATTTTGCATGTGGACATCAGTTTTTCCAGCACCATTTGTTGAAGACTGTCCTTTCCCAATTGAATGATTTCGGCAGACTTGTCAAAAAAAAAAAAAAAAAGACTGACCATTTTTGCAAAGGTGTATTTTTTGAGCTCTTTATTTTGTTGATCTATATGTCTGTTTTGTGCCATTTTCACACTGCTTTGATTACTGTAGCGTCATAATAAATTTTGATATCAGGAAGTATGAGTCCTCCAAAAGTGTTCTTCCTTTTCAAGATTGTTGAGTTATTCAAGATCCCTTGAAATTACATATGAACTCAGGATGGGTTTTTATATTTCTACAAAATTGTAGTTGGGTTTTTGATAGGAATTACATTAAATCTGTAGATTGCTTTGGGTAGTATTCACATCTTAACGATATTGATTCCTCCAATCTGTGAACATGGAATGTCCTTCCATTTATTTCTGTCTTTAATTCTTGTAGCAATGTTTTGTGGTTTACACTGTACAGATCTCTCACATCTTTGGTTAAATTTATTCTTAAATATTTTATTTGTTTTTGATGTCATAAATAGAATTATGGGATTATTTTCTTAATTTCCTTTTCAAATTATTTATTAATGCATGATAATGTAACTGTTTTGTGTATTGATTTTGTGTCCTGGAATTTTGCTGAATTTGATTCTAAAAAAATTGTGGAATCTTTAAGGGTTTTTACATATAAGATCATGTAACCTATGAACAGAGATTATTTTATTTCTTTTCCAACTTGAATGCATTTTATTTAATTTTCTTGACTAATTGTTCTGGATAAATCTTTCAATAATATGTTGACTTGAAGTGGTAAAGTGGGCATCCTTATCTTGTCCCCGATGTTAGAGGAAAAGTTTCAGTCTCCTACCATTGAGTATGATGTTCACACTGGGCTTTTCATTATACCTTAAATATATATTTCAGTAATTTTCTTCTATTCATAGCTTGTTGAGTGTTTTTAACATAAAAGCATGTTGAATTTTGTCAAATGCTTTTTCTGCATAAATTGAGATGATCATGTGTTTTTTTCCCCTCATTCTTTTAATGTGGTGTATTACATTGATTGATTTTCATATGTTCAACCATTCTTGCATTCCAGGAAAAAATCCCACTCGTCATACTATATAATTCTTTTAACATGTTGCTGAATTAATTTTGCTAGTACTTTGTTGAGGATTTTTGCATCAATGTTCATAAGGGGTAATGGTCTGTATTTTTCTTGTCTTGTAGGTCTTTGTCTTTGATGTCAGAATAAAGCTGTCTTCATAAAATAAGGATGTGTTCCCTCCTCTTCAATATTTTAGAAGGGCTTGAGAAGGATTGGTATTATTTCTTGAAATGTTTGGTAGAATCCACCAGTGAAGACATCCAGTTCTAGGCTTTTCTTTATTGGGAAGATTTTGGTTACTGATCCAATCTCCTTTCTAGTTATGGGTCTATACAGATTGTCTAGTACTTTATGATTCAGTCTTGGTAAGGTATGTGCTTCTAAGAATTTGTCCAGTTAGATTATTTGATTTGTTGATGTACAATTGTTCAAAAAACTCTCTAGTAATCCTGTCTATTCCTGTAACATTGGTAGTAAAGTCACTGCTTTCATTTCTAATTTAAGTAATTTGAGGATTGTCTCTTTTTTCCTTATTCAGTCTACCTGAAGGTTTGTCAATTTTGTTGATTTTTTTGAAGTCCCAACTTTTGGTTTTGTTGATTTTCTCTATTGTTTTTCTCTTCAATATTTTATTGATCTCTTATCTAATCTTTATTACTTCCTTATGCTAGCTTTGGCTTTAGTTATTTTTCTAGTTCTTTTGGGTGTCATGATAAATTGTTGATTTGAAGTATTTCTTTTTTAATGTAAGCTTTTAAAGCAATATTTTTTTTCTCTTAGAACTACTTTAATTCATCCCATATGTTTTAGAATGTTGTCTTTTCATTTTTATTTGTCTCAAGATATTTTCTAATTTCTCTTGTAGTTTCTTCTTTGACTAATTTTTAAAAAAGTATCCACATATTTGAGTATTTTCCTCTACCTTATACTGTTGATTTTTTTTACTTATTTTGAGAGAGAGAGCACAAGCAGGGAAAGGGCAGAGAGGGAGAGAGAGGATCTCAAGAAGGCTCAGCACTGTCAGTGCAGGGCCTGACATGGGGCTCGAACCCATGAACCATGAGATCATGACCTGAACCCAAACCAAGAGTCAGATGCTCAACCAACTGAGCCACCCAGGTGCCCCATGATTTTTCTGTTTTATTCCACTGTGATAAGAGAAAATAGTTTGTGTGATTTCTTTTTAAATTTACTAAGACTTGTTTGGTGTTCTTAATAATAGAGAATGTTCCATATGCACATCAGAAAAAGTGTGTTCTTCTCTTGTTGGGTAAAGTGTTGTATATATTCTTGTTACATCCAATTGGTTTATAATGTTGTTCAAGTTCTCTATTTCTTTATTAATCTCTGTCTGATGTTACTATTCATTATTGAAAGGAAGACTTTAATAAAAATTCCTACAATTATTATAGAACTGTCGATTTCTCTCATCAATTATTTCAATGTCATATATATGTCTATATCTATATCCATATCTATTTATCTACAAAATGAGTTTTGGGGCACCTGGGTGGCTCAGTCAGTTGAGCGTCCAGCTTCAGCCCAGGTCATGATGTCAGTTCGTGGGTTCAAGCCCCATGTCAGGCTCTGTGCTGATAGATCAACATCATTCTCTGTCTCTCTGTCTCTCTCTCAAAAATAAACATTAAAATTTTTTTAAATGAGTTTTGATATTTGGTGTATGTATAATTGTTTTATCTTTGTGAATTGATTCTTTTATTAATATATACTATCTTTGTTTGTTAAAACATTTTTGAATTAATGTTTATTTTATCTGCTATTACTGTAGCTACCCAGCTACTCTCTTTTGCTTACTATTTGCATGGAATATCTTTTTACATTCTTTCACTTTCAACTTAAGTAAACCTTTAGATGTAAAGAGAGTCTTTACAGTCAGCATAGAGTAGGATCATATTTTTTAATCCATTCTGTCAAACTATGCTTTTATTGAGGAATTTAATCTATTTAAATAAAGGAAAAGGCTTGGATTTCACTTTCTGTTGTTTCCTGTATGTCATACATTTTGGTCCCTCATTTTTTCTCTTACTGCTTTACTATGTTTTTAGTTGTATAAGTCCATGTGCATTTTGGATATAATACCTTATCAGATGTATGGTTTGCAAATATTTTCTTTCATTTAGTAGGTTGCATTTTTACTCTGTTGATTGTTTCCTTTGCTGTGCAGAAGTTTTTTAGTTGGATGCAACCCCATTTGTCAATGTTTGTCAATGTTTTTGAAGAGACTGTCTTTTCCCCCTGTGTATTTTTGGCTCCTTTGCCAAAGATCTGTTGACTGTATATGTGTGGGTTTATTTCTGGACTGTCTATTCTGTTGCATTGCTCTATATGTCTGTTTTTGTTCCAGTACATACTGTTTTGATTACTGTAGCTTTGTAATATACTTTGAAATCAGGAAGTGTGATGCTGCCATCTTTCTTCTTCTTGCTCAAAATTGCCTTGGCTATTTGGGGTCTTTTGTGGCTTTATGTGAATCATAAATAAAAAATCTCCCAACAAAGAAAAGCCCATGATTAGATGGCTTCACTGGTGAATTCTAACAAGCAATTAAATAATGAATAAATCACAGGAATAAAAGGCACAGCATAGAGAATATAGTCAATGATATGGTAATAGCGTTGTGTGGTGACAGATGGTAGCTATACATGTGGTGAGCATAGCATAACATATAGAGATGTTGAATCACTATGTTGTATGCCTGAAACTAATGTAACATTATGTGTCAGCTATAACCAAATAAAAATATAAATTAAAAGTCAAAAAGCAAGTAATGCCAACTCTTCTCAAACTCTTTCAAAAATTGAAAAGGAAGGAACACTTCCAAACTTATTTTAGAAGGCCAGCATTTCCCTGATACCAAAGGTAGGCAAAGACATTCCAAGAAAATAAAACATCAGACCAGTATCCCTGATGAGCATAGATGCAAAAATTCTCAACAAAATACTAGCAAACCAAATTCAATAGCATAATAAAATAATTGCACACCATGGTCAAGTAGGATTTATATCTGGCATATAAGAAGGGTTAAACATATGTAAATTAATTAGCATGGTATACCATATTAACAAAATGAAGTATATAACTCACATGATCATCTCAACAGATGCAGACAAAGCATTTGACAAAATTCAGCAATGATTCATGATAAAAACTCTCAAGAGTATATTAGAGTGAACATTTCTCAATGTAATAAAGGCCATATATTATAAGCGCACAGCTAGCATCATGCTCAACAGGAAAAAACCGAAGTTTTTTTTTCCCCCTGAGACAAGGAAAGGATGCGTTTTCTCATCATTCTTGTTCAACATAGTACCAGAACTTCTAGCTCAAGCGATTAGACAAGAAAAAGAAAGAAAAGTATCTAAAGTATCTAAATATAAAAGTATCTAAAGCATCTGACTCTTGATTTTGGCTCAGGTCATGATCTCAGGGTTTTGTGAGTTCAAGCCCCCCAACAGGCCCTGCACTGACCATGTGGAATCTGCCTGAGATTCTCCCTCTCTCTCTGCCCTTCCCCCACTTGCACTTTCTCCTTCTCTCTCAAATAAGTAAACTTAAAAAATAAATTGGAAAGGAAGAAGTAAAATGATATATGTTTGCTGATGACATGATCTTATGTAGAAAATCCTAAAGGCCACAAAAAAAGTTGCTAAAACTAATAAATTCATCAAAGTTGCAGAGTGCAAAATCAGCATACAAAAGTCAGTTATGTTTCTACAGGCTAACAAGAAACTTTCCAAAAAGGAAATTAAAAAATCTCATTTAGAATAGTATCAAAAAGAATGAAATACTTAGAAATAAATTTAACCAAGGAGAAGAAAGATTTGTATACTGAAAAGTATAAATCATTGCCTAAAGAAAAAAAAGAAGACACAAACAAATGGAAAGACATCTTGTATTCACAGAATGGAATCCTTAATATTCTTAAAATGTCTATATTACCCAAAGCAGTCTCCAGATTGTTTAATCCCCACCCAAACCTCAATGTTATTTTTTATATAAATTGCTATGTGTAGCTTTATTTTAAATTTTAAGGATGGAAAATACCGGGGCGCTTGGGTGGCTCAGTTGGTTGAGCATCCAAATTTGGCCTAGGTCATGATCTCGCCATTTCCGAGTTCGAGCTACACATCAGGCTTTCTACTGACAACTCAGAACCTGGAACCTGTTTCAGATTCTGTGTCTCCCTCTCTGTCTGCCCTTCCCCCACTAGTGCGCGCGCTCTCTCTCTCTTTCTCTCCCTCTCAAAAATAAAAATAAACATTAAAAAAAATTTAAGGTGGAAAATATCAATTATGAAACTGTTCTTTTTCAGCATTGTGTTGGCAATTTTGTCATTTCATATCAACATAAGCATAAGCTTGTCAATATCCACAGAATAACTTGCTGGGATTTTGATTGGTATTATACAGTCCTTGTGAGTGGAACTAGTACTCATAAAAGTGGCCTGAGAAAACTCCTTTGCCATTTCCAATATGTGAAATTACAGTGAAAATGCATCCACCTATGAACCAAAAAGTGGACTCTCACCAGACAACAAATCAGCTGGTGCCATGATCTTAGAATTCCAGCCTCTAGAACTTTAAGAAATAAATATTTTTTCAGGGTGCCTGGGTGGCTCAGTCAGTTAAGTCTCTGACTCTTGATTTCAGTTCAGGTCATGATCTTCCGGTTCTGGTTCGTGAGTTCAAGCCTCATGTCAGGCTCTGTGCTGATAGTGTTGAGCCAGCTTGAGGTTTTGTCTCTTCCTCTTTCCCTGCCCTTCCCCTGTTTGAACTCTCTCTCTCAAAATAAATAAATAAACATTAAAAAAATAAATTTTTTGATTTTCATAATCCACCCAGTTTGTGATATATTTGTTATACCAGCCCAGTAAGACTAAGTGTATTTAAACAATTAATATTTAAAGTGAATATTGGTATGGCTAGAATAATATGTACCATATGTGTACCTCCTTGTTTTTTGTTTTTATTTTGTCTTCCACTCATCTTTCATTTTCTCAGATTTTAATTGAATATTTTATGTGATTCCATATTCTTTCTTTTCAAATTTCTATTCTAATTCTTTCTTAATTAGTTGTTGCCTTAGAGTATACAATATACATTTATAACTAATTTAGATTCACCTTCAAATAACACTATACTGTTTTATAGTCAGTTCAGGTACTGTATACTAGTGTTCCACTTCCTTCTTCCTATCCTTTATTACATTTCTGACATTGATTTGACTTATCTGTAAACTAAGATCACCCAACACATTGTTGCTATTATTATTTTAAACAAACTGTTATCTGTTACAGCAATTAAGAATAAGAGAAACAAATGATTTTATTTCACCTTTGTTTAAACCTTCTCTAACACTCTCCTTTCTTTATATAGGGCAAGTTACTGACATATATCATATTTATTCTCTCTGGAGAATATCTAGGTTTTATTGCAAGGCAGGTTTAATGGTGACAAATTCCCTCAAGTTTTGTTTGTTCAAAATCTTTATTCATCCTTCAGTTTTGAATGATTATTTTGCTAGACACAAAGTTCTAGGTTGGTGGATTTGGGTTTTTTTTTTTTTCTTTCAACAATTTATGTATTTCACTCTACCCTCCTTGTTTTATTTATTTTTTTTTTAAAGAGAAGTTCCGATGTAATACTTATCCTTGTTTCTCTATATGTAAGATGTTTTTTCCCCTCTGACTTTTTTCAAGATTTTTAAAATCATCTTTGATTTTCTGCATTTTGAATGTACTATTCTTGGTGTGCATTTTGGGGGTATTTTTTCTGCTTGGGATTCTCAGGGAATCCTAGATTCTGTTTGGTGTCTGTCATTAAATTCAGAAAGTTCTAGGGGCACCTGGGTGGCTTAGTTGGTTTAGCATCTGCCTTACGTTCAGGTCATGATATCACGGTTCATGGGTTCAAGCCCTGTGTCAGGCTCTGTGCTGACAACTTGGATCTTGGAGCCTGTTCCAGATTCTGTGTCTTCCCCTCTCTCTGCCCTTCCCCCACTCATGCTCGGTCTCTCTCTCTCTCTCTCTCTCTCTCTCTCAAAAAATAAATAAACATTAAAAAATTTAAAAAAGAAAGTTCTATAACATTACTTCAAATATTTCTTCTCTTTTATTTTTTTATTCTAGAATTCTCATTATGTGGATATAATATCTTTTATAATTGTCCAACAATTCTTGCATATTTTGTTCCATTTTTGTTTTCTAGTTCTTTTTTTCTGTTTGCTTTTCAGTGTAGGAAGTTTCTATTGACATATCTTGAAGCTCACTCTTCCTTTCTCACCTATGACCAGTCTCTTGAAGATCCCATCAAAAACATTTTTTTACTTTCTTACCATGATTTTTTTTTTAAAAAATTCATATTTCCTTTTGATTCTTTTTTTTAATGAAATTTATTGTCAAATTGATTTCCAAACAACACCCAGTGCTCATCCCAACAGGTGCTCTCCTCCCTGACCATCACCCACTTTCTGCTCACCCCCACCCCCCACCTACCCTTAGTTTGTTCTCAGTCCTTAAGAGTTTCTTATGGTTTGCCTCCCTCCCTCTCTGTAACTTTTTTCCCCCTTCCCCCCCGCCCCGGTCTTCTGTTGAGTTTCTCAGGATCCATATAAGAGTGAAAACATATGGTGTCTGTCTTTCTCTGTAAGACTTATTTCACTTAGCATAACACTCTCCAGTCCCATCCACATTGATACAAAAGGCCATATTTCATTCTTTCTCATTGCCAAGTAGTATTCCATTGTGTATATAAACCACATCTTCTTTATCCATTTGTGAGCTGATGGACACTTAGGATCTTTCCATTATTTGGCTATTGTTGAAAGTGCTGCTATAAACGTTGGAGTACAAGTGCCCCTATGCATCAGCACTCCTGTATCCCTTGGATAAATTCCTAGCAGTGCTATTGCTGGGTCATAGGGTAGTCCTATTTTTAATTTTTTGAGGAATCTCCACACTGTTTTCCAAAGTGGCTGCACCAGTTTGCATTCCCACCAACAGTACAAGAGGGTTCCCGTTTCTCCACATCCTCTTCAGCATCTATACTCTCCTCATTTGTTCATTTTAGCCACTCTGACCGGCATGAGGTGGCTTTGATTTGTATTTCTCTGATGAGGAGTGATGTTGAGGATCTTTTCATGTGCCTATTGGCCATCTGGATGTCTTCTTTGCAAAAGTGTCTATTCATGTCTTCTGCCCATTTCCTCACTGGATTACTTGTTTTGTTGGGTGTGGAATTTGGGGAGTTCTTTACAGATTTTGTATACTAGCCATTTATCTGATATGTCATTTGCAAATATCTTTTCCCATTCCGTCGGTTGCCTTTTAGTTTTGTTGATTGTTTCCTTTGCATTGCAGAAGCTTTTTATCTTCATGAGGTCCCAATAGTTCATTTTTGCTTTTAATTCCCTTGCCTTTGGAGATGTGTCAAGTAAGAAATTGCTAAGGCTGAGGTCAGAGAGGTTTTTTCCTGATTTCTCCTCTAGGGTTTTGATAGTTTCCTGTCTCACATTCAGGTTCTTTATCCATTTTGAGTTTATTTTTGTGAATGGTGTAAGAAAGTGGTCTAGTTTCATTCTTCTGCATGTTGCGTTCCAGTTCTCCCAGCAGCATTTGTTAAAAGACTGTTTTTTTTTTTCCATTCGATATGCTTTCCTGCTTTGTCAAAGATTAGTTGGCCATACTTTTGTGGGTCCAATTCTGGAGTCTCTGTTCTATTCCACTGGTTTATGTGTCTGTTTTTGTGCCAATACCATGCTGTCTTGGTGATTACAGCTTTGTAGTAGAGGCTAAAGTCTGGGATTGTGATGCCTCCCGCTTTGGTCTTCTTCAATATTACTTTGGCTATTTGGGGTCTTTTGTGGTTCCATACAAATTTTAGGATTGCTTGTTCTAGCTTCGAGAATATGCTGGTGCAATTTTGATTGGGATTGCATTGAATGTGTAGATAGCTTCGGGTAGTATTGACATTTTAACAATATTTATTCTTCCAATCCATGAGCACGGAATGTTTTTCCATTTCTTTATATCTTCGTCAATTTCCTTCATAAGCTTTCTATAGTTTTCAGCATAAAGATCTTTTACATTTTTGGTTAGGTTTATTCCTAGGTATTTTATGCTTCTTGGTGCAATTGTGAATGGGATCAGTTTCTTTCTTTGTGCCCGGGGGCACAGATGGGGAGGTCCTCTCTCCACCAACTCCCCTGACCCTGCACTTGGCTAGGATTAAAAGTCCTGGTCCATGTGCTCTGGCCCTGGGGAAGAGCTTCTCAGTGTGGAGATATGTGGTCCCAGCTGGCTTTGTCTGTGCCACAGTACTTCAGGGAGGAATGCTTTCTCCTACTGGGGACTGAGCTGCAGCCCTCACCAAGAGCCCCCGGGGTGGCAGACGCAAGTAGCCTTTGTCTTTTCCACAGCACTCTAGGGAAACGGCCACCTTTTCCTCCTGCAGACTTTGTCCTCGGCCCAGCCAGTGCACCGGGGGTGGCGGACGCAGGAAGGTTCTGTACTATCGTGCAGGCCTCCAGGGAGGGAAACACTTTCTCCAGCTGCAGACTGAGCCCCTGGCCTACCACCACACCCAGGGCTGGCTCCCCTCCTCCCCAGGTGCACAAACAGGGAGCCAGCTCCAGTCCGAAGAAAGCCCCACAGTTAGAGATCGGATCCCTCTAAGTATCAGTCTGAGGTCTTTCTCCTGTCCAGATACAGTCCTGCACTTCCCTAGCCCTTCTTTCTCTTCCCTTTGTCTCTCCGCAGAAGGGGGTCCCTCCCTTCTGTGCCCTTGTGGCCTTTTTTTATCTCCCCCAGTTCGTAGTTACCCACTTATCTTTTTTCCAGCTTTCCCATTTTCTTCCTAGTAGATTCAGTCTCTTTTCCTCCCAGGTTCTGGTGTTCAAAGTCCTTTGGCTTCTACACTTCTTTGTTTGAGAGATGCGGGAAGTATGGGTTCCCCCTACTTCTCGCCATGTTGGCCCCTCTCCCTTTTGATTCTCATTTAGATTTTCCATCCCTCTGCTTACATTTCTCATCTGTTCTTGAATTTTTTTCACTGTTTCCATTGGAAATCTTAACGTATTAATCATGGTTATTTAAAAATCCAAATCTGATGGAACCATAGTGTTGTGTTCTGAAAATATGCATGGTATGATCTTAATCTTTTTGTATCTGTTAAGGGCTTATTTACAACACAGTATGTGATCTATACTGGAGAATGTTCACTCAAGAAGAATGTGTATTCTGCTGCTCTGGGATAAAATGTTGTGAATATATCTGTTAATTCCATCTCATCCAGTGTGTCATTCAAAGCCATTGTTTCCTTGTTGATTTTCTGTTTAAATTATCTGTCCATTGCTGTCAGTCAGGTATAAAGTGTCCGGATATCATGGTATCATCAATGAATTTTCTTTATGTTTCTTATTAATTGATTTATATTTTGGGGGCTCTCAAGTTCAGAGCATAAATATTTACAATTGTTAGATCTTCTTGATGGATAGACCCCTTAATTATGATATAATATTGTTCTTCATCTCTTGTTACAGTCTTTGTATTAAAATCTTCATGTCTGATGTAATTATGTCTACTCTGGCTTTATTTGAACTCCATTCACATGATAGATAATTCTCCATTCCCTCATTTTCAATCTTCAGGTGTCTTTAAGTCTAAAATGAATCTCTTGTAGGCAACACATAGATGGATCTTGTGTTTTATCCATTTTGATACCCTATGTGTTTTTATTGGAGCATTCAGTCCATTTATATTCAGAGTGATTATTGAAAGATATGAATTTAGTGTCATTTTGTTACCTCTGGAGGTGGTGTTTCTGGTAATGTTCTTTGTTTTTTTGTAGTCTTTGTTGCCTTGTTCCTTTTTTTTTCTTCAAAGAGTCCCCCTTAAAACTTCTTGCAGGCCGGGCATAGTGGTCATGATTTCCTTTAGGTTTTGTTTGTCTGGGAAACTCTTTATCTCTCCTTCTATCCTGAATGACAGTGTTGCTGGATAAAGAAATCTTAGCTGCATATTTTTCCTATTCAGCATATTGAATATTTCCTGCCACTCTGTTCTGGCCTGTCATGTTTCAGTGAACAAGTCTGCTTCTAACCTTATGTGTCTACCCTTGTAGCTTAAGGACCTTTTGTCCTTAGCTGCTTTCAGAATTCTGTCTTTATTTTTGTATGTTGCAAGTTTCACTATGATATGTCATGGTGTTGACTTGTTTTTGTTGATTTTGAGGGGAGTTCTATGTGCTTCTTGGACTTCAATGCCTGTTTCCCTCCCCAGATTAGGGAAGTTCTCAGCTATAATTTGTTCAAGTAACCTTATGTCACCGTTTCCTACTCTTCTTCTGTGATTTCCATGATACGGATATTGTTTCATTTCATGGTATCACTTAGTTCTCTAAATCTCCCCTTGTGATATAATAATTTCTTCCCTCCTTTTTCAGCTTCATTATTTTCCATAATTTTATCTTCTATCTCACCTATTCTCTCCCGTGCTTCTTCAATCCTCATTTCACTGTAACCAGTTTGGTTTTTTTTTTTTTTTGCATCTCGGTTATAGCATTTTTTATTTCATCCAGACTAGTTTTGAGTTCTTTGATCTCTGCAGCAAGGGTTTCTCTGGTGTTTTCTATGCTTTTCTCAAGCCCAGCTAGCAATCTTATGACTGTTGTTCTAAATTTTTATTCAGATATATTGCTTTTATCTCTTTTGAAAAAGACCCTGGCTATGATTTGTTCTTGACCTTTCTTTTGGGGAGAATTCCTCTGTCTTGTCATTTTGGCTAAGTTTCTCTATTTTGTGTGTTTTAAAAGTTGTTACGTTTCCTGCACTGGAGAAGAATGCTATATTAAGGGGTCCCACATTGTCCAGGGGCTGGCACTTCAGGAAGTGTTACTGGTGTATGCTGTATGCACTCTGCTGTTGTGTTTTGGCTGCTCTTTTCCTCTGGTTAGTCTTCTGCCGAGCTCCTCCTTGCTTGCAGTGGTGGAATGTTTGGACCTTTAACTCAGTGTGCTTTGATTTGTTTGTTGAACTAACTCTGGGAAAAAGGGGCAAAAAAGCCTGATCCCAACTAAAGAGAAAATGAAAGGGTACAATGAAAAAAACAAAACAGAGAATCAAAGAACTATAAGGCTGATTCCAAAGAAATTAAAAAGGAAAAACAAACAGGGTAAAAAGCAGGAGAAAAGAAAAAAGAAAGAAAAAAGAATAAAAAGCCTGATTCAAAAAAAAAAAAGGAAATAGGAAAACAAACAAACAAGGAACTATGAGCTTGAATTCAATAGAATAGAAGAAAAAGGAAAAAAAGAAAGTACTGTAGGTGTCATTTTGAAGCACTCGATTTTCAGTGCACTTGGTGCATGGGGCGTGCTGCCTATGCTGGTCTTCTGGAAGAGAGGCTCATTATGTTGGCTTAGAGTCAGTCTTGCCCCAGTAAATAAGCAGTTGCTAGGCACAGGGTGGTGGGGTTTGGTGCAAGCTGGTCCCACCTCCACCAGGGGCCATTGTGTTGCTCTCTCAAGTCTCACTGTGTTGGTGTTGGGTGGAAAATGGCACCTCCCCAAATCTCTCATCCCCAGACTGGGAATTTTGCATCCCCTGCTGTTCAGGCAGCCCTCAAAAAATAGTGAGAGCAGTCAGCTGGCCCTGTCCCACAAGTCTCCTGTGTTTCTTCTTTAGCTCACAGCTGGGATTCAAAACCCAAAGTCTTAAAGGACCCGGCACCGCACAGATCTGCTCTCCTCCTCCAGAGTAGAGTCTCTCCACCCTGCAGATGAAAGGCCTTTGGCTGCCACCTGCATGGCCTTTTGTTCTTGGGGAGGCAATAAACCTTCTTCCAAAAGTACTCCAAGAAGGGGAATGCTCTCTCCCACTGCACCCTGGAGACCTCTACACCACCCTATGAGCGCCGGGGCCAACTCCCTCCTCCCCAGGAGTGTGTGCCACTGCTGCGCTCTGGAGAAAGTTGTGAACTTCTACAACCTCAGCGTTTGAGCTCCAAAAGCTGTTTGCACAAAAGAACTGGCACACTCAGTACTTCTCACTCCCCAGTCCTTGGTCCAGAGAGTTTTCCTCTTGTGCTAACTTGATATGGCACTTTCTCAACCCCTCTTTCTCTCCTTTTTGTCTCTCCATGGGAAGGGTTTCCTCCACTCCATGGCATCACCATTTTTCTCTTCCCCAGTTCAGATCCAAGCACCTGGCAAGCTGTCTCCCTCCAACTACAGAGATCCTTCTGCCACTCTGCAGATTGATTTCCTGTGTGTTCCAAGTGATCTGACCTCAATACAGCTGTGTCTGAGGGACAAGGAAAGCCCAGGGTGCACCTACTTCTCCACCATCTTACCTCCTCTTCTGTTTCATTTATTTTCATATTTTATTCCCTGATTTCTGCTTTTTATTACTCCTTTTCTTCCTACTTTTTGTTTATTTTGCTTTTATTTTTCTACTTTTCTGAGAAGGAAGTCCTATATTATAATTTTTGTTATCTTGCCAAAAATTCCAGTTATATTTAAATATAATTGACATACCATGTTATGTTACGTGTACAACATATTGACATACATTACTCAGTGTTCTATACATTACTCAGTGTTCACCACGATAATTGTAGTCACCATATGGTATTTTTAAAATATTATTGACTCTAGTCCCTTTTGTATACCTTACATCTCCATGTCTTATTTATTTATTTATTTATTTATTTTTAATTTTTTTTCAACGTTTTTAATTTATTTTTGGGACAGAGAGAGACAGAGCATGAACGGGGGAGGGGCAGAGAGAGAGGGAGACACAGAATCGGAAGCAGGCTCCAGGCTCCGAGCCATCAGCCCAGAGCCTGATGCAGGGCTCGAACTCACGGACCGCGAGATCGTGACCTGGCTGAAGTCGGACGCTTAACCGAATGCGCCACCCAGGCGCCCCTGTCTTATTTATTTTATAACCGGAAGTTTGTACCTCTTTTTTCCCTTCAACTATTTGGCTCATCCCCTCACTAACCTCCCCTTTGGCAACCACCAGTTTGTTCTTTGTATTTAAGAATCTGTTCATTTGATTTGTTATTTAGATTTCACATAGAAGTGAAATGTTTTGGTATTTGTCTTTTTTTGTCTGACTTATTTCACTTACCATAATATGCTCTAGATCCACTCATGTTGTTGCAAATGACAAGATTTTATCCTTTTTTATGGCCAAGTAATGTGTGTGCATGTGTGTGTTTGTGTATGTGTGTGTTTACCACATCTTCTATATCCACTCACCGAAGGATGGACAGTTGTAAACACAGAGATGCATATATCTTTTCAAATTAGCAGAGGTTGTTTGTTTGTTTGTTTGGGTAAATAACCAGAAGTGTGATTGATGAATCATATGGCATTTCTATTTTTAATTTTTTGAGGATCGTCAATACTGTTTTCCATAGTGGTTTCACCAGTTTACATTTCCACCAATAGTGCATGAGGGGTTCCTATTCTCCACATCCTCACCAATACTTGCTGTTTCTTGTCTTTTTGATATTAGCCATGCTGATTGGTGTGAGGTGATATCTCATTGTGGTTTTGATTTGCATTTCCCAGATGATTAGTGATGTTGAGCATCTCTTCATGTTTGTCTTCTTTGGAAAAATGTCTATTCAAGTCCTCTGCCCATTTTTAAATTGGAAACAAAGAAAAGTAAACTATTGAGATTATATTGAAATAAAAATCCTTTGCATAATATAGGAAGCCATCAAGAAAACAAAAGTGTTTGGGGCGCCTGGGTGGCTCAGTTGGTTAAGCATCCAACTTCAGCTCAGGTCATGATCTCGTGGTTCAAGGGTTTGAGCCCCACGTCAGACTCTGTGTTGACAGCTCAGAGCCTGGAGCCTGCTTCGGATTCTGTGTTTCCCTCTCTCTCTGCCTCTCCCCTGCTCATGTTCTGTCTCTCTCTCTCTGTCTCAAAAATACACATTAAAAAATAAAAAAACAAAAACAAAAAGTCTATATAGTGAATGGGAGAAGATATTTGCAAATGATATATCTGGTAAGAGATTAATATTCAAAGTATATAAAGGACTTATACAACTAAACACCACCACCTGCAACAAATCCAATTAAAACATGGGCAGAGGACCTGAATAACCTAGGCTATTTTCAAACTGCTGCTTCTGTGCTGTGTCTCCAGCCAAGTTATTTAGTATTCTCGCTAAGTGTGAGTACTCAGTTACCTATAACCCTCTGTTTCTCTTATAGTTGTCACCCGGGTTTTAAATCACCCATAGTTAAGCTCTGCTGAATTTAAAGCTCCTGGAGTTGAACCCTGTGGGTTTTCAAAGCCAGATATTATGGGGACTCATCTTCCCAGTGTGGGTTCCATGTAGGGGTGCCTGGTGTGGGATCTGATCCTCTTGCTTCTTCATGCTTGTGATGTCCTTCCTGTTTGTGGTTAATTGCACCAGTGGATTGGTTCCCAACTGCATCTCCAGTCCTCCTGCCCTTTTTTTTAAACGTTTATTTTTATTTTAGAGAGAGAGAGAGGGAACAAGTTGGGGAGGAGCAGAGAGAGAGGGCGACAGGGGATCAGAAGGATCAGAGGATCTCTGACAACAGAGAGCCCAATGTGGGGCTTGAACCCACTAACTGCGAGATCATGACCTGAGCCAAAGTTGGACCAACTGAGCCACCCAGGCGCCCCCCTTCTGCCCTTTTTGATGTGGCTTTCTGTTTACAATTAGCCATGGAAGGGCTGTTCTGCCAGTCTTCAGGTATTTTTCAGAGTTAGTTACATAGATGTACCTGTTATTTGCTTTGTCCATGGCACAAGGTGAGCTCAGGATCCTCCTACTCCACCATCTTCCCCAAATTCTTTCCTCTTTTGCTCTGTTGTAATGTAAGTATTTAATGTATAAACTTCTTTCTCAGCAATGCTTTATCTGAATTTTTATATAATAGATTCTCATTTTCTTTCATTTCTTAGTATTTTCTATTTTCTTTGAGACTTCCTATTTGATTCATAGATTTCATAAGAAATTCATTGTGTTGCTTAGTTTTCAAGTGTCTGTGATTCTTGTTCTTTCCATTTTGTATTTATAATTTAACTTCAGTATAGTCAGAATAACATAATCTGTATAAATTTAATTATTTAAATTTGATTATGTTTGGTGACACAGGTCATAATCTATCTTGGTGAAGCTTTCACATCTTTGGGTTGAGTGTTCTTAACACAACTTTTTAGTTCATGCAATTGTTCAGGTATTTTGTATCCTTACTGCTTTTCTGTATAGTAGATATAACAATTGTTGAGGTGGCAAAAGGACATTGATATCCCTAACTATAGTCATGGATTTTTCTATGCCTTCTTCACTTCTGTTATGTTTTTGCTTGAAATATTTAAATCTTTCTTGTTTGGTGAATAAACAGTTCGAACTGCTGTATCTTCTTGGTTGATTGACACTTTTTATATTATCTAAATTTCTTAGACTACCTGGTAATTTTCTTTGCTTTGACATTTACCTTTTCTGAATATTAAAAGTGCGTATATATGTGCAATATATATGATGTAGAAAACATATATATATAAATATAAATTCTATGATAGTATATATATAATAGAATTTGTTATTTTGTCCATTTTTACATATGTGATTAAGTGGTATTGATTACATCACAGTGTTGCACAGCATCATTATGTATTTTGAAATATTTTATCAACTTATAGAAACTCTGTAACCATTAAATAATAACTCCCCATCCCACCCTTCCCACAGCCCCTTTAATTAATTACCTTTCATCTCTAATAAGTTGCTTACTCAAGATATTTCATATAAATATAATCATAGAATATATGCCATTTGCCCTGGAATATTTCACAGACCATAATATTTTCAGTGTCCATCCATATTGTAACATCTGTCAGATCTTCATTTTTATGCTTGAATAATATTCCATTGTGTGGACATATCACATTTTTTGACCCATTATCAGTTTATGGACATGTGGATGTTTTCCACTTTTTGGATATTGTAAGTAATATTGCATTGAACACTGGCATACAAGTATGTTTTGATTCCCTAGTTTTCCCCAGCTTAATTGAGGAAAAGAAACATTATGTGTATTTAAGGGATATAATGTGGTGATTTCACATATGTATATATTGTGGGATGATTACAACAATAAAGTTAATTAATACATCCATCAACTAACACAGTTACATATTTTTTTTTGTAGTGAGGATACTTAAGATCTATTTTTTTTGCCAAATTTCAAATATATAATATTATTAACTATATCACTGTACTATACATTAGATCCCCAGAACTTATTTATCTTATAACTGAAAGTTTTTACCCTTTGACCAACATTTCCCCATTTACTTCACCTCCTAGCCCCTGGCAACCACCATCCTACTCTCTTCTTCCATGGCTCCAACTTTTTTAGATTTCATGTATAAGATCATACAGTATTTGTGTTTCTGTTTTTGGCTTATTTCACTTAGCTCAATGTCATCTAGGTTCATCCATGCTGTCATAAGTGACAGGATTTCCTTGTTTGGTGTCTCTGAATCATTCAGATAGATAAGTAGGTGATAGATGGATAGATAGATAGATAGATACATAGAGATACCTATCTATGTATCTATATAAAATACTTCATTTTTCTGTTGGTGGATACTTAGGTTGTTTCCATATTCCATATCGTGGCTATTGTGAAGAATGCTGCAATGAACATGGGAATGCAGATATCTTTTTAACATACTGATTTTATTTCCTTTGGATATATACACAGAAGTGGGACTGCTGGATCATATACTTGAGTTCCTATTTTTGGATATATGTCTAGGAGTAGAATTGCTGGGTCAAATGATTTTTCTGTTTAGCTTTTTGAGGAACACCAATCTGTTTTCCACAGTAACCACACAATTTTAAATATCCACTAGCAATGATGAAAGGTTTCAATTTCTCCACTTCCTTGCCAACATTTGCTTTCTTAAAATATATATATATATATATTTTAAGATATATATATTTATATATATATATATAATATATATATATATATATATATATATATATATATATCCATCTAAGTAAATATGAGTGATATATCATTGTGGTTTGATTTGCATTTTGTAATGGTTACCGATATTAAGCATCTTTTCTTATGTTTCTTGACCACTTGTATATCTTCTCTAGAGGAAAGTCCTTTGTTTTTTTAATTCTATTGTTTGTCTTTTTGTTGTTGAACTGTGTGTTTCTTCACTTACTTTGGGTATTGTTTTTTTAATGTTTATTATTTGTTTTTGAGAGAAGAGAGACAGAGTGCAAGTGGGTGAAGGGCAGAGAGAGAGGCAAACATGAAATCCGAAGCAGGATCCATGCTCTGAGCTGTCAGCACACAGCTTGACCTGGGGCTTGAACTCACAAGCCATGAGATCATGGCATGAGCTGAAGTCAGAAAATTAACTGACTGAGCCACCCAGGAGCCCCAGATATTTTGGGTATTAAATACTTATCAGATGCATAGCTTACAAATATTTTCTCTGAATCTGAATGTCACATTTTTACTTTATTGTTAATATTGAGGCAAAAGACATTTTATAAGTATTTAATTTTGATTAAGTTTAATTTATCTGTTTTTTTCTTTTATTGCTTGTGTTTTCAGTGTAATATCTTAGGACTTACTACAAAATCCAAATTCATTAAGATTTACCCCTGTGTTTTCTTCTAAGACCTTTATGATATTTTAGCTTTTGTATTTACATTGTTGATTCATTTTGAGTTAGTTTTTGTATATGGTATAAATAGGGGTCCAAATCAATTGTTTTGCATGTGGAAATCCAGTTGTTCCAGCATCATTTTTTGGATTAATCTTTCCAAGTTTAACGGTCTTGGCAAACCTGTCGAAAATAAATTGACCATAGAGGTATGGGTTTATTTGTGAACTCACAATATTTCCTTGGTCTATATGTCTGTCCTTATGTCAATATCACCCATTTAATTACTGTACCTTTGCATTAGATTTTGAAATGAGGAAGTGTTAGACCTCCAACATTGATCTCTTTTTTGTTTTCAAGATTGTTTTTGCTATTCAGGGTTCCTTGCAATACCATATAAATTTGAACATTGGCTCATCAACTTTGACAAATAAAACAGTTGGAATTTTGCTGGATATTGCATTGAATCTGTATATTGCTTTGGGTAGTGTTGGCATCCTAACATTAAGTCTTATTCCCACAAACACAGAATGTTTTCTAATTATTACAGTCTTAATTTCCTTCAGGAATGTTTTTGTAGATTCAAATTCCTTGGTTAAATCTAAATAGAAAATCAACAAGGAAACAATGGCTTTGAATGACACACTGGATGAAATGGACTTAACAGATATATTCAGAACATTTCATCCCAGAGAAGCAGAATACACATTCTTCTTGAGTGAACATGGAACATTCTCCAGTATAGATCACACACTGGGTTGTAAATAAGCCCTTAAAAGATACAAAAAGATCAAGATCATACCATGCATATTTTCAGAACACAACACTATGAAACTTGAAATCAACGTCAAGAAAAATATTGGAAAGCCCCCAAATACATGGAGGTTAAAGAACATCCTACTAGAGAATGAATGGGTTAACCAGGAAATTAAAGAAGAAATAAAAAATACATGGAAGCAAATGAAAATGAAACACGACAGTCCAAACCTTTGGGGATGCAGCAAAAGCAGTCCTAAGAGAACTGTACATTCAAATGCAGGCCTGTATCAAGAAGCAAGAAAGATCACAAATGTGGAACATAACCTTACACCTAAAGGAGCTAGAAAAAGGAACAGCAAATGAAGTGTAAAGTCAGCAGAAGGGAAATAATAATGATTAGAGCAGGAATAAATTATATAGAAACAAACAAACAAACAAAAACCCCAGAAGAGATCAGTGAAACTAAGAGCTTGTTTTTTGGAAGAAAAAACAAAATTGATAACCCCCCAGCCAGACTTCTCAAAATGAAAAGAGGGCCCAAATAGATAAAATCACTAATGAAAGAGGAGATATCACAACCAACACCACAGAAATACAAACAATTATGAGAAAATACTATGAAAAATTATATGCAACAAACTGGACAATCTGGAAGAAATGGACAAATTCCTACACATTCACACACACCAAAATTCAAACAGGAAGAAATAGAATATTTGAACAGGCCCATAACCAGCAAAGAAATTGAGTCAGTAATCAAAAATCTCCCAACAAACAAGAGTCCTGGGTCAGATGGCTTCCCAGGGGAATTCTGCCAGACATTTAAAGAAGAGTTAACACATTTTTCAAACTGTTCCATGATACCAAAACCCGACAAAGACCCCACTAAAATGGAGATTTTTTTTTAAACAAATGTTTACTTATATTGAGAAAGAGATGGGGGGGGATGAGTGGGAGAGAGGCAGAGAGAGAGAATTCCAAGCAGGGTCCACGCTCAGTGTGGAGCTGACACGGTTGTCGATCTCCCGACAGTGAGATCATGACCTGAGCTGAAATCAAGAGTCAGATGCTTAAGTGGCTGAGCCACCCAGGCGCCCTACTAAAAAGGAGAATTACAGGCCAATAAATAACCCTGATGAACCCGGATGAAAAAATGCTCAGCAAGATACTAGCAAATCAAATTCAAAGGCACATTACAAGAATTATTCACCACGATCAAGTGGGGTTTATTCCTGGGCTGCAGAGCTGTTTCAACATTCGCACAACAATCAACGTGACACACCACATTAATAAAAGAAAGGATAAGAACCATAAGAGCCTCTTGATAGATGCAGAAAAAGCATTTGACAACATACAGCATCCATTCTTGATAAAAAACTCTCAACAAAGTAGGGATGGATGTAACATACCTCAACATCATAAAGGCTATATATGAAAGAGCCATAGCTAATATCCTCAAAGGGGAAAAACTGAGAGCCTTCCCCCTATGATCAGGAACAAGACAAGGATGCCCACTCTCACCATTATGATTTCACGTAGTACTGGAAGTCTCACCCTAGGCAATCAAACAACAAAAAGAAACAAAGGGCATCCACATTGGCAAGGAGAGTCAAACTTTCACTATTTGCCGATGGCATGATACTCTATGTAGAAAGCCAGAAAGACTCCACCAAAAACTTGCTAGAACTGATACATGAATTCAGCAAAGTTGCAGGATATAAAATCAATGTGCATAAATCTGTTGCATTTCTGTACACCAATAATGAAGCAGCAGAAAAAAGAAATCAAGGAATCGATCTCACTTACAATTGCACCCAAACCAATAAATAACCTAGGAATAAACCTAACTAGAGATGTAAAAGATCTGTACTCTGAAAACTGTGAAAGACTTATGAAAGAAATTGAAGAGTACACAAAGAAATGGAAAAGCATCCCATGCTCGTGGATTAGAGGAGCAAACATTGTTAAAATGTCTGTGCTACCCAAAGAAATCTACACATTTAATGCAATCCCTATCAAAATACCTGCATTCTTCGCAGAGCTAGATCAAATAATCCTAAAATTTATATGGAACCACAAAAGACCCCAAATAGCCAAGGCAACCCTGAAAAAGAAAAACAACACTGGAGGCATCACGATTCTGGATTTCAAGCTATATTACAAAGCTGTAGTCATCAAGACAGTATGGTACTGGCACAAAAACAGACACATGGATCAGTGGAACAGAATGGAAAACCCAGAAGTGGACCCACAAGTATATATGGTCAACTAATCTTCGGCAAAGAATAGAAATGGAAGGAAAACTTCCAAATTCATTCTATGAAGTCAACATTACCTTGATCCCAAAACCAGACAAAACCCCACTGCAAAGGAGAATTACAGGCCAGTATCCCTGATGAACCTGGATGCAAATTTCACAACAGCAAACCAAATTCAACAGTACATTAAAAGAATTATTCTCCATGATCAAGTGGGATTCATTCCTGGGCTGCAGGGATGGTTCAATATTTGCAAATCAATCAACGTGACACACCACATTAATGAAAAAAAAAAAGAACCATATGATCCTCCCATTAGATGCAGAAAAAGCATTTAAAAAATACAGCATCCTTTCTTAATAAAAACTCTCAAGAAAGTTGGGATAGAAGCAACATAAATTAATGTCATTAAAGCCATATATGAAAGTTCCACAGCTAATATCATCCTCAATGGGGAAAAACCGAGAGCCTTCCCAGGAACACGACAGGGATGTCCACTCTCACCACTGTTGTTCAACATAGTACTGGAAGTCCTAGCCTCAGCAACAAAAAGAAGTAAAAGACACACAAATTGGCAAGGAAGAAGTCAAATTTTCACTCTTCACAGATGTCATGAAACTCTACATTGAAACTAATATTGCACTGTATGTGAACTAAGTTTAAATTAAAACTAATTGTTATATCTTCTTGATATGTTGAGTTTTTATCAATATATAATGTCCATGTCTCTTATAACAGGTTTTGACTTAAAGTTTATTTTGTGTGGCAGTCTTATAGTGTCTCTGCTCTCTTTTGGTTACTATTTAAATGGAATATCTTTTTCCATGAACTTACTTTCAATCTATTTATGTCTTTGGATCTAAATCCCTTCATTTGAGTTTTAAGTGCTGTAGAAAATAAAAGGTGGTATTCCAAACCCAAAATACAATAATATTGGCTTTTGTGTGTGCCAGTGTATTTACCTTTAGCAAGATCTTCAATTCTTCCTATGGCATTGAGGTACTGTCTATATGTCTTTTGATTTCAATTTGAAGGACTCTCCTTAGCATTTTTTTGTAGGAAAATTACAGGGGTATCAAACCTCTTTAGCTTTTGTTTTCCTGGCAATGTGTTAATATCACCCTCATTTTTGAAGGATAGTTTTGGCATATATAGAATTCTTGGTTGTCTTTTTTTTTCCTTTCAACATTTTGTATATTCTATCCCACTGTCTTCTAGCCTCCATGGTTCCTGATGGGAAACTGGCATTAATTGCATTGAGGATCTCTTGTACATGACAAGTTGTTTCTCTGTTGTTGCTTTCAAGTTTCTCTGAGTTTGACTTTGGATAGTTTGATTATAATATGCCTTATTGGGAATCTACTTAAGTGTATTGTATATTTGGAGTTCACTGAACTTCTTAGATATGTAGATTAATGACTTTCATCATATTTGGAAAGTTTCTGCCATTATTTTCTCAAATATTATTTCTGTTCCTTTCACTCTTTTTCCCTTCTGAGACTCCCATTAATGCATACTTTTGGGCTGCTTTATGCCCTCCCATGCATCCCTTAGGCTGTGGTCGCTTTTCGTCTTCCTTTTTCCTTTCTGATTTCAGTCTCAATAATTTCAGTGGTTCTCTTACATAATCACTGATTCTTTCTACTGCCCACTCAAATCTGTTGTTGAACTCCTCTAGTGAACTTCTATTTTCAGTTATTTTACTTTTCAGCTCCAAATTTGTGTCTGGTGACTTTTTCTAATATGTATCTTTTTATAAATAATCTCATTTTGTTACTATATAATTTCCCTGATTGCATAAATAACCTCATTTTGTTAATATGTAATTTCCCTGATTGCCTATAGTTCTTGTCCATGTTTTCTGTTCCTCAAACATATTAAAGCAAGTTTTTTAAATGTCTTTGTCTAGTAAATCCAATATCTGCATTTCTTTGGGGAGAGTTTCTATCTTTTCTTTGTTGTAAATAGGCCATATTCTTCTGTGTCTTTATATGCCTTGTGATTTTTTTTTGTTCATAAAGTGGATATTTGATTTTTATGAAGTGGTAACTCTGAAATCAGTTTCTCATGCTTCCCAAGGGTTTGCTTTATTTTTTTATATTCTCAAAGGTTGTCCATTTGTTTCAGAACTTTCTCTAGTTTTCAAAAGACTGTATTTGTTGTTATCTGTGGTCACTGAACTCTCTGGTCCTTAGATTGTGTTCAGCTTATGTTTTACAAGAGATTTTCTTGAATTCGAGAAACTGGAAAAGAAAACGAAAAGAAAAAAATTATATATAATCAAAACTTTTCCAAGTGGGTTTTTGTGAGACACTCCTTCAGCACTTAGCTATGTTTGCATTGACACTAGGGATCAGCTTACAGTGAAGGTTTAGGGCCTTCTCAAGTCTTTTCTGAGCAAGAGTCTTGCCTTGGACATGCATCTTCCCTTGGGCATCTTTGTAGTCTTTTACATTCCCCTTTATAGATGAGTGGTTTTGAATATTTCTTTTTCCCAAAGAACTCTTCCCAGCTTTTGTTCATGGACCTTAGCTGGTCTATTGTGTTTCAAGTATAATCTTTCATCTCAGGCGTCTGCAAGTTGTTAGTTTAGCTTGTAGTATTTTTGAGCAGTGCCTGATGTTTTCTAACCTGAGTTTCCAGCTATGCAAAAGGGGGATGAGCATCTCATGTTAGTCCTTCAGGTAGCCCCGTGATGATTTAGAACACACACACACAATAATTTGTTAATAAGTTTGGCTCTACTTTCTCTGGAGCCAGGGCCTATGGTTCCATTATGGAAATTTGGGATGCTACCCCTTTAAAACTACCACTGCAATGGGGAAAGTGTACAGCAAAGGCAGATAAAAATTCTCCAGAGCTTTAAGATTTGACCCTTGCCTGGTATCTGGATCTTGACCTCTAAAATATTCCTTAACTGAAAATGTCTCATTGTTCCTTGGCTGTTTTTACAAATAACATGATTTATGGTGAGCATCTTCCTTCTGGAAGTCTAGAATTTTTATTAGTGACACAGAGAATGCCTATGTGCCCACCCTTGCTATGGTCTGAATGTTTGTATCCCCCTCAAGATTTACATTTTGTAATCCTAATACCCAATGTGATGGTGTTAGGAAGTGGGGCCTTTGAGAGGTGAGCAGGTTATGAAGGTGGAGACTTAATGAATGGGTGTAGTGCCCTTATGAAAGAGATCCCACAGAGTTCCCTAGCTCCTTCCACTACTTGAGAACACAATGAGAATTTTGCAAGCTAGAAGAGGCCTCCACCCAATCATGCTGGTATTCTCATCTCAGATGTCCAGTCTCCAGAACTATACGAAATAAATTTATGTTGTTTATAAGCCACCCTGTCTGTGGTATTTTGTTATAGCAGCCCAAACAGACTAAGACCAGTGTTCAATAAAATCTCTACACTCTTAGTCTCAAAATGACTTCCATGAACATAAATATTATGCATGTTTTGCTATTTTTCTTTTTGTGGTGGGAGAATGTGTTTTTTATGATCCCTCATGGGAGTGGGACAACATAGGAAACTTGTACATGAATTGTTCTAGATTCCACCTGTGTCTTTTTTTTTCTCACTGGCTTAGCTATGTATCTTTTCTCTGTCACTGTGATAAATCTTAGCCATGAGTGTGATTATATGTGAGTCCCATGAGTCCTTTCAGTGAATCACCAAATGTATGGGTAGGCTTGGTGACCCACAAATCAGTATAATGACTCAAACTCAGTAAAATATGGCCATGTTGTTTATTAGCCAAAAGAAGGAGGAATGGGTCAAGGATTACAAAATCTGATGCCTGGGTAGCTATAAAGTCACTACCTGTGTTATGAAACAGTAGCTGACCCACAGTGTGTTATTAGTGGTAAAAAATATCAATGGGATTTTGAAGTGATAAGACAACTTCAGGAAAGTTGGCACATTGGATTCTCCGCCTGCTGTAGGTTGTGCTTACTCAAGTGCAAGAATATGCAGTCCTGGTTGTATCTTTCATTTTGGCTCTCTCTTGCAGGTTTGAGGGAAAAAGACCCAAGATTTTGAGCTTTGGGTGAGTTAAAGATAGTAAAAATTATTTTGTTAGTTTTTCTTTCCTCCGTGTGGAAGGAAAAGGGTTAAGTCTGTTTCCAGGGCTACAACAAATCTTCTTCAGCCATTTCTGTAATCCATCTCCAGTCCCCTTAGCACTCCCAGCAGGTATCCAGCCATTGTGCTGTTAATACTATAAATGCTGAATTTAACTGCTAGAAGTTTAAGTAAATTTCAAATCAGAAATAAAAGGAGATAAGAATCTCCTTTGTGTTGTTTTGTGGGTACTGTATATGGATATAATTTAAAAACTAATGTAAAATGTTAATATGCTTTTCATTTCACAGATGCTAGAGGGATCATCTAGATCAGAGAAAGTTGCCAAAATAAAAGTATAAGTGGAATATGGTTGTATTAATTTTTGCTGCTGGTAGATGGGCTGAAATTTAAACACTTCAAGTATTGAAAACAAAATAAGTTTTCATGACTAATGACTTTTGTGAATTGGAGCCTCTGCAAAAAAAAAAAAAAAAGGAAGCAGTATGCAGATGAAGACAAACTTTTGGAATTTTGACAAAGCTGTTAATATAATACTTTATTAAAAAGTAGTTTCTAGCTCCTGTTAAACTCTTATAAAAACAAGATATCTAACCTTTAGAGGCTAAAGATTTTTCATCCCAATATGAGCAAGTTTTTGATTGGCTCAGTCTGGACTCAGACTGAGTAGAAGAAAGCGCTTAAGGATCCCTTTTTTGTCAGTTGGACTTGTACACACAGCTTTCTGGTCCTGCAGCATCTGGTCTTTACCATTCCCTAAGACACTGGCTTTTTTTCCCCCTGGAATCCTGAATTTATAGATGCTAAGTTTAAACATGATACTGTCGGGAGGAGAGAGGGAAGATGGCGGCCTAGGAGGACGCTGGGCTCACCGCGCATCCTGCTGATCACTTAGATTCCACCTACACCTGCCTAAATAACCCAGAAAACCGCCAGAGGATTAGCAGAAAGGAGTCTCCAGAGCCAAGCGCAGACGAGAGGCCCACGGAAGAGGGTAGGAAGGGCAGCGAGGCGGTGCGCGCTCCACGGACTGGCGGGAGGGAGCCGGGGCGGAGGGGCGGCTCGCCGGCCAAGCAGAGCCCCCGAGTCTGGCAGGCAAAAGCGGAGGGGCCTGATGGACTGTGTTCCGACAGCAAGTGCGATTTAGCATCTGGGAGGTCATAAGTTAACAGCTCTGCTCAGAAAGCGGGAAGGCTGGAAGACAAAGGGAGGGAGACCTGCTGAGCCCCCGGACAACAGAGCTCAGTTTGGTGGGGAACAAAGGCGCTCGCCAGCGCCATATCCCCCGCCCATCCCCCAGCCAAAATCCCAAAGGGAACCAGTTCCTGCCAGGGAACTTGCTCGCTCTGCGCAAACACCAAACTCTGTGCTTCTGCGGAGCCAAACCTCCGACAGTGGATCTGACCCCCTCCCACTGCCACAGGGCCCCTCCTGAAGTGGATCACCTAAGGAGAAGCGAGCTAAGCCTGCCCCTCCTGCCCCCGTGCACCTTGCCTACCCACCCCAGCTAATACACCAGACCCCAGCACACAAGCCTGGCAGTGTGCAAGTAGCCCAGACGGGCCTCACCACCCCACAGTGAATCCCGCCCCTAGGAGAGGGGAAGAGAAGGCACACACAAGTCTGACTGTGGCCCCAGCAGTGGGCTGGGGGCAGACATCAGGTCTGACTGCGACCCCGCCCACCAACTCCAGTTATACACCACAGCACAGGGTAAGTGCCCTGCAGGTCCTCACCACTCCAGGGACTATCCAAAATGACCAAACGGAAGAATTCCCCTCAGAAGAATCTCCAGGAAATAACAACAGCCAATGAACTGATCAAAAAGGATTTAAATAATATAACAGAAAGTGAATTTAGAATAATAGGCATAAAATTAATTGCTGGGCTTGAAAACAGTATAGAGGACAGCAGAGAATCTCTTGCCACAGAGATCAAGGGACTAAGGAACAGTCACGAGGAGCTGAAAAGCCCTTTAAATGAAATGCAAAACAAAATGGAAACGACGACGGCTCGGATTGAAGAGGCAGAGGAGAGAATAGGTGAACTAGAAGATAAAGTTATGGAAAAAGAGGAAGCTGAGAGAAAGAGAGATAAAAAAATCCAGGAGTATGAGGGAAAAATTAGAGAACTAAGTGATACACTAAAAAGAAATAATATACGCATAATTGATATCCCAGAGGAGGAAGAGAGGGAAAAGGTGCTGAAGGGGTACTTGAAGAAATTATAGCTGAGAACTTCCCTGAACTGGGGAAGGAAAAAGGCATTGAAATCCAAGAGGCACAGAGAACTCCCTTCAGACGTAACTTGAATCGATCTTCTGCACGACATATCATAGTGAAACTGGCAAAATACAAGGATAAAGAGAAAGTTCTGAAAGCAGCAAGGGATAAACATGCCCTCACATATAAAGGGAGACCTATAAGACTCGTGACTGATCTCTCTTTTGAAACTTGGCAGGCCAGAAAGGATTGGCACGATATCTTCAGTGTGCTAAACAGAAAAAATATGCAGCCGAGAATCCTTTATCCAGCAAGTTTGTCATTTAGAATACAAGGAGAGATAAAGGTCTTCCCAAGCAAACAAAAACTGAAGGAATTTGTCACCACTAAACTAGCCCTACAAGAGATCCTAAGGGGGATCCTGTGAGACAAAGTACCAGAGACATCACTACAAGCATAAAACATACAGACATCACAATGACTCTAAACCCGTATCTTTCTATAATAACACTGAATGTAAATGGATTAAATGCGCCAACCAAAAGACATAGGGTATCAGAATGGATAAAAAAACAAGACCCATCTATTTGCTATCTACAAGAGACTCATTTTAGATCTGAGGACACCTTTAGATTGAGAGTGAGGGGATGGAGAACTATTTATCATGCTACTGGAAGCCAAAAGAAAGCTGGAGTAGCCATACTTATATCAGACAAACTAGACTTTAAATTAAAGGCTGGAACAAGAGATGAAGAAGGGCATTATATAATAATTACAGGGTCTATCCATCAGGAAGAGCTAACAAGTATAAATGTCTATGCGCCGAATACCGGAGCCCCCAAATATATAAAACAATTACTCATAAACATAAGCAACCTTATTGATAAGAATGTGGTCATTGCAGGGGACTTTAACACCCCACTTACTGAAATGGATAGATCAGCTAGACACACGGTCAATAAAAAAACAAGGGCCCTGAATGATATATTGGATCACATGGACTTGACAGATATATTTAGAACTCTGCATCCCAAAGCAACAGAATATACTTTCTTCTCGAGTGCACATGGAACATTCTCCAAGATAGATCATATACTGGGTCACAAAACAGCCCTTCATAAGTTTACAAGAATTGAAATTATACCATGCATACTTCCAGACCACAATGCTATGAAGCTTGAAATCAACCACAGGAAAAAGTCTGGAAAACCTCCAAAAGCATGGAGGTTAAAGAACACCCTACTAACGAATGAGTGGGTCAACCAGGCAATTAGAGAAGAAATTAAAACATATATGGAAACAAACAAAAATGAAAATACAACAATCCAAACGCTTTGGGATGCAGCGAAGGCAGTCCTGAGAGGAAAATACATGGCAATCCAGGCCTATCTCAAGAAACAAGAAAAATCCCAAATACAAAATCTAACAGCACACCTAAAGGAAATAGAAGCAGAACAGCAAAGGCAGCCTAAACCCAGCAGAAGAAGATAAATAATAAAGATCAGAGCAGAAATAAACAATATAGAATCTAAAAAAACGGTAGAGCAGATCAAGGAAACCAAGAGTTGGTTTTTTGAAAAAATAAACAAAATTGACAAACCTCTAGCCAGGCTTCTCAAAAAGAAAAGGGAGATGACCCACATAGATAAAATCATGAATGAAAATGGAATGATTACAACCAATCCCTCAGAGATACAAGCAATTATCAGGGAATACTATGAAAAATTACATGCCAACAAATTGGACAACCTGGAAGAAATGGACAAATTCCTAAACACCCACACTCTTCCAAAACTCAATCAGGAGGAAATAGAAAGCTTGAACAGACCCATAACCAGCGAAGAAATTTAATTGGTTATCAAAAATCTCCCAACAAATAAGAGTCCAGGACCAGACGGCTTCCCAGGGGATTTCTACCAGACTTTAGAAGCAGAGATAATACCTATCCTTCTCAAGCTATTCCAAGAAATAGAAAGGGAAGGAAAACTTCCAGACTCATTCTATGAAGCCAGTATTCCTTTGATTCCTAAACCAGACAGAGACCCAGTAAAAAAAGAGAACTACAGGCCAATATCTCTGATGAATATGGATGCAAAAATCCTCAATAAGATCCTAGCAAATCGAATTCCACGGCATATGAAAAGAATTATTCACCATGATCAAGTGGGATTCATTCCTGGGATGCAGGGCTGGTTCAACATTCGCAAATGAATCAATGTGATACATCACATTAATAAAAGAAAAGATAAGAACCACATGATCCTGTCAATCAATGCAGAAAAGGCCTTTGACAAAATTCAGCAACTTTCTTAATAAAAACCCTTGAGAAAGTCAGGATGAAGGAACATACTTAAAGATCATAAAAGCCATTTATGAAAAGCCCACAGCTAACATCATCCTCAATGGGGAAAAACTGAGAGCTTTTTCCCTGAGATCAGGAACACGAGAGGGATGTCCACTCTCACCGCTGTTGTTCAACATAGTGTTGGAAGTCCTAGCATCAGCAATCAGACAACAAAAGGAAATGAAAGGCATCAAAATTGGCAAGGATGAAGTTAAGCTTTCACTTTTTGCAGATGACATGATATTATACATGGAAAATCCGTTAGACTCCACCAGTAGTCTGCTAGAAATGATACATGAATTCAGCAAAGTTGCAGGATACAAATTCAATGTACAGAAATCAGTTGCATTCTTATACACTAATAATGAAGCAACAGAAAGACAAATAAAGAAAGTAATCCCATTCACAATTGCACCAAGAAGCATAAAATACCTAGGAATAAATCTAACCAAAGATGTAAAAGATCTGTATGCTGAAAACTATAGAAAGCTTATGAAGGAAATTGAAGAAGATATAAAGAAATGGAAAAACCTTCCGTGCTCATGGATTGGAAGAATAAATATTGTCAAAATCTCAATACTACCCAAAGCTATCTACACATTCAATGCAATCCCAATCAAAATTGCACCAGCATTCTTCTAGAAACTAGAACAAGCAATCCTAGAATTCATATGGTAACACAAAAGGCCCCAAATAGCCAAAGTAATTTTGAAGAGGAAGACCAAAGCATGAGGCATCACAATCCCAGACTTTAGCCTCTTCTACAAAGCTGTCATCTTCAAGACAGCATGGTATTGGCACAAAAACAGACACATAGACCAATAGAATAGAATAGAAACCCCAAAACTACACCCAGAAACCTATGGCCAACTAATCTTTGACAAAGCAGGAAAGAACATCCAATGGAAAAAAGACAGTCTCTTTAACAAATGGTGCTGGGAGAACTGGACAGCAACATGCAGAAGGTTGAAACTAGACCACTTTCTCACACCATTCACAAAAATAAACTCAAAATGGATAAAGGACCTGAATGTGAGACAGGAAACCATCAAAACCTTAGAGGAGAAAGCAGGAAAAGACCTCTCTGACCTCAGCCATAGCAATCTCTTACTCGACACATCCCCAAAGGCAAGGGAATTAAAAGCAAAAATGAATTACTGGGACCTTATGAAGATAAAAAGCTTCTGCACAGCAAAGGAAACAACCAACAAAACTAAAAGGCAACCAACGGAATGGGAAAAGATATTTGCAAATGACATATCGGACAAAGGGCTAGTATCCAAAATCTATAAAGAGCTCACCAAACTCCACACCCGAAAAACAAATAATCCAGTGAAGAAATGGGCAGAAAACATGAATAGACACTTCTCTAAAGAAGACATCCGGATGGCCAAGAGGCACATGAAAAGATGTTCAACGTCGCTCCTTATCAGGGAAATACAAATCAAAACCACACTCAGATATCACCTCACGCCAGTCAGAGTGGCCAAAATGAAGAAATCAGGAGACTATAGATGCTGGAGAGGATGTGCAGAAACGGGAACCCTCTTGCACTGTTGGTGGGAATGCAAATTGGTGCAGCCACTCTGGAAAACAGTGTGGAGGTTCCTCAAAAAATTAAAAATAGACCTACCCTATGGCCCAGCAATAGCACTGTTAGGAATTTACCCAAGGGATACAGGAGTGCTGATGCATAGGGGCACTTGTACCCCAATGTTTATAGCAGCACCCTCAACAATAGCCAAATTATGGAAAGAGCCTAAATGTCCATCAACGGATGAATGGATAAAGAAATTGTGGTTTATATACACAATGGAGTACTACGTGGCAATGAGAAAGAATGAAATATGGCCCTTTGTAGCAACATGGATGGAACTGGAGAGTGTTATGCTAAGTGAAATAAGCCATACGGAGAAAGACAGATACCACATGGTTTCACTCTTATGTGGATCCTGAGAAACTTAACAGAAACCCATGGGGGAGTGAAAGGAAAAAAAATAAAGAGGTTAGAGTGGAAGAGAGCCAAAGCGTAAGAGACTCTTAAAAACTGAGAACAAAATGAGGGTTGATGGGGGATGGGAGGGAGGTGAGGGTGGGTGATGAGTATTGAGGAGGGCACCTTTTGGGATGAGCACTGGGTGTTGTATGGAAACCAATTGAACAATAAACTTCATATATTGAAAAAAAACAAAAACAAAAACAAAAGGCCATATTTCATTCTTTCTCCTTGCATGTAGTATTCCACTGTGTATATAAAGCACAATTTCTTTATCCATTCATCAGTTGATGGACATTTAGGCTCTTTCCATAATTTGGCTATTGTTGAGAGTGCTGCTATAAATATTGGGGTACAAGTGCCCCTATGCATCAGCACTCCTGTATCCCTTGGATAAATTCCTAGCAGTGCTATTGCTGGGTCATAGGGTAGGTCTATTTTTAATTTTTTGAGGAACCTCCACACTGTTTTCGAGTGGCTGCACCAGTTTGCATTCCCACCAATAGTGAAAGAGGGTTCCCATTTCTCCACATCCTCGCCAGCATCTATAATCTCCTGATTTGTTCATTTTAGCCACTCTGACCGGTGTGAGGCGGTCTGAATATGGTTTTGATTTGCATTTCCCTGATGAGCGACGTTGAGCATCTTTTCATGTGCCTGTTGGCCATCTGGATGTCGTCTTTAGAGAAGTGTCTATTCATGTTTTCTGCCCATTTCTTCACTGGGTTATTTGTTTTTCGGGCGTGGAGTTTGGCGAGCTCTTTATAGATTTTGGATACTAGCCCTTTGTCCGAGATGTCATTTGCAAATATCTTTTTCCATTCCGTTGGTTGCCTTTTACTTTTGTTGGTTGTTTCCTTTGCTGTGCAGAAGCTTTTTATCTTCGTGAGGTGCCAGTAGTTCATTTTTGCTTTTAATTCCCTTGCCTTTGGGATGTTTCAAGTAAGAAATTGCTTTAGCTGGGATCAGAGAGGTTTTTTCCTGATTTCTCCTCTAGGATTTTGATGGTTTCCTGTCTCACATTCAGGTCCTTTATCCATTTTGAGTTTATTTTTGTGAATGATGTAAGAAAGTGATCTAGTTTCATCCTTCTCCATGTTGCTGTCCAGTTGTCCCAGCACCATTTGTTAAAGACACTGTCTTTTTTCCATTGGATATTCTTTCCTGCTTTGTCAAAGATTAGTTGACCATACGTTTGTGGGTCTAGCTCTGGGGTTTCTATTCTTTCCATTGGTCTATGTGTCTTTTTTTGTGCCAATACCATGCTGTCTTGATGATTACAGCCTGTAGTAGAGTCTAAAGTCTGGGTTTGTGATGCCTCATGCTTTGGGCTTCTCTTTCAATATTACTTTGGCTATTCGGGGTATTTTGTGGTTCCATACAAATTTTAGGATTGCTTATTCTAGCTTCGAGTAGAATGCTGGTGCAATTTTGATTGGGATTGCATTGAATGTGTATATAGCTTTTGGTAGTATTGATATTTTAACAATATTCTTCTAATCCATGAGCACGGAATGTTTTTCCATTTCTTTATATCTTCTTCAATTTCCTTCATAAGCTTTCTATAGTTTTCAGCATACAGATCTTTTACATCTTTGGTTAGATTTATTCCTAGGTATTTTATGCTTCTTGGTGCAATTGTGAATGGGATTAGTTTCTTTATTTGTCTTTCTGTTGCTTCATTATTAGTGTATAAGGATGCAACTGATTTCTGTACATTCATTTTGTATCCTGCAACTTTGCTGAATTCACGTGTCAGTTCTAGCAGACTTTTGGTGGTGTCTATCAAGATTTCCATGTATAATATGTCATCTAAAAAAGTGAAAGCTTGAAATCATCTTTGCCAATTTTGATGCCTTTGATTTCCTTTTGTTGTCTGCTGATAGTAGCACTTCCAACACTGTGTTAAACAACAGCGGTGAGAGTGGACATCCCTGTCCTGTTCCTAATCGCAGGGGTAAAGCTCTCAGTTTTTCCCCATTGAGGATGGTATTAGCTGTGGGCTTTTCATAAATGGCTTTTATGATGTTTAATTATGTTCCTTCTATCCCGACTTTCTCGAGGTTTTTTATTAAGAAATGATGCTGAATTTTGTCAAATGCTTTTTCTGCATCGATTGACAGGATCATATGATTCTTATCTTTTCTTTAATTAATGTTATGTATCATATTGATTGATTTGCCAATGTTGAGCCAGCCCTGAATCCCAGGAATGAATCTTACTTGATCATGGTGAATAATTCTTTTTATATGCTGTTTAATTCGATTTGCTAGTATCTTATTGAGAATTTTTGCATCCATATTCATCAGGGATATTGGCCTGTAATTCTCTTTTTTTTTTTTTTGCTGGGTCTCTGTCTGGTTTTGGAATCAAAGTAATGCTGGCTTCATAGAATGAGTCTAGAAGTTTTCCTTCCCTTTCCATTTTTTGGAAAAGCTTGAGAAGGGGGGATTCTGTGAGTGAAATTTTCCAATGACCACAAAGTACCAGACACATCACTACAAGCATGAAACCTACAGGCATAACAGTGACTCTAAACCCATATCTTTATATAATAACACTGAATGTAAATGGACTAAATGCTCCAACCAAAAGACATAGGCTATCAGAATGGATTAAAAAAAAAAAGCCAAGACCCATCTATTTGCTGTCTACAAGAGACTCATTTTAGACCTGAGAACACCTTCAGATTGAAAGTGACGGGATGAAGGACTATCTATCATGCTACTGGAAGCGAAAAGAAAGCTGGAGTAGCCATACTTATATCAGACAAACTAGACTTTAAATTAAAGGCTGGAACAAGAGATGAAGAAGGGTATTATGTTATAATTACAGGGTCTATCCGTCAGGACGAGCTAACAATTGTAAATATCTATGCGCTGAATACGGAAGCCCCCAAGTATATAAAACGATTAATCACAAACATAAGCAACCTTATTGATAAGAATGTGGTAATTTCAGGGGACTTTAATACCCCACTTTCAGCAATGGATAGATCATCTAGACACAGGATCAATAAAGAAACAAGGGCCCTGAATGATACATTGGATCAGATGGACTTGACAGATATATTTAGAACTCCGCATCCCAAAACAACAGAATATACTTTTTTCTCGAGTGCACATGGAATATTCTCCAAGATAGAACACTTACTGGGTCAGAAAACATAAGTATACGCCCTTCATAAGTATAAAAGAATTGAGGTCATACCATGCACAGTTTCAGACCAGAATGCTATGAAACTTGAATTCAACGACAGGAAAAAGTCTGGAAAACCTCCAAAAGCATGGAGGTTAAAGAACACCCTACTAAAGAATAAATGGGTCAACCAGGCAATTAGAGAAAAAATTAAAATATATATGGCAAAAAATGAAAATCAAAGGACAACAATGCAAATGCTTTAGGATGCAGCAAAGACAGTCCTGAGAGGAAAATACATTGCAATCCAGGCCTCTCAAGAAACAAGAAAAATTCCACATACAAAATCTAACAGCACACCTAAAGGGAATAGAAGCAGAAGAGCAAAGACACCCCAAACCCAGCAGAAGAAGAGAAATAATAAAGATCAGAGCAAAAATAAACAATATAGAATCTAAAAAAATGGTAGAACAGAGCAATGAAACCAGGAGTTGGGTTTTTGAAAAAATAAACAAATTGATAAATCTCGAGCCAGGCTTTTCAAAAAGAAAGGGAGATGACCCAAGTAGATAAAATCATGAATGAAAATGGAATTATGACAATCAATCCCTGAGAAATACAAGCGATTATCAGGGAATACTGTGAAAAATTATATGCCAAGAAACTGGACAACCTGGAAGAAATGGACCAATTCCTAAGAACCCACACACTTCCAAAACTCAAACAGGAAGAAATAGAAAACTTGAACAGACCTGTAACCAGTGAAGAAATTGAATCAGTTATCAAAAATCTCCCAACAAAAAAGAGTCCAGGACCAGATGGCTTCTCAGTGGAATTGTAAATTTAAACAGAAGTAGTCCAAGTGTTATTTGTATTTCTGTCATTGTATTTGGATCTCATTATAATTTGTGTTAGTCTTAGTCTTCCTAATTCTATAAAAAACAGTTTTCTCAAAGCTGATATCCAAAAATGTTTCTTCTTGTCCTATAGACATCAGATGATGGCAGTGAGTGTTATGAAATTCTTAGGGTGTGTAAAATACTTAAGCCATATATTAAACTATGGAACTCTGAGACTAACAGAAAAGTCCGAGACTGCCTATATCATTGAGGGTTTGTTTTCAGTCTTTTAAATGAGATGTGTTTTAATCAAACACAGGGGTACACATACACACATGCACACACAGACACAATTAGAGTGGTTAAATATTTACATGATACTCACTGAGGGGAAAAAAACATCTTTTCTTTATATGCTAATTAAGCTCCTTGCTCCATCCTCCAACAAAGCTGCCTCTTGGTCCTTTCATTTTTGTGACTCCCTAACAGGGGTCTTTTAGGCTAATAAGAAGAATTTCATCCCTGTTCTCTTCCTCTTCCTTTTTCTACTCCCATTTCTTCTTCCCCCCTCCTCTTCCTTTTACTCATTATCACCAAGAAGGCTTATTACATGGCAGTTTGGAGGTGCGAAATGTAACAGAGCCACCACATCAAATATAAGACAACCAATCAAACATTCCTAGAAACCTATCATCTAAAAAGGAGGCAAAAAGAAGCACTGAAATAATACTGCGTTTATAGTTTTCGAAAGCTAAAATACACAGACACAGACACAGACACAGACACACACACACACACATCTAAAAAGCTGGAAAGAAATATACTAACACTGATTATTTATATGATTATGATGCTAACCAGTAAACTGTTAAGCCTGGAATATAACAAATTCTCTGTAAAAATAAAAATCTTTAAGTTATATGTCATCTGTATTGAAATGTGGACAAGAAAAAACTAGCTGTTTTCCCCACCCTAGGCAATTTTTTAATGCTATATGGCATTCCATCTTGTTAATACATTATCACATCTTTAACCCTTTCCCTAGTGCTGAGTCACTGAGTATTTCCAGTTTATTCAGAATATCAAGGCAAATGTTTTGCTTTCAGTAATAGTACTTCACATTTGAGTATCTTTGGTTTACCTCCAAAAGAACGTGCATGGAGAAAGGGTAATTTGCAATTCAATAGCAGTACTCTGAAATATTGATAATCCAGGTGTATAGTATTAATTAGTCATATATCTAATTGTACACTGGTCACTATATGCCCTTGCTTACCCCCACCCCATTCCATCTCATCTCATTCTTCCCCAGGAAATGTCAGAATTGGTCCAATTTTGAAAATCCAGAAATAGAAAATAAAAAAAATGTGTAAGGAGTGACATCACCTAAAGTTCTTCCTTATTGATATTTTAGTATTTTACCCTTTTCTCTTTTGTTTGTGTATTTGAATATAAAAACCCTGTGTTTTGTTTTTGCATGTGTGCTTACTATGGAAGGAAAATAATGAGGTGAATGAGCTGAGGGCATTCTCTTTTGTGTTTTTTTTTTGTTGTTGTTATTGTTTTTGTTGGTAATTACAGCTGACATTATAGCTACAAACTTTGAGATCTTTTTGGAATTTTTTAAAACTGTAAATTGTGTTAAACATAGATAAAGCATAGATGTTATCGAAAATATTTTTTAAGTTTGTAGAGAGAGAGAGAATCCCATGTAGGCTTCACACCGTCATCACAGAGCTTGACTGTGGGGCTTGAGCCTATGAACCAGGAGATCATGACCTAAGCTGAAATCAAGAGTTAGACGCTCAACCGACTGAGCCACCCAGGTGCTCCTCGAAAAGATTTTTGAACAACACTCTGTTAGTGGTCATCCGTATTAGATCTATTAATCTTACATATAAAAGAGGCAGTCTGGTAGTCTCAGAATAAAATTGTTCAAATGTATTTGACAGTGCATTCCACCTACCATTCCAGTGCTGTAAACTTTTTCAAGAAATGCAAAGGTAGTGAATTCTCTAAGCATATGAATACCTGCTTTTATCAGGTTACTATTAGTTTATAGCCATGGAAAATTACCAAAACTGGTAATAGACATATCTGTTTAGAGATTGTTTTTCTTGGAAAAAGTAAAGCAAGATTACCCCCCTTCCAGCCTTCTCAGTGACTGAGCTTTATTCTGCTTGCACAAGTTATGTCTTCATCTCTTTGTTATACAAAATTAAGTTATTCCACCTAAAATACATTTGATTTACAATTTGAGAAATTACTAATGTAAACATAAACATTTGTAGCAAATCCACATTTATTGTAATTAACTGGTAGCTTGTTTATAGGCTCCATGTACTTCTGCAAAGTTGGGTTAAAGTGTGCATTCTTTTCTGTAATGTTCCTGTCTTTCATGGAAATTAGTTATACAATTAGTTAAGACTTTTTCTCATGCTTATTCCAAAATAAAATTAATACAAATGTTAAAAACTGTTTCTTCTCAGGGTATTGCAGTAAAGGATATGGTCTTGCCCCTTCAAGTGCCAGGTGGAGGATTTGTTTGGAAGGTATTAATTGTTTTAATTAATTTGTTTAATTAATTGTTTTAATTAATTAGAAGGTATTAATGTTTTAATTTCTCTTAAAATCAGAGGGAAAATCAGAAGGAAAAATGAATATAATGGTAATAATGTATACATAAGAATTAATCTAGCCTGGATTATATTTGTTTTATACCAAAAGTGACGTAAAATATTTATTTATGTATATATGCACGCCATAGAGAAAAGGGCCGAAGAAGGTAAAGCTGCCTAGATTCCATGAAACTCATAATGAGAAGGGGGTGAAAGAATGAGGACATAGAGTGGCTGAGGGGGATGGTGATGTGACAAAGGAGAAAAAAGAGGGAGGGGAGGAAGGAAAGAGGGACAAGCAGAGATGGGTTTATCAGGGAAAGGGGAATGGATGGCCTCTAGTCTCTAAGAGACAGTGAATGGCCTGACTGGCAGGGGGGAGAGGGGTAATAGAATGCTGGAGAGGAAAGGGTGGGACCAAAGCCCAGTTGGGGCCTGACTTGGGAGACAAGGGTTGGAGCTTGATTAGGGAGGAAAAAAAAGAGAGAGTCGGGGAGAGAAGATGGAAAAGGAGAATTAAAAAGATGGGTGAGAGGTCTGGAGAACAGAGAAGCAAAGGATGAAAGGGTGAAGCTTTATTAAAGTTGACAGAGCATTTCTTGGTTAGAGGTTACTGAATTTCAGGTTTTATAGTTTTGATACATTTTCTAAAAGTAGTATCCTGTCCAGTAAGAGGAATCCAAAGAGGAAACTAGAGGAGCATTGGCCTGTTGTAAGTCACCTTTAATCATGTTCTTTCATTGCCAAAATAGAGATATATATGAATTAATTAATTATTTTTCATTCAACAAACATATTATACTATTTCTATGCACCAGACATTGTTCTAAGCACTTAACATAGCTGTAGTATTTATGTATAATTTATTGATATTGATTGACTAATATTAATTTTATAATTGATAATATAGTCATTTTCTTTGTTTTTATTTAAATTCCAGTTAGTTAACATACAGTGTTATATTAGTTTTAGGTGTATAATATGATTCAACACTTCCATATAACTCCTGATGCTCATGACAAGTGCAGTCCTTAATCCCCATAACCTATTTAACACATCCTGCCACCCACCTCCTCTCTAGTAACCATCAGTTTGTTTTCTATACTTAAGAGTCTGTTTCTTAGTTTGCCTCTCTCTCTTTTTTTCCCCTATTCTCATTTGTTTTGTGTCTTAAATTCCACATGTGAGTGAAATCATATGGTATTTGTCTTTTTCTGGCTTATTTCACTTAGCATAATACACTCTAGCTCCATCCACATTGTTGCAAATGGCAAGATTTCATTCTTTTTTATGAGTGATATTCCATTGTGTGTGTTTATATATACATATATATATATATCTGTGTGTGTATATATGTGTATATATATATATGTATGTGTGTGTATGCATATACACACACCACGTCTTTATCCAGTCATCAGTTGATAGACATTTGGGCTCTTTCCATAATTTGCCTATTGTAGGTAATGCTGCCACTAATATTGGGTGCATGTATCCCTTCAAATTAGTATTTTTGTATTCTTTGGCTAAGTACCTAGTAGTGCAATTGCTGGATCATAGGGTAGTTCTATTTTTAACTTTCTGAGGAACCTCCATACTGTTTTCCAAAGTGGCTGCACCAGTTTGCATAAAAGTAGTAAATGCAAGAGACGAGGCTCAAACAAGGCAGAATTAATTATAATATCAACTAACACTTCCCTCCAAACCCCATTTTAACTGCTAACAAGCAAATATTTTTGTATTCTTTTTTCCCAAAAAGAAACCATTATAGCATTAATGTTTTCCTATATTTAAAATTTGTTTAATGTTTTCATTTATTTATTCTTGAGAGAGATTGAGAGGAGAGAGATTGAGAGGAGAGAGAGAGAGAGCATGAGCAGGGGGTTGGGGCAGAGAGAGAGGGAGACACAGAATCTGAAGCAGGCTCCAGTCTCTGAGCTGTCAGCAAAGAGCCCGATGCAGTGCTCAAACTCACGAACCCCGCAAGATCATGACCTGAGCTGAAGTCGGATGCTTAACCAACTGAGCCACCCAGTGCGCCCCTCCTATATTTTAATTTACATTTTTAAAGCACATTTAAGGCATGCCTGTGTGGCTCAGTTGGTTAAGCGGTTAAGCATCTGACTCCTCATTTTGGCTCAGGTTCATGAGATTGAGCCCTACATCAGGCTCTGCACTGACAACATGCAGCCTGCTTGGGATTCTCCCTCTCCCTCTCTCTCTGCCCCTCCCCTGCTCTCTCTTTCTCTATTAAAATAAATAAGTAGTTTAAAAGTAAATAAATAAAAACGTACTTAAAATTTTATGGAAGTATAATTAACATATTAGTTTCAGGTGTGCTGTATGATTTAATACTTCTGTATATTACTCAGTGCTCATCAGAAGTATAATCTTAGTCCCCTTTATCTATTTCATCCATTCCCCCCCCCCCACCTCCACTCTGGCAACTACCAGTTCTCTGTATTTGAGTCTTTTTTTATCTGTGTTTCTTTTATTGTTTTGCTTCTTAAATTCCACATATGAGTGAAGTCATGTGGTATTTTTCTTTATTTAATCTCACTTATTTTACTTATCATAATACCCTCTAGGTCCATCCATATTGTTTCAAATGGAAATATTTCATTCTTTTCTAAGGCTGAATAACATTCCATTACACACACACACACACACACACACACCACATCTTTATCCATTCATTTATTGATGGACATTTGGGTTGCTTCCATATCTTGACTATTGTAAATAATACTTGAATAAACATAGGGGTCATGTATCTTTTTGAATGAGTGTTTTTGTTTTCTTTGGGTAAATACCCAGTGGTGGAATTACTGGATCATATGGTGATTCTATTTTTAATTTTTTGGGGAACCTTCATATACTGTTCTCTGCAGTGGCTACACTAATTTGCATTCCCACCAACAGTACACCAGGGCTCCTTTTTTCCCACATCCTCACCAACACTTGTGATTTCTAAAAAAGTATAATTATTAATGATCATGTAGTATTCCAATGCATGGGAACACAATCTAACTATTATTTTAATGTTTATTATTAGTTTCTAATTTATATATTTAAATAGACAAATGTTCTTTTTATTATTAAGACTTTTCATTAAGGTTTATTTTTTTAAGTTTTAACCTCCAAGGCTTAGGCAAACTTTATGAAGAGATAAATGGCAAGTTAGAAACAGGAGTCATATCAGTGATTAGCCTGGGTTTCAATGACAAATATAGTCACTAGAATGTAACCTGGTCATTATCAAATGTACTTATAAACCTTAGAGATGGTATTTTTCTACTCAACATGTATAACAACTTTGCCTTCTCCCTGCAGCAAAAAAATATATTTTTTACACATTTTTTGAACATGCAAGAACTTGAGGAATAGAGCTCTCTTGAGCTGTTAGGAGGATGATAAACTTCAGGCCACCGAAAAAATGTTTGGAAGGTCTAGTTCAAATATACCAATGGTAAGTATTAAATAAACTTAGCTATAGGAGTAAGACCAAAACAAACATATGTATTATGGTTAAACACTAAACCATTTAAATGTTAAGATCACTGCAATGTAGAAATAATGGAACTAGCAAAAGTTGGGACTAGAAGGGGAATTTCTTCTTTTATAACTGGGGATCAAAATATCTGGCAAGGTAAGGTGCTAGGCAAAGTGTAGACGCTCAACAAATATTTGTTAAATATATTAATCAATATCTGTTATAGTAAGTGTGAATGCTATAACTCATCTAGGAATTTATCTTACAAAAAACTTTTGCAAAATGGCATGCTTAAGGATACTTATTGTAGCATTATTATACCAAAATAATGGGGAAATTTTCAAGTCCATTGGTAAGAGATTGTTTTATAAATTATGGCCCATCTATACAATAGATGTTATTAAACACTATGAGATGGCTATATGTTCATAACAATGAAGAGCAGTCATTTACTGAAAGAATATTCAATAGAAAGATAAAAAAGTGCTGATTGCCTATTGTGCCTCTGGCACATAGGTTTTAAATGAACTTTAAATATATAAGATGATGGACCAATTGTCAAATTTTCATGGCCTTAATGATTACTGTGATTTAAGTTACAGTTATACATGGGGATACCACTAAATTTAAACGAAGTTACCTCCTATACTCTTAGAGGAAATTCCAAACATAAAATATAATACAGTTATGCCTCATCTTAACAACTGAAACAATCACCTTGCCTAAATTCCCAATAGTCATAGCACCCACTGACTTAAGATATACCACAGCAGGCATTGATGCTCTGATCCAAAGAACAATAAATTAAAATTTAAGTCTTTGCCATTTAAAATAAACTTGAGCAAATGGGACCCTGTGAAACTTTCCCTGGGTTAAAATAGCTAATATGTCCCAATGTAGATTAAGACAAATTATATAAAAATTAAGACCCATTATATGACTTAAGGAAGAGGCCATTATTTCTACTATCTTCCCATTTAATATCCTAATTTGGCCAGTGCCTAAAGCAGAAAAAAATATATCACTAAACAGTAATTCTTGCAACCTTAATGCTATGGCACTCCTGATTAAAGCTACCTATGTCTGATATTATTAAAATTACTGACTTCACAAGTAAAAAAAAAAACTGGAAACCATCTTGCTTTTGTAGGTTTTATTAATATATTCTACTTAGTGCCTATTTCAGTATGCTGTCACAGTTTGCCTTCAGTTTTAAAAAAAAACACAATGCACATTTACTCAAGTATCCATGAGGAACCTCAACAGCCCTCCCATGCCACATAATATTGTCAGGCAAGATATTAATCTTATCCAAATTTCCCCAAGAGCACAGATAAGACTGTTTATTGAGACATCCTCTGAGAAAATTCATTTGATACATATATTCATAACATACCAACATTCATAAAGGAGCCCACAGAAAAAAAACATGAGCCACTGCTTCACATAGAATATAAGGCCCCACAACCTCAGTAAAATTTCTTGGTAATATTTGGATAGTTTAGGGCTGCTCCAACCCTGAAACTGTCAAGAAACAGCTATACACAAAGTGTTAAAACAAGTCCAAAAGCTTTTAGGACATTTGGTTTCTGGAGGTAATATATTCCTTATGTAAAAATTTTACTTAAACCCATTAATGTTGTTACAAATCAGCCCACTTTAATAGATTTGATCCCCTGTAACAGAAGTTTCTATTTTGTCCAAATTATAATATAATAAGAACTTTCATCAGTTCCCACAGAGCTTTTTTCTCTACAGAGGCTTTAACAATCTCCTGTCATGCCTCTTGGAGTCTCTGGACCACCTATGATAGCCACAAGTTTCCTGTGGGTGTCTGGTGCAAAAAACTGATTTTCTTGTCCCTATACTACACACCGTTATCATGAAAACTGCTGGCTTCATAGTGAGCCCTTTGGAAAATGTGGCTCTCACAGGCCTGAACCTGTAACCCCCTGTACTTAGCTGGCCATTATGCCTTGAATCATAGAGACAGGACTTGTGGCTTGCCACAGTCACAGAGGCCCTCTTATTGAAGTAAAGTGATAACTTAAAGAGCCAGACCTGGACCCTCTAGCATATCACACCTACAGGATGAAGTAGCTTCCCCTACCTTTAGTCCTTTACCAAATGTAATGGTTTCAGAGGAGGTCACTCCTCTCTCAGACCCATTGGTAACCTGGGAGCCCTTTGGGAAAAACAAATTATGATTAGAAAAAAGATTCCAGATAGCATTACTACCATCACATGTGAGGGGGCTTGCCTGAGAGCTGCTACTATATATCCAAGTGTGAGCACAGTTGGCTGAACTTCAGCCATTTTAGCAGTAGAAGTAGGCCCTACTTGCTCATTATTAGGAGACTCTTCAGCCACTGACAATTTTTGAGCCATCTGGTTTGAACAATGACAACAAAAAAGTTTCTTGTCCAAGATTTCCCTCTTTGGGATAAAATACTCTGCAAATTTCTTGCCTCACCGATACCCAAAGATATAATTCAAGGTCATATATTTATCTACATATATGTATTAGTTTGCTTAGGCTTCCATGACAAAATACAACAGACTGGGTAGCTTAAACAAAATATATTTATTTTTTTACAGTTCTGGAGGCTTGAAGTCCAAGATCCAGGTGCCATCAAGGTTGGTTTTTGAAGAAGATTCTTTCCTTGGTTTGCAAACAGCTACCCCCTCACTGTGTTATCACATGGCCATTTTTTAAAACCTATCTATCACTTCAAATAGTTCCTTTTATATGTGTGTGGTGAGAACAGTAGCCAAGATATGCAAACCATCCAAGTGTTTGTTGACAGATGAATGGATGAAGAAAATGTGGCATATATATCTATGCATGTATATATACACACACACACACACACAAAATTGAATATTAGTCAAACTTAAAAATAGAGGGAAATCACATGTCCTTTGCTCTGTACATGTGCACATCTGGTGTGTTTTCCTCTTATAAGAACACCAAACCTATGAAATTAGGGCTCCAGCAGTGTGACTTTTTTTTTAACTTTAAATACCATACCTTTAAAGGCCCTATTTCCAAATATAGTCACATTACTGTTTAGACTTCAACATATAAATTTGGAGGATACATAAGTCAGTCCCTAACAATATATAAAAGCTACCATACAAAGTCATACACGCACACACACACACACACACACCCCTTATGTCCTTTGACATTCCAGACAAGACCAAGACCCTCACTTCACTTAAAATACACAACACCAGGTCCTTGAATAGGCATCCAATTGAACTTCCATCTTCCTTTTCAGCTTAAGGCCACAAACCCCTTAGAGTGCCAAAAACAAATTAAAATTTAATTAAATAGAACATGACACATTCCAGTCAACAGTAAAATATCAAAAGCAAATTTTAATAAGGAACATGATCACATTTTTGTTGTTTTACTATTGAGAGCTTCCAGGCCTCATACCTCCCCATTTACCTCCTGCTTCATATCTGCATAAACAGAACCTGATTGTTCTACACCTTGGTGCCTATGGGTAAATTCACACCATGCAAACTCCTGATCCATGTGTGGAAACCCTCATTTGGCACCACTCCATACACACAATAAACACAATAATTTCCCCCTTCCTTTACTAAAAGTCATTCTGAACCAGTTAGGTATCTGCCCCTCTGTCATCAAAAAGGCCCATTGTATGAGTAACAAACCCATTATACGTGCTTGGTGTGTTTATTTTGTCATTAATGTTGACATTCAAACCAATAGGTTAGGTAGCTGGAGATTGATCTTGTTCTCCAGGGTAGCTATGAGACACTCAGTAACGTGGCTTTACATAAATAAGAAATGAGAAGGGGAGTTAGGATAGTGGAGAAGTAGGGGAGCCAGGACTTCCCTCGTCCCTCAAACATAGCTGTATTGGGGTCAGAAAACTTGGAACACCCAGGAAATCTATCTGCAGAGTGACAGAAAAATCTCCACAGATAGAGGGAGACAGCTTTGCAGGACAGAGGTGCATATATGTGAATTGGGGGAGATAAAACATCAGTGTAAGCATGGAAGGGAGGGATCCCCTTCTGTGGAGAGACAAAAGGGAGAGAAAAAGAAGCTGTGGATTGCAGTATTGTGATAGGACAAGAGAAAAACCTCTCCAGACTATGGATTGAGGAACAAGAAATATGGACAATGCCAGTCTCTTCTTTGCCAACACCCTTAGGAGCTGAAGATCAGAGTTTTCAAAAGTGCGTGACTTTCTCCAGACTGAAGCTTCAGCCTTGTGCATGCACCTGGAAGGGAGGGAAGCCAGCCCTGGGGCGCAGTGGTGATCTCAAGGATGCACTGAGAGAGAAGAGTCCCCACACTTGAGTATTGTGGGAAGAGGGTATACTGGCCCCCAAGGACAAAAGACCCTGCAGATGCCAGCCATATAGGCAGGGAAGACTGGCACTATCCCAGAACCAGATGTGCTCTGTCCAGGATCCTTTAAGACATCGGGTTTTGAATCCCAGCCGACCTCCTCAGAGGCATAGGAGACTGGATCAGGGCAAGCCACCCACCCACACTACTCTGTGAGGGCTGCCTGAACAGCATGGTTTGAGACACCCTATCTCAGGAAGAGAGCTTGGGGTTTTGCCATTTTTCTCCCCATCATCAACACTGTGGGGCTTCAGGGAACAGGACAGTGGCTCCCAGTGGAGGTGGGACCTGCTTACACCAAACCCTGCCCCCCCATGCCTGGCAACTGCTTATCTACTGGGGCAAGACTGACACTGACAGAACAAGATGGCCTGTCCAGACAAGGATATCCACCAGTCTCAGGCACCAACAGACAACTGTTGTGTGGTTTTGTCCCCTGCCCTTTCCTTTCCTCCAGGAAAATCAACAAATCAAAGCACACCTGGTGGAAGGTCTAAATAATTTACCATTTTGAGTAAAGAGGAGCTTTGTAGAAGACTGACCAGTGGGATAAAGCAGCCAAATATGCAACAACAGAGGGCACACAACACACTCCAAAAACACTTCCTGAAGTGACAGGCCCTGGACAGTGCATGACCCTTTTTTAATATAGTAGTTCTCACAAGTGTAAGACACATAACAAGCTCTTACAAGACATAAAAGACAGAAACTTAGCCAGAATGACAAAATGGAAGAATTCTTCTCAAAAGAAATTCCAGGAGGAAATAACAACCAAAGAATTGCTCAAAATAGATATAAACAATATATCTGATCAAGAATTTAAAATAACAGTCATAAGACTTATGTCTGGGCTTGAAAAAAAATCATAGAAGACAGTAGAGAATCTATTGCTACACAGATCAAAGACCTAAGAACTAGTCACGATGAATTAAGAAATTCTATAAATGAGATGCAAAGTAAACTAGATGCAATAACAGTGAGGATGGAAGAAGCAGAGGAGATAATAGGCAAAATAGAAGATAAAATTATGGAAAATGATGTAGCCAATAAAAGAGGGAAAGGACATTACTACACCATGAGGGGAGAATTAGAGAGCTAAGTGATTCCATGAAATGACATAATATCCATATCATAGGAGTTCCAGAAGAAGAAGAGAGAAAGGGCAGAAGGTTTATTTGAACAAATTACAGCTGAGAACTTCCTTAATCTGGGAAAGGAATCAGATATCCAAATCCAGGAGGCACAGAGAAATCCCTACAGATTTAAGAATAGGTCTTCACCACAGCATATCATAGTGAAACTGGCAAAATACAAAGATAAAAAGAGAATTCTGAAAGCATTTAGGGACAAATAGGCCTTACCTACAAGGGTAGACACATAAAGGTAGTAGCAGACTTGTCCACTGAAACTTGGCAGGCCAGAAGAGAGTGGCAGGAAATATTCAATGTGATGAATAGGAAAACTGTGCAGTCAAGAATCCTTTATCCAGCAAGACTGTCATTCAGAATAGAAGGAGAGATAATGGCTTTCCCAGACAAACAAAAACAAAAGGAGTTCATGACTACTAAACCAGCCCTGCAGGAAATTCTAAGGGAGACTCTGTGAGTGGAAAGCAGCAAAGACTACAAAAGAAATTACCGGAGAAATTACCATAATCATGAAACCTACAGATAACATAATGACACTAAATCCATATCTTTCAATAATTACTCCAAATGTAAACAGACCAAATGCCCTGATACCAAAACATAAGGTATCAGAATGGATTAAAAAAAAACAAGATCCATCTATATGCTGCCTACAAGAAACTAATTTTATTTTATTTTTTTAATGTTTTTTTTTAATTTATTTTTGAGACAGAGATAGAGCATGAGCAGGGGAGGGGCAGAGAGAGAGGGAGACACAGAACCTGAAGCAGGCCCCAGGCTCTGAGCTGTCAGCACAGAGCCCGACGTGGGGCTCAAACTCATGGACTGTGAGATCATGACCTGAGCTGAAGTCATACATTTAACCAACTGAGCCATCCAGGCACCCAAAAAAACTCATTTTAGACCTGAGGACACCTGCAGATTTAAAGTGGGGATGGAGAGCCATCTATCATGCACTGGATGGCAAAAGAAAACTGATTAGCCCAGACTTATATCAGACAAACTAGATTTTAAAATAAAGACTGTAACAAGAGGTGAAGGGCATTATATCATAATTAAGGGGTCTGTCCATCAAGAAGAGCTAACAATTGTAAATGCGCTCCCAACGTGAGTCACCCAAATATGTAAGCCAAGTAATCACAAACAAATAAATATATAGATAACAATATCGTGATTGTAGGGGGCTTCAATAGTCCACTTACAACAATGGATAGATCATCTAGGCAGAAAATCAGTAAGGAAACAATGGCTCTGAATGACACATTGGACCAGATGGTTTTAACAGCTGTATTCAGAACTTTCCATCCTAAAGGAGCAGAATACACATTCTTCTAGAGTGAACATGGAACATTCTCCAAAATAGATCACATACTGTGTCACAAAACAGCCCTCAACAGTTCCAAAAAGATCAAGATCATACCATGCATATTTTCAGATCACAACACTATGAAACTTGAAGCCAACCATAAGAAAAAATTTGGAAAGCCCCAAAATACATGGAGGTTAAAGAACATCCTACTAAAGAATAAATGGCTCAACCAGGAAATTAAAGAAGAAATTTAGAAAAATACATGGAACAAAAGGAAGTGAAAACACAACACTCCAAACCATTTGGGATGCAGCAAAGGCAGTCCTAAGAGGAAAATACATTGCAATTCAGGACTATATCAAGAAGCAAGAAAGGTCTGAAATACATAACCTAACCTCACTCCTAAAGGAACTAGAAAGGCAGCAGCAAAGAAAGCCCAAAGCCAGCAGCAGCAGAAAAATAATAAAGATTACAGAAAAAATAAATAATATAGAATCCAAATAAACAGTAGAACAGATCAATGAATCTAATAGCTGTTTTTTTGATAAAGCCCTAGACTGACTTCTCAAAACAAAAAGAGTGATGACCCAAATAGATTAAAAAAAAAAAACATGAAGGAAAGAGGAGAGATCACAACCAACATCACAGAAATAAAGTTATCAGAGAATCCTATGAAAAATTATATGCCAACAAACTGGACAATCTGGAAGAAATAGGCAAATTCCTAGACATTCAAACACTACCAAAACTCAAATGGGAAGAAATAGAAAATTTGAACAGACCCATAACCAGTGAAGAATTGAATAGATTATCAAAAATCTCCCAACAAATGGAAGTCCTGGGACAGATAGCTTCCCAGAGGAATTCTACCAGGAATTTAAAACAGAGTTAATACCTACTCTTTTTAAGCTGTTCCAAAAAATAGAAACAGAAGGAAAGCTTCCAGACTCATTCTATTAAATCAGCATTACCTTGATTCCCAAACCAAAGACCCCACTAAAAGAGAGAATTACAGGCCAATAACCCTAACATGGATGCAAAATTCTCAACAAGATACTAGCAAATCGAATTCAACAGTATATTAAAAGAATTATTCACCATGATCAAGTGGGATTCATTCCTGGGCTGCAGGGCTGGTTCACTATTCGCAAATCAATCAATGTGACACACCACATTAATAAAAGAAAAGATAAGAACCATATGATCCTCTCAATAGATGAAGAAAAAACATTTGACAAAATACAGCATCCTTTCTTAATAAAAACTCTCAAAAAATTTGGGATAGAAGGAACATAAATGAACGTCATTAAAGCCATATATGAAAGGTCTGCAGCTAATATCCTCAATGTGGAAAAACTGAGAGCTTTCCCAGAAACACAACAGGATGTCCACTCTCACTACTGTTGTTCAGCATAGTACTGGAAGTCCTAGCCTCAGCAACCAGACAACTAAACTAAATAAAAGGCATCCAAATTGGCAAAGAAGAAGTCAAACTTTCCCTCTTCTCAGATGATGTGATACTCTACATTGGAAACCCAAAAGATTCCACCAAAAAATTGCTAGAGCTGATACATGAATTCAGCAAAGTTGCAGGATATAAAATCAATGCACAGAATTCAGTTGCATTTCTACACACCAATAATGAAGCAACAGAAATAGATATCAAGGAGCTGTTACCATTTACAATTGCTCAGAGAACCAGAAAATACCTGGGAATAAACCTTACGAAAGAAGTAAAAGATCTGTATGCTGAAAATAATAGAAAGCTTATGAAAGAAATTGAAGAAGACACAAAGAAATGGAAAAACATTCCATGTTCATGAAGCAGAAGAATAAATACTGCTAAAATGTAGATACTACCCAAAGCAATCTACACATTCAAATAAATCCAACAAAAATAGCACTAACATTATTCAAGAATTAGAATAAACAATCCTAAAATTCTATTCTGTGAATAGACAATGTAATGTTGAAAAAGAAAACCAAAGCTGAGGTATCAAAATCCTGGACTTTAGCCCGTATTACAAAGCTGTAATAATCAAGACAGTATGGTCCTGGTACAAAAACAGACACATAGACCAATGGAATAGAATAGAGAACCCAGAAATGGATCCACGAATATATGGCTAACTAATCTTCAACAAAACAGGAAAGAGTATCCATTGGAAAAAAAGTCTCTTTAGCAAATGGTGCTGGGACAACTGGACAGCAACATGAAGAAGAGTGAACCTGGACAACTTTCTTACAACATACACAAAAATAAATACAAAGTGGATGAAAGACCTAAATGTGAGACAGGAAACCATCAAAATCTGTGGCCGTGCACTGAAGAAAAAGTTCTCAGACACTAGACTGAGCCGATGTGCAAGGCTGCCTCTGCAAGAGAGCAGCAGCAGCAGTAGTCTGCACATAGCCTTTATTTCATGTTTTATTAGATATCAAAGAATATTAAAGCATGGAAAGAGAACACAAAGAATCTTTACACATTAACAAAACATACATCTGGTAATTACATGAAGGCATGCAGGGAGTACATATAGTATCAAGGAGTGTCAGGGAATTACAGTGGGTTTTGTATCTTAACTATCTTCTGGGGGATCATGGGGCTCTGTATCTCATAATGCTATTGTGTTCAACAACCTTGTGACCAGAGCATTGCTGACATTTCTGATATTACCTAATTCACCCTTCAGGACTTACAATACACTTGTTATAAATAACTCCACAAAAATCCTACTGGAGAAAACAGGCAGCAACCTCTTTGAACTCAGCCACAGCAACTCCTTACTTGACATGTCTCTGAAGGCAAGGGAAATAAAGGCAAAAATCAACTTTGGGACTTCATCAAGATAAAAAGCTGTACAGCAAAGGAAACAACCAACAAAGCTAAAAGGCAACTGACAAAATGGGAGAAGATATTTTCAAATGACATATTAAATGAAAGGCTTGTATCAAAAATCTATAAAGAATTTTCCAAACTCAACACCTAAAAACCAAATAATCCAGTGAAGAAATGGAAAGAAGACATGAATAGACACTTTTCCAAAGAAGACATCCAGATGGCCAACAGACTCATGAAAAGATGCTCAACATTGCTCATCAGGGAAATATAAATGAAAACCACATTGAGATACTACCTCACACCAGTCAGAAAGACTAAATTTAACAACCCAGGAAGGAAGAGATGTTGGTGAAGATGTGGAGAAATGGAAACTCTCTTACACTGTCGGTGGAAATGCAAACTGGTGCAGCTACTCTGGAAAACAGAGTAGAGGTTACTCAAAAAATTAAAAATAGAATTATCCTATGACTCAGGAATTGCACTACTAGGAGTTTACCCAGAGATATAGGAGTGCTGATTCCAAAGGGCACATGCACCCCAATGTTTATAGTGCCCTTGATGTTTATAGTGCACTAGAGCCAAATTATGGAAAGAGCCCAAATGTCCACCAACTGATGAATGCATAAAGAAGACGTGGTATATATACGCAAGGGAATACACAAGGGAATACGATCAGCGATGAAAAAAAATGAAATCTTGCCATTTGCAACAATGTGGATGGAACTGGACGGTATTATGCTACACGAAATAAGTCAAAGATAGATATATGATTTCACTCATATATGGAATTTGAGAAACTTAACAGATGACCATAGGGGAAGGGAAGGAAAAACAAGATACAAATAGAGAGGAAGAGACCCTTAAGTGCAGAGAACAAACTGAGGGTTGATGGGGTGGAGGGTTGGGGGGTTGGGGAATGTGGCTGATAGGCTTTGAGGAGGGCATTTGTTGGGATGAGCACTGGGTGCTGTACATTATGCTGTACATAATGAATCATGGGAATCTACTCCTGGAGCTAAGAATACAGTGTATGTTAGCTAACTTGACAGCAAAACAAACAAACAACTAGATAAATAAATAAACAAATAAATGTGTTTGAGAAAGAATAAATTAAATAAATAAAATGAAAAAAATTAAGAAATGACCATCAGTGAAGGAATAAATGAAGGAAAAAAGCTTTAATTTTGTATTTCTAATCTAAAAACTTTTAAAAAATATTAATAAATAGAAACAATGATGATAGTATATGGATAAATAAAATGAATGACAACAATATCACAAGGGACAATAGAATTATAGTGTTATTTGAAGGAGGATTTGAGTTATTTAAGATACTTATTGTAAACTCCAATGCAGACCACTAAAAATGATTTTAAAGTATAAATTATACACCAAGAGAAGATAAAATGGAATCATATAAAATGTGCAATTAAAAGCAGATAGAATAAAAACGAATAAATCCAATGAATAAAAAACAGATACATGATTGATTTTTAAAAAATTTTTATGTATGTATATATGTATGTATGTATGTATGTGTGTGTGTATGCATGTATTTGATTTATATCCAAGTTAGCATATAGTGGAATGATGATTTCAGGAGTAGATTCCAGTGATTCATCCCCTATGTATAACACCAAGTGCTCATCCCAACAAGTGTCTTTCTTAATGCCCCTTACCCATTTAGCCCATCCCTCATCCCAACCCCTCCAGCAATCTTCAGTTTGTTCTCTGTACTTAAGAGTTTTGTCCTCCTCCTTGTTTTTATATTATTTTTGCTTTCCTTCCCTTATGTTCATCTGTTTTGTATCTTAAATTCCTCATATGAGTGAAGTTATATGATATTTGTCTTTCTATAACTGACTAATTTCGCTTAGCATAATACTCTTTAGTTCCATCCATGTGGTTGCAAATGGCAAGATTTCATTCTTTTTGATTGCCGAGTAATACTCCACTGTATATATATACCACATCTTCTTTGCTCATTCATCCATCACTGGACATTTGGGCTCTTTCCATACTTTGGCTATTGTTGATAGTGCTGCTATAAACACTGGGGTGCACGTGCCCCTTCGAAACAGCACACCTGTGTCCCTTGGATAAATACCTAGTAGTGCAATTGCTGGGTCATAAGGTAGTTCTATTTTTAATTTTTTGAGGAACCTCCATACTGTTTTCCAGAGTGGCTGCACCAGTTTGCATTCCCATCAGCAGTGTAAAAAAAAAAAAAAAAAAAAAAAAAGAGTATCCTGTTTCTCTGGATCCTCGCCAACATCTGTTGCTGCCTGAGTTGTTAATTTTAGCCATTCTGACTGTGTGAGGTGGTATCTCATTGTGATTTTAATTTGTATTTCCTTGATGATGAGTAATATTGAACATTTTTTTTCATGTGTCTGTTAGCCATCTGGATGTTTTCTTTGGGGAAGTGTCTATTCATGTCTTTTGCCCATTTCTTCACTGGGTTATTTGTTTTACTGGGTGTTGAGTTTGATAAGTTCTTTATAGATTTTGGATACTAACCCTTTATCTGATATGTCATTTGCAAATATTTTCTCCCATTCCTTTGGTTTTCTTTTAGTTTTGCTGATTTTTGCCTTTGCTGTGCAGAAGCTTTTTTTATTTTCATGAGGTCCCAATAGTTTATTTTTGCTTTTGTTTTTCTTGCCTCCAGAGACATGTTGAGTAAGAAGTTGCTGTTGCTGAAGTGAAAGAGGTTTTTGCCTGCTTTCTTCTCTAGGATTTTGATGGCTTCCTGTCTTTTATTTAGGTCTTTCATCCATTTTGAGTTTTTTTGTGTGTGTACCAGCATGATTGATTTTATCCCAACAATGGCAATAATCACTAAATTTGAACAGTCTAAACAAACTAAGAGAAAGACATTGTCAACTTGAACACAAAAGAATAAGCCTCAACTATATTCTGTCTCAAAGAAATCCATTTTAAATTCACTCAGGTAGATTAAAAGTAAATGGATGGAATGAAAGGCATCCAAACTGCAGAGTAAGAAGAAAATTGTCTGTCTGTAGATGATATGGTCTTATATGTAGAAACCCTTAAAAATTACACACACACACACACACACACACACACTTGATAGAATTAATAAATGAAATCAGCAAGAGTAGTAGGATAAAAAGTCAACACACACACAAAACAATGATTTGCTTTTCTGTGTTCTAATAATGAACAATATGAAAAGGAAATTATGAAAATAATTCCAATTGAAAGATTTAATATTATTAAGATGTCAATACTACCCTAAAGGATCTACAGATTATATGCAATTCTTAAAATCTCAATGATGTTCTTTGCAGAAATAGAAAATCGATCCTAAAATTCATGTAGAATCTCAAGGGATCCCGAATAACCAAGGAAAACATTTTGAAAAAGAAGAACAAAGCTAGAAAAGTCACACTTCTTGCTTTCAAAAATTACTACAAAGCTACAGTAGTAATACTTGTATAAGCTGGTGTAAACATAAATGGAATAAATTAAAGAACTTAGAAATGAACCTTAAATATATAGTCAAATGATTTTTCACAAGGCTATCAAGGCTATTCAATGGAGTAAAAGGACAGTCTTCAACAAATGGTGCTGGGAAAAATGGTATCCACATGAAAACAAAAATCTAATTGGACCCTTACCTAAATTAACTCAAAATGCATCAAAGACCTAAATGTAAGACCTAAAACTATAAAACTCTCAGAAGAAAACATCGGAAAAAAGCTTTATAACATTGGATTTGACAATGATCTCTTGGGTATAACATAAAGACTCAGGCAAAACAAAACAAAAAAAAAATAGACAAACTGGACCTCATGAAAATTTTTTGAAAAACTATGCATCAAAAGACAATATCGACAGAGTACAAAGATAACCCACAGAATGGGAGAATATATTTGCAACTAATATATCTTGTAACAGATTAAGATCTATAATACATAAGAACTCCTAAAACTTAGCAACAACAACAAAAAAAAACCTGAAACAACCCAGTTCAAAACTGGGCAGAGTACTTGAATAGACATTCTTCCAAAGAAGATTTGTATATAGCTAATAAGTACATAAAAATACTCAAAAGTCACTAATCATAAAGGAAATGCAAATCAAAACTACAGTGAGATGCAATCACACATTCATTAGAATGGTTTATTGTAAAAAAAGTAGAAAACAACAAGTATTGGTGAGAACATAGAGAAATTGGAACACTTGTACACTATTGGTAGTAATGTAAAATGGTTTTGTTACTGTGAAAAACAATATAGTGGTCCCTCAAAAAATGAAAAATAAGATTATTATCCAGCAATTCAACTTCTGGGTATATATCTACAAAGGGTTGAAAGCAGGCTTTCAAAGAGATATGTGTACACCTCTGCTCATAGCAGCATTATTCACAATAGTTGAAATGTGAAAACATAAGCATCCATTAATGGATGGATAAGCAAAATGTGGTATACTATTTTAGTAGCATACTATTTAGTAGCCTTAAAAAAGAGGAGATTCTGACATATGCTACAATGTGGATGAACCTTGGTAACATTATGCTAAGTGAAATAAGCCTGTCACAAAAAGACAAGTAGTGTATGATTCCCCTTACATGAGGTAATTAGAGAGTAGTCAAAATTATAGAGATAAAAGTAGAATGGTGGTTGTCAGGGTCTGGGGAGAGGTGAGAATGGAGAGTTATTGTTTAATGGGTATAGAATTTCAGCTTTATAAGATTAAAAGAGTTGTGAAGATGGATGATAACTGCACAACATTATGAATGCATTTATTACTACTGAAGTGTACACTTAAAAATGGTTAAGACAGTAAATTATATGTTATGTATATTTTACCACAATTTTTTAAAATGAGAAGAAATAAGGGGATGGCAAAAGATACTCCATGCTGTCAGTACTCCAAAGAAAGCTATAATACCTATATTAATTTCAAAAAAGCAAAGTTCAGAACAATGAATATTATCAGGGAGAAAGAGGGACATTGCATAATGACATGTCATTCTCTAAGAAGACATGTCAATCCTAACAAGCATCAAAAACATGAGGCAAAAATCATACTACTGAAAAAAATTAGATGAATCTACTATTATAGCCAGAGACTATAGCATCCCTCTGTTAGTAGTTGATAAACCAAAACAGCAGAAAATCAAGGATATTCATGATGTAAAGAACACTATCAATCAACCTGACCTATTTAACATGTATAGAATGCTCCATCCAGGAACAGCAGAATACACACTCCTCTTCCATGCACATAGAGCATTCACAAAAATAGATGATATTCTTTGCCACCAAACACACTTTGAGAAATTTTAAAGGCAAGAAATCATATAATGTATATGCTCGGACAGCAACAAAATCAAACTATACATCAATAACAGAAAGATACCTGAAAAATTCCCAAATATCAGAAATTAAATAAGACACTTCTGAATGACCTGTAGGTCAAAGAAGAATCTCAAGAGAAATATTTTAAATATATTTAACTAAATGAAAATGAAAATACATGTGATAAAAATATGTGTAGTGCATATAAATATTAATTAAAGGGCAATGTACAGCATGAAATATATTAGAAAAGAAGAAAAATCTAAAATGCATAATCTAAGCTTCCTTCTTAATAAGCTAGACAAATAAGACCTAATTAAACCTAAAACAGAAGAAAATAAATAATTTTAAAATGGTGTAAAAAACAATGAAATTGAACGTAGGAAATGATAAAAAAAAAAAAACAAAGGTGGTCCTTTGAAACAATAAAATTAATAAACTTCTATCAAAGCTGACCATGAAAAGAGAGAGAGGATGCAAAATACCTAAGTTAGGGAGTTGGAAGATAACAGCAGAGTGGGAGGACCCCAGGGTCACCTTATCCCACATATACAATTAGATAACTATCAATCATCCTAAATACTCTACAAATTGACCTTAAGACTGACAGAACACTCTACAACTAAAGGCAGAGAAGAGGCCACATTGAAGAAGGGAGTAAGTGTGAAGAGGTTTAGGACAGAAATGCATCATGGCTACAGTGGTGGGGAGGAAGCTGCTGTAGCAGAGAAGGATGAGAAACAGACTAGTACATGAGGAGCACATGAGGAAAAAATAATCACTATCTGAATTGGCTAGGAAAGTGAGAAGGCCTGAATTTCACGACTTCTGGCAATTAGTGGGGCTTAAAGCCTGGAGTTTTAAAGGTCAGCAAGCATGACTGGGATAGAGTCTGGAGGGCATTACACTGCTCTTGGAGAGAAGGCAGACAAACAACCTGCAAAATTACAGCATGGAAACAGCCATCTCAGGAGCACCTGGAGCAAACAGTGGGGGAGGTTATTTGCTCATTTCAAAGCATGTCCCAGAGAGGCAGCTTTCATGGAGATACCTCTCCAGGAACAAAGGAACTAGCCAGCATCATTTCCCTCCCTTGCCCCTCAGCATAAGCACAAGACAACCTGTGGGTACCAGCACAGCACAGACACTAGCTACCTAACTTGTTTACACGAAGACCAGCCACCACCACCACCACCCCACACACACTGGTGGAACTGCCCTTCCCAGTCTGGCTTGTCTCACTCCCAGGGTGGGTGCCCCCTTCCCCAGAAGACTGGCTCAAACCCCTATTCACAGTGCATCTCCCAATGCAGGATTTGCAGAGTCATCATCTCAGTGGTGGTGGCAACAGGTCTCATTTCATGAGCAGACCAGAGCACACCTAGTTAAAATGTGCCACATTCAGACCAAAGTCCAAACAGTGCCCACAACAGGTAAAAAGAGCCTTTGAAGACAACTGGCATGAAGGATAAAGTGGCCAGGACAAAACAACAAAGCTCACATAGCACACATTGGGGACACTTCCAGAAGTGCCAGGCCCTGGGGAACAGAAGACACTATGTGGAAGGGCATTACAGGACCTCTTCAGCATAAGACCAGTAACCTCAAACACGGGAGACTTAGCTGACTTTTCTAACACAGAGATATGGTCACAGAGACTTAGACAACATGAGAAGAGAGAGGAATTCGTTCCAAATGAAAGAACAGGACAAGACCATGGCCAAAGATCTAAATGAAACAGATATAAGTAACATGCCTCATGGAGTATTTAAAACAATGATTATAAGGATACTCACTGGACTTGAGAAAAGAGTGGAAGACATTATTGAAATCCTTAACACAGAGATAAGGGATAACATAACAGAGGTAAAGGGCTCAATGAATGAAATGAGAAACATGCTTGACCAGCAGGCTGAAAGAAGCAGAGGAATGAATTAATGACCTAGAAGACAGAGTAATGTAAAGTAATCAAGTTGAACAAAAGAGAGAAATAAGAATTATGGAACATGTAAATAGACTTAAGGAACCCAGTGACTCCAACAAATGTAATAACATTTGTGTTATAAGAGTCCCAGAACAAGAAGAGAGAAAAGAGTGCAGATAATGTATTTGAAGAAATAATAGCTGAAAACGTCCTTATTCTGGGGAAGGAAACAGATACTCAGATCCAGGAAGGACAGAGAACCCCAACAAAATCAATAAAACCAGATCCACACCAGGACATATTGTAATTAAACTGGCAAGATATAGTGATAAAGAAAAAAAAATTAAGGCTGAAAGATAAAAGAAGACACTAACATATAAGGAAAACCCTGTAAGGCTACCAAGGGATTTTTTTTTTTCAGCAGAAACATTCCAAGCCAGAAGGGAGTGGAATTATATATTCAAAGTGCTGAATGGGAAAAGTCTGCAGCCAAGAATATGCTATCCATCAAAGCTATCATTCAGAATAGAAAGAGATAGAGTTTCCAAGGCAAAAACTATAAGAGTTCATGACCACTAACCAGGCCTGCAATAAATACTAAAAGGGACACTTAGAGTGGTAAGGAGAGATAAAAAGTAACAGTATGAAGGTAGGGAAAAAAAACAGTAAAAATGAATGTTGCTGTAAAAAATCTGTCAAGGAACTCACAAAATAAAAAGATGTAAAATATGACAACATATACCTAAAACATGGAGAGGAGAAAAGAATGGGCTCAAACTTAAATGACCATCAACTTAATGTAGACTGATATATGCAGAAGAAGCTATATACAAACATAATGGTAACCATATATCATGAAACACAAATAAGTATGCAAAGAATAAAGAGAAATAAAAACAAATATATCTCTAAAGAAAATCAGCAAACCATGAATTAGAGAAATACAAGAAAGAATCAGAGAAAATATTGAGGAACAACGACAAATCAAATAATAAATGACAATCAATACATATCTATCAATAATTACTTTTAATGTAAATGGAGTAAACACTCCAATCAAAAGACATGGGGTGACAGAATGTATTGAAAAACAAAGACTATATGCTGCTTACAAGAGACTCATTTTAGACCTAAAGACACCTGTAGATTGAAAATGAGGGGTTGGAGAAACATTTATCATGCAAATGGATGTCAAAAGAAAGCCGAGTAGCAATACTTATACCAGACACAATAGACTTTAAAGCAAAGACTGTAACAAGAGGAAAAATAAGGGCACTGCATAATAATAAAAGGGGACAGTCCAGAAGAACAAATGTCTATAAAATGTCTATACTACCCAAAGCAATCTACATATTCAATACAGTCTCTGTCAAAATACCAACAGCATTTTCCACAGAACTAGAAGAAACAAAACCACAAAAAGATCCCGAATAGTCAAAGCAATCTTGAAAACCAAAGGCAAAGCTAGAGGCATCACAATTCCAGATGTCAAATTATATTACAAAACTATAATAATGAAAACCATATGGTACTGGCACAAAAACAGACACAGATCAATGGAACAGAATGGAAAACCCAGAAATAAACTCACAACTATATGGTTAATCAATCTTAAACAAAGCAGGAAAAAATATTCAATGGGAAAAAGACAGTGTCTTCGACAAATGGTGTTGGGATAACATGTAAAAGAGTGAAATTGGACCACTTTATTACACCATACACAAAAACAAAATAAAAATTGATTAAAGGGGTGCCTGGGTGGTTCAGACAGTTAAGTGGCTGACTCTTGATTTCAGCTCAGGTCATGACCTCGTTGTTCATGGGATTGAACCCTGTGTCGGGCTCTGTGTTGACACTGTGGAGCCTGCTTAGGATTCTCTCTCCCTCTCTCCCCCTCTCTCTTCCCCTCTCCCCCGATTGTACTTTCTCTCTCTCTCTCTTTCTCTCTCTCTCTCTCTCCCCCTCCCTCAAGAAAATTTAAAAAATAATAAAACATGGGCAGAAGACATGAGCAGACATTTCTCCTAAGAAGATATACAGATGGCCAACAGACACATGAAAAGATGTTCATCATCACCTACCAGAAGGGAAATGCAAATCAAAGCTACAATGAGATATGACCTCACACTTGTCAGAATGGCTAAAATCAACAATACAAAAACAGGTATTGACAAGGATGTGGAGAAAAGAGAACCCTCTTTTACTGTTGGTGGGAATGCAAACTGATGCAGACACTCTCAAAAACAACATGGAGGTTCCTAAAAAAATTAAAAGTAGAACTACCCTATGATCCAGCAATCACACTACTGGGTATTTACCCAAAGACTGCAGAAACACTAATTTAAAGGGATACATGCACCCTTATGTTTATAGCAGTATTATCTACAATAGCTAAGATATGGAAGCAGACCACGTGTCCATCAACTGATGAATGGATTAAGAAGAGGTGGTATATGTATATACAATGAAATATTACTCATCCATAAAAAAGAATGAAATCTTGCCATTTGCAACAACATGGATGGAACTAAAAGTATAATGCTAAGCAAAATAAGTCAGTGAAAACAAGACAAATACCATATTTAATTTACATGTGGAATTTAAGAAATAAATGAGCAAAGGGGAAAAAGAGAGAGACAAATCAAGAAACAGACTATTATAGAGAACAAACTGAGGTGTACCAGAGGGGATGTGTGTGGGAGGTTGGGTTAAATAGGTGAAGGGGTTAAGGAGTGCACTTGTCATGATGAGCACAAGGTTATGTATGGAATTGTTTAATTACTATATTGTATACATGAAACTAATAAAACACTGCATGTTAAAAAAAAAATAAGTGCCTGTGTCACACATTTCTCAATATTGGCAGTGAGATCTCTTGACTCTTGATATTCTACATAAAGTTTCCTTTAAAAGTAAAAAAAAAATCCCTATGTTAGGAATAAAGGAGGCATCATCACTACTTATTTTCTAGACATTAAAATGATAACAAGGATGCTATGAACAACTGTATGTCCACAAATGTGATATGTTTGATAAAATAGACCAATTCCTTGAAAGAAACTATTATGAAAATTCAGTCAAGGATATATAGATCATCTAATTAGTCCTATATCTATGAAATAAATTGAATAAATAATTTAGAAGTTATTTTTTAATAGATGAAAATATCTGGCCTAGATGGTTTTACTGGGGAATTCTAACAAATATTTAAGAGTAAAATATTACAAATTCTAGACAATTTCTTCCAGAAAATATTTATTTTTTAATATGATATTGATCTCTAATTTTTCATCAGCATAATTGTTAAAAATGAAGAGAAGCTATAGGTCTCACCACATGGAGAGACCAAACACCCACGTCCACATCCAAGTGCTCTGGAGACTATCTCCAGCATATTCTTATGCCAGACATATGCCTTTTATTCATCTGTACCATTGCTCTTCCTACACTGTATTTACTTATCTGGCTCTATATCTGTTTCAGTAAGGTTCTTGAAAGCAGGGTCTCTTGTCTCATGTGTCTTTGTCTCATGGCATCTTACACAGTATATAATTTTGGTATATGTTTGGTGTTTAACCAATTGTCATGGAATGCACATGTGTGTTGTTGATCTTGTAAGTACTGGATGACTTCTGGATTATGTGCAAGTAATTCTGCTCTCCCACCCTCACCATTTAAATAAAAGACAAAATGTCAGAAAACAACAGTACAAGAAGGGTAGTTGAATATGTTTTATCTTTATCTCACATAATGATGTGTTTTTTTAAATTGTAGTAAAGTCCTTCTATGAGACTGTGAAAAGTGATGGAAGTGTTCCAAAAGAATATGATGATAGCCAAGCTCACAACAGAGGTTGGCAAGATTGTCCCAGGGATTATTATGATACCCTGCCATCAGAGGGCAAAAAAGCAAAACCAATGATCTGATAAGGACAGATTGAAGAGGAAAGACATGAAACATTTCTATAAACATAAAAAATGTCTTGAACAATGGGACTCATTAGATCAAGTGGTGATGAAAAAGCAGAATTCTACTAGAATTAACCAAATCTAAAAAGTTAAGTGACAGTTATTCATTTATACTTTCTTACAGTAAATGTTTACTGGGTACCTCCTCTGTTCCAGTTATAGAATAATTATATGTAAGGTACAAATTTATCTGAATGGGCTCAAGAGCATATTAGACAGTGCAGAAAAAAAAGTAAATTTTAATACATAGAAATAGAAAAAACCCAAAGTGCAATAATAGCCTTACTTTGTACTCCCCCCCCCCCAGAAAAAAAACTCCAGGATATTTGAAGGACTCAAAAATGTCCAGCATGCAAAGTAAAATTCACAATGCATGGCATCCTATCAAACCAGGCATGCAAACGTACAAGAAAATACTACCCTATAATGAGGAGGGAAATTAGTCTATTGGAAGTGAACCCAAACTGACAAAAATACTAAAACTAGTAGACAAGGATATTTAAAGTACTATAGTTATATTCCATAGATTTCAAAAATTTAATTGAATCATAGAAGACATAGGAAAACACCAAAATTGAACATCAAGAGATGAAGACTACTATATGTGAGATGAAAAATAAAATAAAAAATAAATGGACAAAATGATCAGATTAGATCATAGAGAAGAAAAGAATAATAAGCTCAAAGACACAGCAATAAACTATATAACTATAAAACAGAAATAAATAAGAGGTAAAACAATGATCAGATTACCTGGAAGCTGCAGAACAACTTCAGATTTCCTAATATATGTGTAATTAGGATCCTTGAAGGAGGGGGCATAAAAATAATGGCCAAACGTGTCCAAAATTTGTTGAAAATTTTATACTCACAAACATAGGAGGCTTGACAAAGTCCAGTTACAAGAAACATGAAGAAAACTATCAGTGCTCATCAAAATCAAATTGCTCAAGAGCATTTGTAGAGAAATCTTTAAGAACTATGAGAACAAAGTCATAGTACATTAAGAGAAACACAGATAAGGATGGCAGCAAATTACCTGTGAAAATAATGCAGTTGGAAAGAGAGGGAAACAATGAATGAAACAAAATGAAACAAAGAGCAATGAAACAAAATGTTCATATATGAAATCTACACTGGGAAAATAAGAGCTTTCAAAATGGAAAAGAGAATAATGTCTTTTTCTACCATTCAAAATCTCCCAATAATTTATCACCAGAAGACTACCAAAAAAAAAAAAATTAAAGAAAGTCCTCAGGCAAAGCAAAATGGTACCAGATGGAAAAATGGATCTATTCAAGGAATAAAGACACAAGAAATGGTAAATACATCAGATTTTTCTACTTTTTAAAATACCTTTCAAATACTGTTGACTGTTTTTAAAATAACAATGCATGTACTGTTTATAACATATGTATGACAACAATAACAAAGACCAGTAGAGGAGAAATAAAGTATACTACTGTAATGTTGTTATTACATGTGTGAAGTTTATGTCACTTGAAGGTAGACAGTGATAACATAAAAATGTATACTAGAAACCCTAAAACAACCAGCAAATTATAAAACATTGGAGGAGACATTTGATAAGGAGGTATGAGGGTTTGGGGCCATGGAAGATGTTACCTGAGATGGGCCCAATAGTTGACAGGGGTCAACATGATGAGTGAGTCCATTTCCATTTGCAAGGCTGGGATCACCATAGGGAATAAGTTCAGCTGCAATTCTAATGTCATTATCAGGGATTAGTCCAGCTTCTGGGCTGGACCATCAGGCCCTAACAGACTTGGTTGACAGTGGGACCATGGACCACAATCTGTTTATAATAATTTTCGGCTGAATTTAGGACCTTAAGACATAATGTTTTGTTAGTCACAAAGTCAGAAATGTATAAATATAGTTCGACAAAGATAAATGTAATTGAATAAATGAGCCAAAAGATCCACCAGGCTACTGTTTTATCATCACATTGTGGATATAATAGTAATCCTCACATGAAACTTTCCATTGCCCTTTCTTTAATGGTCTGGCATATACTTTAAGAGGCAACATCTGGGCAGTGGGACATTAATCCAAAAAGGTTAACAGTGTGACATGTCACAAGTATATGTGTGGCCTCCTGTGCAGTGTGACTCCTTTGTGAATTTCAAATAGCCAATAATGACTACTTTAAACACTAGGAAATGTTGCCAGTGAAGTGGGAATGAAATTACTGTTCCTTCTAGTGGTTGGCTGTAGCACTGTTGTTGAAAAGGCCAAGCATTGGTGGCAGCATGGCCAAAATATAGTCCAGTAACTTTTCTGTTTCCAGGTGGGGCCCTCCCAATAACCTGCAGTTTCCCAGGCCCAGGTTATTTCCCAAAGTAGGCATACTCAGGCTGTGATAAGCCAGAAGGTCACACAAAAACATGCATGTTATGTGGATGATAGAACCTGATGCACTGGAGAGCCACTGACCACATGGGCATAGTGGGGACTTGTTGCAGTTTCCATATCAGAAATTATCCTATCTATGAGGCAGAGCATGCATTCCTTACTGAATGAAGCTTCTGAACAATGACAATTTTAATCATTTTAGACTGTTTCTGCTATCCACACTGCTCTGGGTGTGGGTCCTGGATATGTAATCTCTACTATGTGAGTGACCTCATCATTGAGACTATTAAACATACCCAGAAAATGTTGACAAAGCGTGTGATTTAAGCATATCATCATCACCATCATTATTTTTTTCTCCTTCTTCTTCCCCTTCATGCCAGAATAGCTCTAAAAGATACCCAGAGGGGCATTTATTTAATAGTGAGTAGACAAAACAATTCATCCCTGATATACTTTCCATATCAATTTGGATGGGGAAAGAACAAAAAGGGGATAGATGAAAGAGGAGAAGAGTCAGGGAAGAATGCCTAGTTTAATGTGTCCTTCATAGATCCTGATAAGCCAAGTGACACCATGGAAGACAAGGAAAGACAATTGAAGTGCTTTCAGAGCATTTTGGTGTGGTGTAGGAGGCCCCAAAGGTGGTAATTAGTATAATGAGGACCAGTGGAAGGAGAAATACCCATGAATAGCATCATATGTATTTCTTTACTATTTCAGTGAATTTTGTTTAAACAAGTCATTGTGATACTCTAAGACTGGCAGCCTTGGGTCAATAGAGAAGATGAAAGTTCTATTGAATGCCTTGTTCAAGGGCCCAGTGTTGTGTATTTTGAAAAGTAAAGTTAGGGCATTTAATATTGTCAATAATATCTGTAATTCAAGAGGAAATGAGGAGTGCTTTAATTAGGCCTTGTTATAGCATGTCTAGTGAGGTGGATGAGTAAGATACCAGTGTATGCGTTCACTATGATCAAGACATAGTGGCAACAGTGATGAGGTACAGAGACCCAATAAAATCAATTTGTCAGAAACTATAATAGAAGGCTCTACATGATGTGGCACACCAGTGATTATATCACTGATATCAGGTATTCCTGAAAACAGTGAATTAGGGTGTCACCATGTGGGCAAGAGAAGAGGAGAGAGATGCTCTTTCCATTCAGCTCAAGCCTCAAAAGCAGAAGATAGTCTATGACCTGTTTTATGGGCCACTGGGTCAAATTAAGAAAATGGGATCTGAGGAAGATTGGCCCTAGTCTCCAAAATTTGTGCTAATCTATCAGCTAGAGGATGAAATTGCACACCAGCCGAATAATTCTTGGTGTGGGCAGAGATCTATCACCTTATATGTTTCTTTTAATCTCTTAAAAGAAAAATGCTCCCATGAGAACTGCCTGGTGTTGGTTTCACATGGAATCTAATTGGGACTGGCTCTGGTCTTCCCCACCCCCAATGGAGTGCTCAGAATAATGATATACTGATTGGAATATACCAAATTTACTTAATAAGTCCTTGCACCATCATGTACCCTAATTCATGAAGGCATGCTCATTATTTACTTCACCAAGAAGAGCAAGGAAAAGACCACAAGCTGTGCCCATGAATGTTGAAGTGGGT